>NC_091362.1:8822808-9082808 GCF_038502225.1 Cherax quadricarinatus | reverse complement strand
TATTGAGCCTTTGTCAGATGTCATGTTATATGTAAAATTTTATATATATGTAATGTATTGAATCAAGAATGTGTATATATGTCAGTTCACGACCCTATGACCATATTTTTTTGTAGCTATGTTCTTGCCGTAGGTTATTGTTGTATTTTTTGCCGCACTATCTTGCGAGCATATAGGTGCAATCCGTTTGTGTCAGTTAATTTGATTGAGATCCATACTGTTTCCTTATTTTTTATTTGATGTTAAACTGTATTGTTTTTAAATTTTTTTTTATTATCACACCGGCCGATTCCCACCAAGGCAGGGTGGCCCGAAAAAGAAAAACTTTCACCATCATTCCTCTCAGTATTTTATATGTTATCATATCCCCCTCTATCTCTTCAGTTCTTCAGTGTCGTCAGGTCGCTTTCTCTTAACCTCTCTTCGTAGGATATGCCCCTTAGCTCTGGGACTAGTTTTGTTGCAAACCTTTGCCCTTTCTCTAATTTCATAATGTGCTTGACCAGGTGTGAGTTCCAAACTGCTGCATACTCCAATATGGGCCTGTACCTAGGACAGACCTCTGTGGAAAACTGCTCGTCATAGGTGCCCACTTTGACACGTCGTCACATGCCATGACTCGCAGTGCCTTTCATGTTATGCATGCATGATCCTGTAGCTTTTGCACTAATTAATCTCTTTTGAGGAACTGTGTCAAAGGCCTTCCTGCAGCCCAAGAAAGTGCAATCTACCCATCCCTCTCTCTCATGTCATACTCCATTACTTTGTCATAAAACTCCAGTATTTTTGTGACAGGATTTCCCTTCCCTGAAACCATATTGGTTTTCTTTTGTAAGCTTGTTCCTTTCTAAGTGCTCCACCACTCTCCTCCTGATAATCTTCTCTAAGATTTTGCATACTGTACACGTTAGTGACACTGGTCTGAAGTTTAATGTCTTGTACCTGTCTCCATTCTTTAAAACTGGGACTACATTTGCCGTCTTCCAGCAGCTCCTCACATAAATCTTGGTCATTTGTTGTGAGCTTCCCACCTTCCTTCTTCAACCTGATTACCTGGTCCTGAACTGTTGTTTTTTTCCTGATGTGGCTATACAACAGCTCTGAGTCAGACTTGACTTTCGATGATATGTTGTTTTCGTACTGTCGCTGGACCCCCTCCTTATCTGTGCATACTCGTTTCTGGCTTTTCGATAATCTCTCTATTTTCCTGGGTCCTTTGTGTTCTGTACTTTTTCCATTCTCTAGCACACATAGTTTTTACCTCCCCACACCTTTTGGTGAACCAAGGGTTAGTTCTGGTCTTCCCATTATTTCTGTTGCCCTTGGGAACAAACCTCTCCTATGCCTCCTTGCATTTTGTTGTCACGTAGTCCTTCATTTCGTTAATTGATTTTCCTACCAATTCTCTTTCCCACTAAACCTCTTGTGGGAAGTTTCTCATGCCTGTGTAGTCCCCTCTTTTTGTAGTTTGGCTTTTTGCATCCTACACCTGTTACCCTCTCCACTTGTAACTCTACTATATATTCAGTGCTCAGAACCACATGCTCACTAGCTTCATGGGGCCTTTCATATGTGATGTCCGAGGTACTCAAGGTGAATACAAGGCCCAGTCTTGCTGGTTCATCCTCACCTCTGTGTATGACACATTTAGTACTATGTCATTTATTTATGCAATGAGGTATGTGGGTCTGGGCTTATGAGATGCAAGTGATATTTTTCTCATGTTGTGCAGTGTCCAAACACATCAAGTTTACTGAGTGCGTAATCATAAGACCTACATTATGATAATTTTTCATTAAATATCTTGGCAAACAAATTATCACCACGACCTTGTGTCTTTGTGAGTGAATATGTGCAGTCATTAAACAGCTCCTAGTTGTTGATAGGTTGTTCGTCAGGCAAAAACCCCTAACACGAGTCTTTTTCATAAGATGATTCATTCAGTGGTGCCTGCTCTTCGGCGGAGGCACGGCAAGACAGTGTGTAAGAACACCTGTAAGAACAAGTGGGTCACAAAAGTAGCTGTGTTTGTAGAAGTTGCTTTGATCGCTTTTCCGTACACTTCTACAGATGAAGCAGCAGCAGCAACATTTGCGCGGCGGTAGAGGCCGGACAAAGCCTCGAGTACTGCAGTGGGAAGGACCGAAGCCTCTCCTTCCCATACCACATAAAAATTATGCCATCTTCATGTTGGAGATAATGGAGAAATACGGCGATGCTGTGGCTGTGGTGAGTCAGTCTAAAGATTAAAGCTTTCACTGTGTTTTGTTCTTGTGGTTTTCCATTTGCATGTCTTTTTACAGGTATTCTCTTGTAATAAAATTGGTAGAATTACCGACAATATGTAAAGTAAAAGGACACAAGTGCAACTAATGTGACATTTTATTGTGGCAACGTTTCGCTCTCCAGGAGCTTTATCAAGCCATTACAAACAATACATGGACACAGGGTACATAAAGGCTCAGAGTGAGGTGCAATACTAGTGAGGTACCATTTAGATGTTCATTAGTGGTAGTAGTAGTAGTAGAGGTGACAAAAGTAGTAGTAGTATTACAATATGGTAGAGCAATTAATTCGTATATGAGCAAAAGGATATAAAAGCTATTACTTGGGTAACATAAAAATAGGTTGGACAAATATAGACTGGAAAGAGGCAGCCTGATTCAGTGTTCACTCTCTGTAATGTGCTTTGTGTAGTATAACAGGAGAGACTATGTGATGGCAGGGTTTACTGTTTTCAGGAGGATTCTTGCTAAGACTTCAGAGATGGTGAAGCTGCCGTTGTTTTGTTTAATTGTATTCGAAACAGCTATCAGTGCTGATTTGAGGCACTTGCGTCTGCGGAAATTAGTTTCTTTAATCACTAATTGGGCGTCTCTGAATTTCATGAGATGATTGGTGGAATTTCGGTGTTGTACACAGGCGTTGTTCAAGTTATCGTTCCTACATGCGTAAATGTGTTCATTGAGGCGAGTGTCGAGGTTTCTTGCTGTTTCACCTACGTAAATCTTGTCACAGCCTCCACAGGGTATAGTGTAAACTCCTGCATTGACTGGTCAACGCAGTCAATGTAGTCAACGTGAATTTTGAACGTGAGTTTTTAATGAGATATTATTGAGTAAATTCACCCACAATGTAATTTTTAGAAATTCTAATGAGAAATATTTTTTTTCATTTGTTGAGTAACAAACTTAATTTTTGGGATATAATACTATATTTTATCAAAATTTCAGGTAAAGAAGCAACAAAAGATGAGGAAAAATATTTTTCGTTAATGAAAGGTAATATTACAAAAGATTTTAGTGGCAGTGATAAAATTCTTTTAGTACAACAAGCAAATTGTTGTGCTGATGCTTTAAAACAGGTTTTACCACTTAGCAATCCATATTTATTTAGATCACCTGGATGTCATAAAGCAAATCTAGCTAGTGAAGTCACTCTTGACAAATTTGGGAGCATAAAATTTGTAAATAATGGAAAAAATAACCCCATGATTGCCAATATGTTCACACAGTATGCGATGGGACCTCCACATAAGTATTATATGAACTGAAAAGTTGATAAGACCTACTACAATACATGCAAATATTTAGATACAAAGAAAGGTCATGAGATTATAATCCCAATGGGATTATAATGGAAAAAGTTGTGTTTCCAGAAGGAATTGATTTTGCAAAGGAATTAAAAAAAACGTCGTAGAAATATTGTTGTCATTTTTGTAAAATATGACAAATAAAATATCTCCATAATACTTTTTTTTGTTTTATTCGCCATCACTCTAAAACATTATTAGGCAACTGAATAGAGATCATACGTCTGGCAGGAATAGTGATGAGTATAAATAACTCTGATCATTGTTGTTCATACATTAGCACCTACACAAATAACTCGCACATAAAAGAGAGAAGCTTATGACGACGTTTCGGTCCGACTTGGACCATTGACAAAGTCACACTGTCGTCGTCGTCGTAAGCTTCTCTCTTTTATGTGCGGGTTATTTGTGTATCGTTCCAGTCACGGTATTGTGCCTTTTTTATTCATTAGCACCTCTTCCACCAGGGTGCTACTAACCATCTCAAGAAAATGGAGACAGACAATAGGATGGAAAAATATTTTAAAATTGAAGAAGGAAAATTGTACGATGAAAAATATTGTCGTGACGTCTGCATTATTTTTCATGTGAATTGTGTTGCTATAAAAGGATATGGTGCAAGTTATTATTTGGGTAAGAAATATCCTTATGCTGATGTGTATCGGAGTAGAGAACCATTATTTAATCTGAGAAGATGCAGAGTTGAAGATCGTAATACTCCTGGAACTGTTATCGAGTTTGAACCTTCACCGGAACAAAGAAAATTGAATCTTCCTTATTTAGCAGCCATAATATGCCAATTTGGTATTGCTGGACCATTGGAGGAAAATACCATTTCTCAAAATTTAACTGAAAAATCAAGAGATTCCCATTTGGTGTATGGTTTAAAGAGAGATACTATCGCAGACAGAGTAAGATATTTCAAGGAAGCCATTGAGAGGGTCATAAAAAGTGTGAAAGACAATAAAAATATAAGAGAGGTTATCTTTCTGAAAGGTATTGGGAGGTATGAAACTTCAAATGATTATATCTGGAATACACATTATAAACCCATACTCGAAGATATGATAATGAAATTTAAGGAAGAAGGTATTCGTACAACAATGGTTGTCAGAGAAGAAATGAAAAACATTAACCAAGGTCAAGAATTAGAAGATGATTCGAAGTTATTATCTTCTAGAATTGAAGGAAGTGCTTGGTATCCCTCATGAGGTAAGCAAAATTATTTACCTTGTATCAGTGGTTTAATTTATTTAAATTATTATTATGAGTAAGTAATTATAACTTGAAGAGAGAAATATATTTGAACTAATATATATAACTCATATTTACCTCTTCGTGAAATGTGTTACTTACCATTTCGGCCTTCTCTCTCTACCAGAACACCAAGAATCATGTCTACCATAATGCTTACATCATTTAAGTTAACAACACGCTTTTAGTTCATTTAAGTTAATAAGGGGACACAGTAGGATTATGCTTTTAAGATAATAATGGGAAGATATTTAAGTTAACGAGAAGAATACTGATGTAACACTTGAGAGACATATGTTTGGGATAGTGAAAAAAAAATATGTAACTTTTAGTTGGTTTATATCTTTTGCAGGTGATGATGCAAAATTCTCCCCATTATATGTTAATGAAATAAAAAAAATATTAACATTTACAGGTACTGATGTGACGGGGCTTGGAAGAAAAAAAAGACCTAGAGGGGAGGATTTATGATGTTTAGAGCATGTTGTTACACCAATGTTCGATTTTAAGATAAAGTCTCCAAAACTAATTTGGAAATATCCAAAAATGGAGTCGTTCAAAGTAATTCTGGGGTACTCTAATGTATTTTGGAAGTGTTCCAATATATTTTTGAATGTGCTCCAACGTAATTTGGAAATGTTCTAATATTATCCCAAACATTTTGTTCATATTACCGAAATCGAGGGAATGTGACTAAAATGTGATTTATATCATATCTTAGTTGGATGTGTTCGTGATATATTTATAAAAATGAGTGTTTTCTAAAAAAATTTGTGACATGTTGTGAATATTACCGAGTCAAAATGCGGGTGACTTTTTTCTGATGAAATAGTTGAAATGAGAAAAATTGTGGGTTATGAGTATAATATTAAACTATGTGGATTTGAGGAGATGGATTTTATTAGAAATTTAGTGAGTGTAGGGAGGAATGTGCATTATATTTAAGCAAAAAATTGTGGGGATTTCTATAAAATGGGTATTAGCTGGTAGTGTTGATCTTAGTTTCTGGTGATTTTTAGTAGTGTTTGGGCAGTATTCAGTGGTGTTTTGGGGGTGTTCGAATGCTGTTTTTGGAGTATTCAATGGTAATTGATGGTGTTTTTGGTAGTGTTCAAAGTAAAGTGAGTTGTCTGTGTGTGTTAGGTGGTCATAGAATTTTGTGAATATCTTAGTTACAGTGATTTTAGTGGATTTGAGATGGGTGATGAGATGCATTTATGGATGTGAAATGTGATTTTTGTGTTTGTTCTGAAGAGGTGTGTTGGGAGACGGGTGAGTGGATGTGAAGAAATGTGGGTGAGATGGAGAGGGGTATGGGGAGGGGTTGTATTAGAAATTTAATGAAATATGGGGGGATTTTACTGAAAATAAAGGTAATGTGTGAATATTTTAAAAGAAATTATAGAAGTGAAAAGTTATGATGCATTGGAAAAGATTGGAGGGTGTAGAAACATGCCGCAGTAGTTGGGTAGTGAGATGATTAGTTGTTGTGGGTATATTATCAATTTATGTGGATACAAGGAGATGGGTATGGAGAGGATTTTATTAGAATTTTAGTAATGTAGAGAGGAATGCACATTACATTTAAGATTCAGTAAAAAGAAGGGGAAAAATTTGAATCGAAAGAGGAAAAATTGGTAAGTGATGAGAGTTGTGGGTATTGTTGCCGAACTAGAGATACCAAAAAAAAAGATGTTATAAGAGGGTTGTTGTTGTGTGTGATGTGGGTTGTGGGGTGTTGTGGGGTGTAGAGTGTGGGTGTTGTTGTCGAACTAGAGATACCGAAAAATAGGTTATAAGTTGTGAGTTGTGGGTGATGTGGGTTGTGGGTGCTGTGGGATGTGGGTGTTGTGGGTTGTGGGCGTTGTTGTCGAACTAGAGATACTGAAAAAGAGGTGATTCTGTTGAAAGTGTTCGTGTGTGTTTGGATTGTGTTCATGTTTTTTTGCACTCATGTTATATCTTAGTTGGAGGTGAGTGTACTCATAGAAATTGGTAATCGTCTTGGTTATAGTGATTTCAGGGGGGATTTGTGTGAAAATGGATGTTTTGCCTGTGATGTTGATCTTAGTTTATGGTGATTTTGGTGGTGTTTTGACTGTATTCAGTGGTGTTTTAGTAGTATTCAGTGGTGTATTTGGGAGTACTCAAATGGAGTTTGAGACTATTCAGAGGTGTTTTTGAAGGTGTTCAAATGATGTGCAAGAGTATTTATGAAGGAGTTCTGGGAGTATTCAGTGGTGATTTGCCGGTGTTCGAATGATGTTTTTGGAGTATTCAATGGTAATTGATGGTGTTTTTTGGTGTTGTTCAAAGTAAAGTGTGGTGTGTATGGGTGTGTTTGTGTTAAATTTGGTAAAATGTCTCATGTTTAAGTGTTTGAGTTAGTCTTTGTGATAATGTTGTAAAGTCTGGAGAATGAGGGAGGAGTTTGGTGGATGAGATGTAATTTCGGTTAATGAAATGTGTAAGTGCAGATAAATTAGAGATGTCAAATCTTATTTGGGGGTATTCAAAATGATATTTTGGAAGTGTTTCAGTGTTGCTTGGAAATGCTCAAAGGTATTTTTGTGAGTATTCAATGATTTATGAGAGTGTTCGAAGTAATCTGGGGGTTGTTCTGTAGTGAGATGATAAAGGTTGTCGATGAGAGAATATTTCTTAAGAGATATTGAGAAAAAGTGTGTGTGTGTGTGTGTGTGTGTGTGTGTGTGTGTGTGTGTGTGTGTGTGTGTGTGTGTGTGTGTGTGTGTGTGTGTATTAACTTCGTAATATGTAAAATTGTGACTAGTGAATTTATCGAAAAGTGGTTATAAGTTGTAAGTGTTGTGGTGAATTGTGGGTTATGAGTGAAAATTGTGAGATGTTGGTGGGAGAGTGAGGGTTTGGGAGGGTGGGGAGAGGGTTGCTTCGTGGGGAGTGACCTGAGATGTTATCTGAGATCGGTCAGATAAAATTCGCCAGACTTTTTCTGGTGAAACAGTTAAAACGAGAAAAAAATATCTAGACTTGAGGAGAGTGAATCTTTTGTAAAGAAATTGTGGATTGTTGTGGGTATTAACGAAAAAATGTGGAATTATTTGGGTTAAGAATGAAAATGTGTAATGTTTTCCCTACGTTGTATATGAAATGCATAATACTGAGAATTCATGTAATGAAGAAAATGTAATTCTTTAAAATGGAAAATATTAGTGTTATCCAATGTTACTTCATTTAAGTTAATTTTAAGTTAATAAGGGAACACAGAGTGACCTGGTATTGTGATAAATGTGTGTATGGAGTGAGATGGTGACGACGAAGAAGATCCAGAACAAAATGCACAGGATTTCTTCAAGAGAAAAAGAATTACTCTATGTTGATTTTAGTCAATGATTTGTATCTTTTTTTCAATGAATTTGTATTTTTTTTGTTGTATAACCAGAAATGTATTGGTTGTATAATAAATAAATAATGAAAATATTGTGTATTAGTGTTATCCTGCATTTTTAAGTTATTGTCTGTTCGACAAGATTCAGCCTGTGTGTGTGAGGTCATCATGTGACGTCACTGACATAGGGGGAAGTCGACAAGATTCAGCCTGTGTGTGTGAGGTCATCATGTGACGTCACTGACATAGGGGGAAGTCGACAAGATTCAGCCTGTGTGTGTGTGAGAGTATTACATGACCTCACTGACCGCCGAGTAAACACAGGTGGGATGACGCCACACTTGTTTAGACCTGTAGTAAGAGAAAGTATCATGCCCCATAGAAGGAGTTCATTTGAATGCTTACCCCCAGAGGGGGGAATCCAAAAAAACTTGATCCAAGGAGATGGAGTCTTTGTATTAATGATATCGAGAAAAACTTGATCCAAGGAAGTGGAGGAAAAATACTTGGGGTAGAAGTGGATGGTGGGAGGTGTGGGGGGAAAATCTTTGTATTATTGATATCGAGAAAAATTTGATCCGAGGAATTGGAGCAGAGAATTTGGGATGCAAGTGGGAGTCCATTTTGAATGCTTACCCCCAGAGGGGGGAATCCAAAAACTTGATCCGAGGAGATGGAGTCTTTGTATTAATGATATCGAGAAAAACTTGATCCGAGGAATTGGAGAGCACAAGAAATTAAAAAAAAAATCGAAAAAATCAGAAAAAAATTCGGGGGTGGGGACGATCTGGACGCCGCTGCAGAAGGCGCTGCAGAAGGCACGGGCGGGCGCGAGGGCGGGCACGGGTCGGCGCGGGCGGGCCCCGGTCGGGCTGGCACGCGGGCGCGGCGTGGAAGGAGACCGTACCATGGGAGACCGCTCTGTAGAAGGCCTTTCGGGAGGAGACCGCTCAGGAATACAGCGCTCATGAATACGGCACTCAGCTGCAGAGACTGCTCTGTAGAAATCATGGCTACTCATGTATTTTAAAGATCATGTCCTCAATGCTCATGTATAATGTATCTTAAAGACCATACCATCAATGCTCATGCATCGTGTATCTTAAAGACCATGCCATCAATGCTCATGTATCGTGTATCTTAAAGACCATACCATCAATGCTCATGCATCGTGTATCTTAAAGACCATGCCATCAATGCTCATGTATCGTGTATCTTAAAGACCATACCATCAATGCTCATGCATCGTGTATCTTAAAGACCATGCCATCAATGCTCATGTATCGTGTATCTTAAAGACCATACCATCAATGCTCATGTATCGTGTATCTTAAAGACCATACCATCAATGCTCATGCATCGTGTATCTTAAAGACCATGCCATCAATGCTCATGTATCGTGTATCTTAAAGACCATACCATCAATGCTCATGCATCGTGTATCTTAAAGACCATGCCATCAATGCTCATGTATCGTGTATCTTAAAGACCATACCATCAATGCTCATGCATCGTGTATCTTAAAGACCATGCCATCAATGCTCATGTATCGTGTATCTTAAAGACCATACCATCAATGCTCATGCATCGTGTATCTTAAAGACCATGAAATCAATGCTCATGTATCGTGTATCTTAAAGACCATACCATCAATGCTCATGCATCGTGTATCTTAAAGACCATGCCATCAATGCTCATGTATCGTGTATCTTAAAGACCATACCATCAATGCTCATGCATCGTGTATCTTAAAGACCATGCCATCAATGCTCATGTATCGTGTATCTTAAAGACCATACCATCAATGCTCATGTATCGTGTATCTTAAAGACCATACCATCAATGCTCATGCATCGTGTATCTTAAAGACCATTCCATCAATGCTCATGTATCGTGTATCTTAAAGACCATACCATCAATGCTCATGCATCGTGTATCTTAAAGACCATGCCATCAATGCTCATGTATCGTGTATCTTAAAGACCATACCATCAATGCTCATGCATCGTGTATCTTAAAGACCATACCATCAATGCTCATGTATCGTGTATCTTAAAGACCATACCATCAATGCTCATGCATCGTGTATCTTAAAGACCATGCCATCAATGCTCATGTATCGTGTATCTTAAAGACCATACCATCAATGCTCATGCATCGTGTATCTTAAAGACCATGCCATCAATGCTCATGTATCGTGTATCTTAAAGACCATACCATCAATGCTCATGCATCGTGTATCTTAAAGACCATGCCATCAATGCTCATGTATCGTGTATCTTAAAGACCATACCATCAATGCTCATGCATCGTGTATCTTAAAGACCATACCATCAATGCTCATGTATCGTGTATCTTAAAGACCATACCATCAATGCTCATGCATCGTGTATCTTAAAGACCATGCCATCAATGCTCATGCATCGTGTATCTTAAAGACCATGCCATCAATGCTCATGCATCGTGTATCTTAAAGACCATGCCATCAATGCTCATGTATCGTGTATCTTAAAGACCATACCATCAATGCTCATGCATCGTGTATCTTAAAGACCATGCCATCAATGCTCATGTATCGTGTATCTTAAAGACCATACCATCAATGCTCATGCATCGTGTATCTTAAAGACCATGCCATCAATGCTCATGTATCGTGTATCTTAAAGACCATACCATCAATGCTCATGCATCGTGTATCTTAAAGACCATACCATCAATGCTCATGCATCGTGTATCTTAAAGACCATGCCATCAATGCTCATGTATCGTGTATCTTAAAGACCATGCCATCAATGCTCATGCATCGTGTATCTTAAAGACCATACCATCAATGCTCATGCATCGTGTATCTTAAAGACCATGCCATCAATGCTCATGTATCGTGTATCTTAAAGACCATACCATCAATGCTCATGCATCGTGTATCTTAAAGACCATGCCATCAATGCTCATGTATCGTGTATCTTAAAGACCATACCATCAATGCTCATGCATCGTGTATCTTAAAGACCATACCATCAATGCTCATGCATCGTGTATCTTAAAGACCATACCATCAATGCTCATGCATCGTGTATCTTAAAGACCATGCCATCAATGCTCATGCATCGTGTATCTTAAAGACCATGCCATCAATGCTCATGCATCGTGTATCTTAAAGACCATGCCATCAATGCTCATGTATCGTGCATCTTAAAGACCATACCATCAATGCTCATGCATCGTGTATCTTAAAGACCATACCATCAATGCTCATGCATCGTGTATCTTAAAGACCATGCCATCAATGCTCATGCATCGTGTATCTTAAAGACCATACCATCAATGCTCATGCATCGTGTATCTTAAAGACCATGCCATCAATGCTCATGCATCGTGTATCTTAAAGACCATACCATCAATGCTCATGCATCGTGTATCTTAAAGACCATGCCATCAATGCTCATGCATCGTGTATCTTAAAGACCATGCCATCAATGCTCATGTATCGTGCATCTTAAAGACCATACCATCAATGCTCATGTATCGTGCATCTTAAAGACCATACCATCAATGCTCATGCATCGTGTATCTTAAAGACCATACCATCAATGCTCATGCATCGTGTATCTTAAAGACCATACCATCAATGCTCATGCATCGTGTATCTTAAAGGCCATACCATCAATGCTCATGCATCGTGTATCTTAAAGACCATGCCATCAATGCTCATGTATCGTGTATCTTAAAGACCATACCATCAATGCTCATGCATCGTGTATCTTAAAGACCATGCCATCAATGCTCATGTATCGTGTATCTTAAAGACCATACCATCAATGCTCATGCATCGTGTATCTTAAAGACCATACCATCAATGCTCATGCATCGTGTATCTTAAAGACCATACCATCAATGCTCATGCATCGTGTATCTTAAAGACCATGCCATCAATGCTCATGCATCGTGTATCTTAAAGACCATGCCATCAATGCTCATGCATCGTGTATCTTAAAGACCATGCCATCAATGCTCATGTATCGTGCATCTTAAAGACCATACCATCAATGCTCATGCATCGTGTATCTTAAAGACCATGCCATCAATGCTCATGTATCGTGCATCTTAAAGACCATACCATCAATGCTCATGCATCGTGTATCTTAAAGACCATACCATCAATGCTCATGCATCGTGTATCTTAAAGACCATACCATCAATGCTCATGCATCGTGTATCTTAAAGACCATGCCATCAATGCTCATGCATCGTGTATCTTAAAGACCATGCCATCAATGCTCATGTATCGTGTATCTTAAAGACCATACCATCAATGCTCATGCATCGTGTATCTTAAAGACCATGCCATCAATGCTCATGTATCATACTTTCAAGAAGGTTTGCATTTTTACTGGGATTTGCTCCATTTTGTCCACTGTAATTAACCCCCTCGGCTGTGTATGTCTGGTAGATCTGCTAAGAATTTTGTTGCCAGTTTCTTAAATTAAAATAAAAATATTTTTAAAAGATCGTAGAGAAATTAAAATAGAATAAAACTGAAACTCACACTGAAAATATAAGGAAAATTACTGCTGATATTATTACTTTTGTAATAAGCTTTTTTTAATTTGGGACATTTCCTTTGTGTTCTGTGTTACTTTCGTCAGACTCGCTTGTTATGACTCTCCTGACAACGATTATTGATATCCAGTGATTATGGATACCTCCAGTGACTGTAAGATATTTTCATCTCTTCTGATCTGCATCAACGCTGGTGTATCGTACTTAAGAGGAAGATTTCAACCGTCTTTGCCCGAGTAAATGCCAATTTAGCAGTTTTATTGACCAGTTTGTGACATTGGCTTCCACAATAGCCTAACACCACTTGTGATCCTCTTCGAAATGTTTAAAGCTAGTTAAGTGTATTTTCTATAGAGGGGAATTTTGAATATTATTATAATGTACAATTACCACCCTGTCAATTATATTTTAAAAATATCATGGTATTATTTTCCATGCAATAACCTGGGAATACCTTTTTCAGAAAGGCTTCAAATTTGCGACGCTGATACATGTGTGAGAGGAAAGTTCAGTAGAGTTTTAATTTTTTATATACAAATTTGCCAGTTTTATATAAAAAAAAAACAGAATGCCTCTTGTGATTATCTTCAAACTTTAGTGATGTATTTTGCTCTAAGTACTAAGTTACTTTGCTGCATAAGTGACAAATTGTCATTTGTAATAAATTGAAAAAAAAATTAAGCTTCTTCGAACTTATAATTAACAATTTTTAAAATGTTATGATCTAGCAAATCCTCTTGCACAGTAGAACAACTGTTGTTCTTCATCAAGATCAGTTTCACTGATGTGAGAACGAGACCTACAACCCTGAAAACTATTAGTCTGTTTTCATCTTTTGTTTGACCAATCAAAATTGCATTTAATAATACCTTTATTTAATACTAGTTAAGCCAAGATAATACACAGATTTTTTTATTGTAATAC
Organism: Cherax quadricarinatus; assembly: GCF_038502225.1. Taxonomy (NCBI): domain Eukaryota; kingdom Metazoa; phylum Arthropoda; class Malacostraca; order Decapoda; family Parastacidae; genus Cherax; species Cherax quadricarinatus. The sequence goes on along the minus strand of NC_091362.1, from coordinate 9,069,111 downwards.
CTTTGTCAATAAGTGTTTTTCTTTACCAACTTCATTCACAAGTACATTACATTAGTATCTCAGATTATTTAGAGCAAGAAATGAGGATAAAGTTAGAAGTTAAACAGCTTCTAGTTATAAATTTTGAATGCTTAAGATTTTTAAGTATTTTAAACAGTTCGAGTTTTAAGGTAACAGCCCAGTTATTTACTTGAAGTTCCGAATAAAATGTTTTGTTGACGCTTCAGGTTGATGCGGAGACCTACAAGCGACGGACATACCGTGAACTGTGCGGGTTGGTGCCGCGAGTGTCAGCAGGACTGGCTGCTGCTGGTGTTGCTATGGGTGACATTGTTCTCTTCCTCACACCAACACACATGGACTATCCCTTGGTGTTTCTGTCTATCGTGCACCGCGGCGCTGTCTGCGTCCCTATCAACCCCACCCTCACCCTCGGTAAGTGGCTCTCCTGAGATGATTATGATTTATTTTAATCACACAGGCCGTCTCCCACCAAGGCAGGGCGGCCCATAAAAAGAAAAACATTCACCATCATTCACTCCATCACTGTCTTGCCAGGGGTGCGCTTACACTATAGTTATAAAACTGCAACATTAACACCCCTCCTTCAGAGTACAGACATTGAACTTCCCATCTTCAGGACTCAAGTCCAGCCTCCTGGTTTCCCTGAATCCCTTCATAAATGTTGCCCTGCTCTTACTCGAACAGAACGTCAAGTCCTAAAACCACTTGCCTCCATTCGCTCGTATCTAACACACTCACGCATGCTTGCTGGAAATCTAAGCCCCTCTCACACAAAACCTCCTTTACCCCCTCCCTCCAACCTTTCCTATGCCGACCTCTACTCTGCCTTCGCTCCAATACAGATTAATACACTCGCGATGTCATTCTATTTTGTTCCACCCTTTCTACATGTCCAAACCACCTCAACAACCCCTCCTCAGCCCTCTGGATAATAGTTTTAGATATCCCACATCTCCTAATTTACAAACTACGAATTCTCTGCATTATATTCACACCACACATTGCCCTCAGACATAACATCGTCACTGCCTCCAGCCTTCTTGTTGCAACATTCATCACACATGCACCACACTCATGTAAGAGCATTGGTATAACTATACTCTCATACATTCCCCTCTTGTTATATAGCAAACAAACCATACCCCGCCCGTGGCATGGTTTGTTTGCAATCGTGCCATTACGATTTCGTGAGTCAAGCTGAAGTGAATACTCTATGTAGTAAGTGTTGTATGGTTGACAGAGGAGCTAGTACACGTACTGAAGGTGAGCCAGGCTCGCTGGGCAGTGGTTCATGAAGCCTCAGTGACCATGGCAGAGGAAGCCTTCTCTTGTCTTCCGTCTCACACACTCAAGCAGATGTGGGTCTTGGGCGACACAAGTCTTGAAAGACCCAACCTGGAGGACCTCATGACCTACACTCCATCGTCACCCATCACCCAGGTAACTCTTTCATCCATTACCCAGGTATCTATTGTCACCCATCATCCGGATAAATAAGTCTTGCCACTCATCACCCAGGTAACTTTCACCCATCATCCATGTAACTCTTTAACAAAGGTAACTCCTTCACCTATCACCAGGATAACTCTTGCCACCCGCCACCCAGGTAACTCTTCCACCCATTCCCCAGGTAACGATTGACACCTATCATCCAGGTAAATACTACCACCCATCACCCAGATAGCTATTGCCTCCCATTACCCAGATAACTTCTGTAACCCATGAAACAGACACTCTTATTGTCCATCACGAATGTAAAGTAATTTTTTAGTGATAACCAGTATACCAGTTTATTATGCACTGTACCTCATATTGTGAGTGTCAGTTTATTCGGCACTGTCCCTTAAGTGAGTGGCAATGTATTGTGCACTATACCTCATGCTGTGAGTGGCAATGTATTGTGCACTATACCTCATGCTGTGAGTGGCAATGTATTGTGCACTATACCTCATGCTGTGAGTGGCAATGTATTGTGCACTGTACCTCATGCTGTGAGTGGCAATGTATTGTGCACTGTACCTCATATTGTGAGTGACAATGTATTGTGCACTGTACCTCATGCTGTGAGTGGCAATGTATTGTGCACTGTACCTCATATTGTGAGTGGCAATGTATTGTGCACTGTACCTCATGCTGTGAGTGGCAATGTATTGTGCACTGTACCTCATGCTGTGAGTGGCAATGTATTGTGCACTGTACCTCATATTGTGAGTGGCAATGTATTGTGCACTGTACCTCATGCTGTGAGTGGCAATGTATTGTGCACTGTACCTCATGCTGTGAGTGGCAATGTATTGTGCACTGTACCTCATATTGTGAGTGGCAATGTATTGTGCACTGTACCTCATGCTGTGAGTGGCAATGTATTGTGCACTGTACCTCATGCTGTGAGTGGCAATGTATTGTGCACTGTACCTCATATTGTGAGTGGCAATGTATTGTGCACTGTACCTCATGCTGTGAGTGGCAATGTATTGTGCACTGTACCTCATATTGTGAGTGGCAATGTATTGTGCACTGTACCTCATGCTGTGAGTGGCAATGTATTGTGCACTGTACCTCATATTGTGAGTGGCAATGTATTGTGCACTGTACCTCATATTGTGAGTGGCAATGTATTGTGCACTGTATTTCATGCTGAGTGGCACTATATTGTGCACTATTCCTCATGCTGTGAGTGGCACTATATTGTGCACTATTCCTCATGCTGTGAGTGGCACTATATTGTGCACTATTCCTCATGCTGTGAGTGGCAATGTACTGTGCACTGTGCCTCATGCTGTGAGTGGCAATGTACTGTGAACTCGTCGCTCATCATGTGACATAGTTTAATGTGCTCCTGCGGTTATTATTATTAAAGATTAGCCGGTATTCTCCTGCGGTTCTCTTGACTTCATCTTTAACGTGAGAAAGACTCGCCTTCTACACTTTCTAGCATCATGAAGTTCTTTTGTCATGAATATTTCCTCTCTGTTGGCCTTGAAGAATTAAAGAAATGAGATTTAAGGAAGAAATTTTAGGTTTCCTTCTGTACTCCCTTTGAGCATTTTCTTTTCTTTTTAATCTATGTTATTTAATACACAAAATACATAATATATAATCTAAAAAATGATCACTTTAAAAGGAACCGAAATGCTTGAGAACTTTGTGCACTTACACGCATTTTGCTCTTCAATTATATTAAAGAGTTTGGCATTCTTTTTAATACTGATAGAATAATTAAACTTTGCATTGTACTGTATTAAAATCTACAAATTAACTAGACACTGTTACCGTAAATATTATTCAACGTCGAGAGGTGTGTAGATTGTGAAAACATAGTCATAGTAAATTAAATTAGGCATAAGAACATAAGAATGGAGGAACACTGCAGAAGACCTACTGGCCCATACAAGGCAGGTCTTTATCAAAATGACCTCTACCCTAAACTACCCAAGAATTTACTCCCGTACCCACTGACACAAATCAAACCTAGCCCCTCCCACTCATATATTTGTCCAATCTCTTCTTAAAGCTACCCAAGGTCCTAGCCTCGATCACCCTACTGGGAAGATTGTTCCACGCATCCACAACTCTTTTAGAAAACCTATGTCCTTTCTAAATCTAAATTTACCCAACTTAAATCCATTATTTCTGGTTCTTACCTGGTTCGACACCCTCAGTACTTTATTAATATCTCTTTATATCCACTTATACACCGCGATGATATCTCCCCTCATTCTGCGTCTCTCCAGAGAGTGGAGATTTAAGGCTTTAAGTCTATCTTCACACGGGAGATTCCTTACACAGTAAATAATTTTAGTCATTCTTCTCTGTATGTTCTCTAATGAGTCTATATCCATCCTGTAGTAAGGATACCAAAACTGATCAGCATAATCTAAATGAGGTCTCACTAGTGATGTATAGAGCTGTAAAATAACTTTTGAACTTCTGTTACTTATACTTCTTGAGATAATTCCAAGTAATCTGTTAGCCTGTTGCACACACTTAGGCACTGCTGTCTTGGCTTTAGATTTCTGTTTACCCTGACTCCCAAGTCTTTTTCACATTCTGTATGATCAAGCTCTACTTCACCTAGTTTATAGCTTCGAGGATTATTTTCATTACCAATGACTAGTACCTTACACATATCCACATTGAACTTCATCTGCCATTTCTCAGACCAAGACATTAATTTTTACAAATCCTCCTGGAGTTCATTGCTATCCTCCTCAGAATGAATCTTTGTATCATCAGCAAATTTGCTCATGTCACTCGTAATCCCTTCATCAAGGTCATTAATGTAAATTATTAACAAGAGAGGGCTCAAAACTGACCCTTGTGGAAAGCCACTAGTGACTAATCCCAATTCAGATTTGGCCCCATTAATGGAAACTCTGCTTTCTATTGGTAAGCCATGCCTCTGTCCATCCATGCTAGAACTTTACCTCCTATACCATGAGCTGCCACTTTTCTTAAGAGTCTCTTGTTAGGTACTCTATCGAAGGCTTTACTAAAATCTAAATAAACAATATCATATTCTTTATCACTGTCTACTGCCTCAAATGCTCTGCTGAAGAACGTCATTAACTTTGTCAGGCAGGAGTGACCTCTTGTGAACCCATGCTGAGATTCATTAATCAAATTATGCTCTTCAAGGTGACTTCTAATAATGTCAGCTATAATTGATTCTAATAACTTGCCCACTATAGATGTCAGGCTTATCAGGCGGTAATTTGAAGGAACGGACTTATCCCCTGATTTGAATATAGGAACCACATTAGCCATCCTCCACAACTCTGGCACAGTAAGGATGGACGCATTAACACACTCGTAAATGGCTGACTAAGTTCCATCTTGCATTCCTTAAGTACCCTGGAAAACAACTCGTCGGGTCCCTGGAACTTATTTTGCTTCAAATTGTCTACCTGTTTTATAACCATATCTCTCATGACAGTAATATTAGTTAATTTGAATTCATCAGGAAATAAAAAAAATTAATTTCTGGAATCTCATTTGTGTCTTCCTGTGTAAAAACTGACAAAAAATAGTCATTAAGTAAGGAACTCATTTCCAGTTCGTTATCCGTCAGCTGTCCATTCTCAGTTTACAAAGGTCCTACTTTTTCCTTCACCTTCGTCCTATACACTTGAAAGAACCCCTTTGGATTGGTCTTTGATTCATTAGCAACCCTAATTTCATAGTCACGTTTAGCCCTCCTAATCCTTTTATTACTTCTCTTTTAAACTGAGCATATTGGTCAGTAAGATTAACCTCTCCTCTTCTGATGCGCCTATAAATTTCCATGTTCTCCCCTAATAGATGCTTTAACCTCCTGTTAACCCATTTGGGATCGTTATTATTAGACCTAAGTTCTCTCTGGGGAATGTATGTACTCTGAGCACGGTGTACATTATTAAGAAAAAAATTATAAACGCAGATCCCTTCGTAATCATAAGTATAATCACTGTCAATAAAATCATTAGCTAGATAACGCCAGTTGAGATTTGACAGGTGTTCCCTAAGTCCACTAAAATCGGCAGAACGAAAATCAGGGATTTTTACCGTATTATCGTTATTCTTGTATTCCCAGTTAATGCTGAAAGTGATGGATTTGTGATCACTTGCGCCAAGCCCTTCAGTGATCTCCAGAATATTTACGAATGCTTCCTTATTTGACAAGACTAGGTCGAGCAAATTATTACCCTTGGTAGGCTCTCTTACACACTGCTTCAGAAAACAGTCCTGAATTGTTTCTATAAAGTCACTGAACTCCAGATTAACGGTCAAAGAATTCCAGTCAATTTGACTAAAGTTAAAATTCCCTACTATTACTACGTTATTGTGTTTAGAAGCCCTAACGATTTCGTCCCAAAGAAGTCTCACTCTATCGTGATCCAAGCCTGGAGGTCGGTATATCACACTCAAAATTAGTTTTTCTTGACCTTCAACAAACTCTACCCAAACAGATTCTGTTACTATTCCATCTATTTTTATACCTGTTTTTATGCAACAATTAATATTTTCTCGAACATATAATGCAAACCCTCCCCCCTTCCGATCACATCTATCCACATGACATAAGAATTAACAACTTGGTGTCTACATTGCAAACTGAATTGTTTGCCATCCTAATGGCGATAAAATTATGACACTGAACTTGACTCTATGGTTATAAATTCTATGTATTCTCTGAAAACCTTGACTCACATAATGACTGGAAAAATGTTCTCAATGAAGACAAATACGGATACTCAAAAGTCTGGAAAACAGGAATTAATGTACAATTATAATGGATTCCATCACACATTGGATTACTCCTCTGATAAAGTTGATATGTTACCCTAAAAAAGGAACCCCTTTTGAAATATGTAGAATATAACTTTGGTGTATCTTTGTCTAACTTGAGGAATAATATTAGGAGAGAAGTAAATAATGAAACTTAATGTTATAGGAAATCTGTTAGAAGCCTGAAAGTAAATAAGTATGTTTATGGAGCAGTTTCCAATGTAGACTGACTGATGGTGTAGCAGCCAGGCTTACGCTTGGTTACAAGTACTTCCGGCAGCTTGTAAGATCCACAGACGATGGGTAAAGTATGCGGTCAGCATTGTAGTTACTATCTTGAGCACTTATGTGCAATTAAGAACTTATAAAGGAATAAAGAAATAGACAGTAAAATAACTTGTGTAATATGCCAAGATATTTTATTAATGAAAATAAGATACTACATATATTTAGCAAATTTCCCTAATTTGTTTGTAACTGCGTGTGTAGTATGCGAAACCCGACAGCTGTGACAAGAAGATGGCCAGAATCTCATTTGTTGCGTTCTAATAGTGACTTTGACACCAGCTGTATCGAAATGTTAAGTCGTTAATAGTTGAGAGAGCAGCTGTGTCTGCATGTCTATAGCCCTGCAAATCAGTGTGTCCAGGGACGTAGCTTAAACACGTCTTTGCATTTATATAGCCAAAAATGTATACTAGAATGTATTCTGATGGGATGAGGGAAGTCGAATTTCTGGTTTCCTTGTAATGCGGATATGGTGGAAGTGTGTATGATAGTAGGGACAATTGCATGTAACTGCTATGAAAATACCGTCCGACTCTAGTAATGTCCTTGGATTATTCCTTCTAAAAAAATGGCTTACCCAACATTATTTAGGGATTTAGAACGATCAGTACACAAAGTGTAGCTTCAGAATAATAATGAAAATGGTAATGAAGGAGTAAGTCCAATGTTGTAGTAAACAAGTGAGCTTTTAGGCATGGAAACTGGGATGAGCAAACTTGAATCATCGGAGCTTTCCAAGGGAGGAGGAAAAAGTAAGATCCATGATGAACATAAAAGGAAAGTAAATTAAAGGATGTCATTAGAGCGTGAATATAGAGAGTAAATGAGTATAAAAGATAGGGAGAGGATTAAATTAATTAGCATTACTAATACCCATAACAGGTATGCATGTTAACATATGAAATAGCAGAGAAAGAAGCGCTAAGAATAGTAAATTTCGAAAAAGTAGGAAAGAGATTATATAAAGAGCACCTGCAGCAGAGGTCTCAACGTGATGCTGTAGGCATCGGACACTTCTCATGTACAAGAGTGGTAACCTTTCCTGGAGATTAAGCTGAGTCACTACCATAGTGCATGATAGGTCATATATTTCCTCGAGACAGCGAATTTCGCTTTGTCGTAAGAAAACTGAGCACCAGTGGAAATAGGAGGGGTGCGCTTCAATGCAGTTAAGACAAATGTGGGTTTGGCCACAAGATCGATTAATTATGAGTATCTGCACCACAGACTGGGCACTCTGCTAGTGATCTGTAATATTTGGTAGGGAGGCCAAAGTACCAACATTGTCTGCATTGTTGGGGTGTTCATCAGAGTTCCCGAACATATAATTGCTGTCCTACTATTTAAATCGAGGATGGAAGGTCTCATCAATCGAAAGTCAGTTTAGCCACATGGCTCAGATAACGTCTTCTTACTCAGGCTGGGGGATTTAGGAACTCTAGTTGTTTGTGTATGTGGGATGAGGACAGTCCACAGCTCAAACTGAGGAAAGAATGTCTGTCTTTTGGCTCACGATGTCAGCAGACTGGATACAGAAAAACTTGTCAGCCTTTGCTATATCATATGTGGTGACAAAATGCATTCCATTCTTGAAGGCATGGAACGATACACTAGCCGTCATATTTCATGAATGCATTTCTAATGCCATGGTCTGTAAGGTAATTAATAGTTGATGGCCGGAGGGAGAAGAATTTCAACCAAGATTGTCTTCGAAATACATCTTACAGGAGAGGTTTCCAGGTAGCGAGTATATTAGGATGTAAGACAGAAGGAACATCAGTAATAGTGTCAATATGATCTAGGATGAATCGAGGTCTATCGGATGGTTTCGAGCTATTGTGTTCTGTTACATGTGTACTATCAGAAAATCGACATTATATCATGAGAGAAAATGACATCATAGTCAAAATAGAGTGAAAATCGTGTTATCAGAGGGGTCGCGTACAACTACCCTGGTATCTGGGTGATGTACAAATGATTACCCGAAAGTGACAGCAGGTACCAAGGAGAGTCCGTCAGTGAGCAAGGGTAGTCAATGGATTGTAAAGGATGACTGGTATTCATACTAGTAAGTAATTACTTGCTTGTATGATGGTGGGAAACGGCCGATGTATTGATAAAAGTAAATATATAAAAAGTAATTACTTTCATCTCCCTATTTCTCGACCCAACTGTTGATTACAACAAACAACCCCAGGGTTAACAGACAGGAATAGACGAGTTCCCAACAGCTTGCCAAATTGCAGCCACCGGACCAAAGTTCGACATCTCACCGATGCTCGCCTGGAACTAGACGAATATATCACCCCACCAGACAGTGAAGAGCGATGCTAGACCAGCCGAATAATTCCAACACGGACACTTCCGTTTGACCTACATTCTCTAACAAAAAAAGGGCATGTTGCTTTCCTGCAGGCTGCAGCTCAACCGGCTTATGTAAACAAGAAATTAACAGAGTGCTATGCACGGTACACGCGCAGGGTAGTATTTAGTTTGGTCTCAATGTATCCTGATCACCAAACATAAAGGACTTCCTATGATAGGGACTCCATATTGAGTTACTCTGCATGGTAAAGCTGAAGAATTAATAAATAAAGTATTATTAAGGAAGAAGCTGAATATAACTGGTCTATGTCAAGCATTACAAACAGTGTTGAGGGAGAAGCAAATAAAAAAAATTGAATGTTTTAGGAATGCATTAGAATCCCGAAGAGATCTGAAGCTCACTATAATGAAATGGACGTAGACAAAACTCACACTGTAAGCCATGTGAAGGTGTTATGGCCCCTTTAAACCCTCTGAGAGGATTTGAAAGAGCATAAGAACATAAGAAAGGAGGAACACTGCAGCAGGCCTGTTGGCCCATCCTTATGATAAGAAAACAAAAATAAATTATAACGAAATAAGACAAACAATTGTTATTAAACATAAGCAAATCTCAAAATATAAAACAATTAAATATGAACTCGTCCAACTGAAGCAAATGATGGAAAAATTAAATAAATAAATCCATCAAATGAAGGAAGCCTAATATGTACAAATATGGGAATGATGGTCTCCCGATTCTGTGGTGTTATTAGGAAGGCGCTCAGGAACAGCTGGAGTGGAAGGAGAAGCCGGTTGTAGGATTCTGTTGTCACAGGTGGTTGTGACTATTGTGAAGTCCAGTTCCAGAAAGTACCAACGCCAGTGAAGATACACAGGTAGCAGCGTAATTAATGGAGTTTGGCTGCTAGCCGTGGTAGATAACTAGAGATCGGCAACAGATGTATAGGGAAAATGAGGAGATCTCTACACGAAGGAAGTTGTAAAAATAGTAACTCAGTCCTGGTGGTATGAGAAAAGCAGAGTTCTCAAAATTAGGACTTTGAAGAGGTCGTTGACCTGCACAGATGTAGAAGAACAGCAGAGTTATATGAGCGAGGACATTAAAGAAATGTTGACCATACCAAAGGCGGAGGAACAGCAGAATTCCTAGAATGAAGAATTGTCACGTTTCAGATTGTGATGACCAGGAACATTATGTTAATATTTTAAGTATAATTAAGTCGGGATAAACAAATAAAAATCCCAACAAGAGTAGAACTCTTGTCTATATTAAATGAAGTAAAACCCCTAACATGTTATAACTAACCAAGAGTAGAACTCCATACTTGTAGACTTGATGAGGGCAGAAAGTCAAGTGACGTTTCTTGGTCAGCAAGGGACCCTTGTTAATTCCCACCAGGTGGAGTAAGGGAGGGCGGATAAAGGTAACGGTTCATAGCCACGGGGGTGGAAATCTTATGCTCAAGTACTTTCACATTTCTCAGTGCGTCATCAGGAGCCATGCAATGTTGCAAGGGCAGCAACAGGAGAAATGAGGAGAAGTTTTTCCAGAATATGGTAGCGTGGGTGGCACTAGCCAGTATCTCTCTTAAGACGCATCAACCATTAAATGCTGCAGCCATTCAGAAGAGGTAAACTGAAATTTATTTAACACAATTTAATGGAAATAATATTTTCACACTATTTTACACAAATCGTATTACGAGGTATATTTTTAGGAACTTTTGAAGCTACTAAGCTGAGCCTTTCCAGGATGCTGGGAATGGATTCAACAGCTCATGGTCATAGGACAAGTGAGCATGCCAATTATTCCACGAATCCGATTTTCATTACATACACAAATGTGTTAAATTTGAAGTACCTGGAAAAGATTTTCTCGAGTTACAAGCGAAATAAAGTAGAAAAATTAGATAAAAAAAAATTAGCTAACCATTTGAAGGTCCTCTTTCAGGGATACCTAAACCCGTATGGCACATGCAACACTACTGGTAGGGGGTTGTGAGAGGAATGTGTGGGGTGGGTGGGAAGTGTGCAAGGGTTAGCGGGGGTGTAAAATTTAAATAGTTTGGTATAATAGGTTAGTTACAACAAAACATCAAAATGAGAGCAAGTTAATAATAGGACTTGCAGCGAGGTATGAAGGTGTTATGGAGCTGTAGATGTTAGAATTGGATCCTGTGTGACTTTTGATGGATAAAACAATTGGTGTCTGTGTATTAGTCGCGTGGGTCCCATTCATTAATGTGACAGCGCAATTTGCCATGCCTAATAGAAAGCAATTTGTTGCACCCTGACGCGAACCAGTGTTGTCGCCAGCATTGTGAGAGAGCACTGAAAAATAGTTCTGGAAAGGAATATCCCTGGGGGAAATTAGGAGATGGTAATCAATTGGGCGTGCGACAGTCTTGTTAATGTCCCTGAATATCGGTATCTCCAGGGAAATGCGCCGTAGCTAGAGTTATGTATGAGGGGAAAATGATAAGAGAGCAGTCAGTTTCCTGGATAGCTTTATATAGGCATACCGGGAGTCGGAAACAACACGAATAACGATCTACCAGACATTTTGAGCATGTTTCCTTAATTTGATTGTAACCTTCGAAATGTTTATGGTAAATATACACCCAGAAGTCCTCCTGGTAGCCCCTTTTGGCCTTTTTTTAATATTCATATGTTCTTGTCTCACCATCCATAGGGTGCATGTGGAGCGTACAATAAACACAATAAACTAGCCTATTCGATGTCAAATCTAATTCTTCAGTGGAACTACATGTACATCCTCCTAAGATATATATGTAAATGCACTAAAGCGGTCAGTTATTTCTTCTTAATTGTTCACTGTAGAATTTTTCACCCATATACTCTTGCAGAGTTTAACATTTAAATTAAATTGTGATGTTCTTGCAACTTCTCATAAACAAGATAAGAAAAAACAATACAACAGGTGTTTTTTTCCTATGGAACGCCAAACTGTGGCATTCTTGGATCTCTACTTTAATCGATGAATTTGGCTCCTATTTCTTTGAGGAAACCAGCAGCATTTTTTCCCCCGGGGTTAAATGTTTCCAGTCCTATATATATAAAGCAGTACTTGTTTGTCAAGTCAGTGGTCAGTGGTCAGTCGTCAGTGGTCAGTGGTCAGTCGTCACGTGAGGTCACAGACCCTGAGCTGCTTTGGGAATTAGCGTGGACGGTTACAAAGCATGGCTTGCTTCTGCAGTGTTTTAAAAATTGAGGTTGGAGAGTTGAAGGAGGTCTTGCTTCTCCAGGAGGAGATTAGGAGGCTGAAGGTCCACCTCAATGGGTCTGGGAGAGAGTGTGAGGTGGCTGGAGTTGTGGGGAATGAGACTTCTAGCAGTGAGGTGCAGTCTGTCTCTCGCTGTGAGGAGGCTGTAGTTGGGGAGGTAGCAACGGCTACCAGCAGTGAGGTGCAGCCCAGCACCTGCTACAAGTGGCGAGTTGTTCACAGTAATGGGAGGCGCATCAGAGTAAGGAAAGTTAAGAGTGAAGATCTGAAGGTAGGAAATCGCTTCTCTGTTCTCCAGGATGAATGTACTTCAGTGGCCAGTGAAGGTAAGGGTACTACTGCCCCTGCTAATGGAGGTAAGCGCATTCTTGTGGTTGGTGACTCTCAGGTAAGATATATTGACCGTGCTTTTTGTAATAGGAACAAGAAGATGAGAGATAGAGTGTGCTTCCCTGGAGCTGGTGTTGGGGACATAGTTAACAGGCTGGATAATATCATGTCAGGTAATGGGAACAAGCCCATTATCTGTCTCAGTGCTGGTGGAAATGATATTGGGAAGGGTAGGAGAGAAGAGCTGCTAGATAAGTACAGGTCAGCTATAGATTTCATTAAGTCTAAGAGAGGGATCCCAATCATATGTAGCATCTTGCCTAGAAGGGGAGTAGGAAATGAATGGTTGTCTAGGGCAATTGGTGTAAATTGCTGGCTAGACAGATACTGCAAGGAACTTGCAATCCCATTCATTGACAACTGGAACAACTTTTATGGCAAACATGATATGTATGCAAGGGATGGGGTACATCTCTCTGGGGCAGGGGTGGTAGCACTTGCAGACTCGATTGAGAAGGCCATTGGTGAAATGCCTATGATTTTAAACTGATGGAAGATAGAGGTATGGGTGTGTGTGGGAAACAAGCAGGTTGCAACACTAGGGGCAGGGGTGGTAGCACTTGCAGACTCGATTGAGAAGGCCATTGGTGAAATGCCTATGATTTTAAACTGATGGAAGATAGAGGTATGGGTGTGTGTGGGAAACAAACAGGTTGCAACACTAGGGTTGGAAACAGTAAATGTATAAAAGGCATTCAGCATGAAGTTATAAATAAAGACAATAGAACAGGTCAGCAAACAAAGGGGGACAGCAGAGGGCAGCAAGGGACTAGCTCCCTTAAGGTTTACTATACTAATAGCAGGAGTGTAAGAAATAAGATAGATGAGCTAAGATTAATTGCAAGTGCAGGAAACATAGATATTATTGCTATAACAGAGACCTGGCTCAATCTGAAAGATAGAGAGATGCCCTCTGAATGTCACATACAAGGCTATAAATTATTACACACTGACAGGGTCAACAGGAAAGGTGGTGGAGTAGCGATGTATGTCAGAGACAATTTAAATTGCTGTGTTAGACAAGATATTAAATTAGAAGCGTCAGCCACTGAATCTGTTTGGTTACAGCTTCTCGAGGGCCGAGAAAAACTAATTTTGGGTGTGATTTACAGGGCCCCAAATCTTGATAGGGAGTGCAGTAAACTTCTATGGGACGAAATTCGTAAGGCATCTACATACGAAAATGTTGTGCTAATGGGAGATTTCAACTATAGACAGATTGACTGGAGCAATTTGACAGGAAATTTAGAGTCAGGTGACTTTCTTGATACGATCCAGGATTGTTTTTTAAAACAGTTTGTGACAGAGCCAACTAGGGGAAATAACCTCCTTGACTTGGTTTTTGCCAGTAGGGAAACACTAATTAATAATCTTGAGGTTAATGATGAGCTTGGGGAAAGTGATCACAAATCACTCAGTTTTAATATATCATGGAATTCCCCTAATAATGGCAATCAAGTCTCCGTCCCTGACTTTCGCTTGGCTGATTTCATAGGACTGAAAAATTACTTAGGTGGGCTGAACTGGAATGACCTGACTAAGGGTCAGGTAGGTGGTGATGGTTGCCGATATGATGCTTTCCAGGGCATAGTTCTAGCTGCTCAGTCAAATTATGTTCCAAATAGGGAAATCAGATCAAATAAAAATGATCCTAAATGGATGAACAATAGATTAAAATATCTGATTGGTCAAAAGAGAGGCATATATAGGCAAATCAAGAGAGGAGAGGGGCAATTAAGAAATCGACATATTCAGTTAAAGAGAGAAATAAAAAAGGGAATTAGAAAAGCAAAAAGAGATTATGAGGTTAAAGTTGCAAGACAATCGAAGACTAACCCAAAAGGATTCTTTCAGGTATACAGAAGTAGGACCAGGGACAAGATAGGCCCACTCAAAAGTTCCTCGGGTCAGCTCACTGACAGTGATAAGGAAATGTGTAGAATTTTTAACACATACTTCCTCTCAGTTTTTACACAGGAGGATACCAGCGATATTCCAGTAATGATAAATTATGTAGAACAGGACGATAATAAACTGTGCACTATTAGGGTCACAAGTGACATGGTCCTTAGGCAAATAGATAAATTAAAACCTAACAAATCCCCAGGCCCTGATGAACTGAATGCAAGGGTTCTAAAGGAATGTAAAGAGGAGCTTAGCACACCTTTGGCTAATCTTTTCAACATATCACTACAAACTGGCATGGTGCCAGATAAGTGGAAAATGGCAAATGTGATACCTATTTTCAAAACAGGTGACAGGCCCTTAGCGTCGAACTATACACCAATAAGCCTAACCTCCATAGTGGGAAAATTTATGGAATCAATAATTGCCAAGGCAGTTCGTAGCCACCTTGAAAAGCATAAATTAATCAACGAATCTCAGCATGGTTTTACAAAGGGGCGTTCCTGCCTTACGAATTTATTAACTTTTTTCACTAAGGTATTTGAGGAGGTAGATCATGGTAATGAATATGATATTGTGTATATGGACTTCAGTAAGGCTTTTGACAGGGTCCCACATCAGAGACTATTGAGGAAAATTAAAGCACATGGAATAGGAGGAGAAATTATTTCCTGGATAGAGGCATGGTTGACAAATAGGCAGCAGAGAGTTTGCATAAATGGGGAGAAATCAGAGTGGGGAAGCGTCACGAGCGGTGTTCCACAGGGGTCAGTGTTGGGCCCCCTGCTGTTCACAATCTACATAAACGACATAAGTTAAGACACTTGTGCAACATCTGGTTATCTTTATTGTAGACGTTTCGCCAACCAGTGGCTTTATCAATACAAATTCTAGGACATAATTAGAAAACAGAAGAATTATATACAAAAGATGAGGTAATCAGTCCCTCAGCCTTGGAGGTGGTGTTTACAACACAGTGGTTGTAGAGAATCTGAAGCACAAGTAAGGACATTGGCGCTTATATAGGCGTCAATGAAGAGAGACGTGTAGGAGACGAGGGCATAGTCACTGGTAGGCGGGATTCCCCAGTGGAAGTAGGTCCTTCCCAAATTGATGGGCTAGTTGTAGAAGTCGTGAAGAAGGCCATGTAGATGTCCTCTGAATCAAGATACCATGATGTTGCAGTGCCTGACAAGTTGTGCAAGACAGGTATACAATACCGACAAGATGAAAGTTAAGACACTTGTAAACACCACCTCCAAGGCTGAGGGACTGATTACCTCATCTTTTGTATATAATTCTTCTGTTTTCTAATTATGTCCTAGAATTTGTATTGATAAAGATACTGGTTGGCGAAACGTCTACAATAAAGATAACCAGATGTTGCACAAGTGTCTTAACTTTCATCTTGTCGGTATTGTATACCTGTCTTGCATAAACGACATAGATGAGGGCATAAAGAGCGACATCGGCAAGTTTGCCGATGACACCAAAATAGGCCGTCGAATTCATTCTGACGAGGACATTCGAGCACTCCAGGAAGATTTGAATAGACTGATGCAGTGGTCGGAGAAGTGGCAGATGCAGTTTAATATAGACAAATGCAAAGTTCTAAATGTTGGACAGGACAATAACCATGCCACATATAAACTAAATAATGTAGATCTTAATATTACGGATTGCGAAAAAGATTTAGGAGTTCTGATTAGCAGTAATCTGAAACCAAGACAACAGTGCATAAGTGTTCGCAATAAAGCTAATAGAATCCTTGGCTTTATATCAAGAAGCATAAATAATAGGAGTCCTCAGGTTGTTCTTCAACTCTATACATCCTTGGTTAGGCCTCATTTAGATTATGCTGCACAGTTTTGGTCACCGTATTACAGAATGGATATAAATGCTCTGGAAAATGTACAAAGGAGGATGACAAAGTTGATCCCATGTATCAGAAACCTTCCCTATGAGGATAGACTAAGGGCCCTGAATCTGCACTCTCTAGAAGGACGTAGAATTAGGGGGGATATGATTGAGGTGTATAAATGGAAGACAGGAATAAATAAAGGGGATGTAAATAGTGTGCTGAAAATATCTAGCCTAGACAGGACTCGCAGCAATGGTTTTAAGTTGGAAAAATTGAGATTCAGGAAGGATATAGGAAAGTACTGGTTTGGTAATAGAGTTGTGGATGAGTGGAACAAACTCCCGAGTACAGTTATAGAGGCCAGAACGTTGTGTAGCTTTAAAAATAGGTTGGATAAATACATGACTGGATGTGGGTGGGTGTGAGTTGGACCTGATAGCTTGTGCTACCAGGTCGGTTGCCGTGTTCCTCCCTTAAGTCAATGTGACCTGACCTGACTAGGTTGGGTGCATTGGCTTAAGCCGGTAGGAGACTTGGACCTGCCTCGCATGGGCCAGTAGGCCTTCTGCAGTGTTCCTTCGTTCTTATGTTCTTATGTTATACTTAATGAACTTGCATTCTTCCTTATAACACAACACTTTCCTGTTGATCATCGCTAAATTAGTTGTCAGCTAGCATAGATACATATTCACAGTTTCATATTATCAGATTCCTGTGCTTACTGGTATGTACAGTGATCTTGTCTGAATGATTAGCAGGAATATATTAAGTGTTTTTGAGCAACGGGGATCAATGCTGAAGATCAATAAGAATAAGACTTCCTTGGAAATATTAATACTTTTGCTTTAGTAAGTATTCCTAACAATGTGATTTTTTCCACTTGGGAATTTTATAGATCCTTCCTTAAGATATGTCCCATAACAGTCAACTAACTTCAAGTTATGTTTAGTGATAAGTAACAGAGGTATTAAATATTGTGAGGCTTGCTTACACGTCTCTCATCGTGTGGGTATCGATCCCAAGAGCTGTTGATTGTGAAGTGCACTACCCACTGCTCTACGACAGGCTTTTCTCAGCTGTGTACTATCTATGGAAAGCCTTCCTATGATAGCTGTCGCTGACTTTGTTGTACATAACGTACAAGTCTTTAAAACGCACACAGTTCAAATCGTGAAAATCATATTTGTCTTTTGCCACCTTGCAACAAAGACATCCGTATTCATGTGACTAGAAGCAGCAAGGCAAAGAACCAATGCAATACACAGTTGGTGGGTCTAGACATGTGCCAGCTGCAGAGATAGGAATTGATAAAGGAAAGTCTCCATAGTGGAGGGCGTTCATGGCTTGGATTATGAATTTTCAAAAATATCTCTGTATATCATTTCCAGGTTGGGCTTGTCCCAGCTGGATCGTTGTCGCAGCTGACTTTTTGAACTGTGAGAATATTTCTCTGAGCGGCGGCGCTACTGAAACTAGGATTGTTGGCAGCCTCAAAATTACCTGGGTCTTCTTATGAAATCTTCAATAGTTCGTTGAGTGCTGTCAAAGAAAGTCTAATAAGGCAATCGGGGAGACTTGTATGCATTCCACTATAAGGCATCTGATGAAGTGCGTCTTTCTTCTAAGGTGGACTTTCAAAATAAGTCATAATGTTTGAAGGGCTGCTGATAGATGTGATCGCGGACACCAGTGTCCCCGATATGTCCTTCCATCCTCTGAAGGACCTCATATTTTTCTCTAAAATAATGTTAGAGGCATTAAACCCAGAGAAACACAGAAGAGAAGAATCCAGTAATTTGATTGCTGATCAGATGGGTATAAGAAACTACTACTGGGTGGGATAACGAGGCAGGTATTGTTTAACCACAGGAGGTAATACTAAAAGGAAAGAGAGAAGTGTTTAGTCGATCCTAAGTAAGAAAATGCAACACAAGGTCGAACTGTACATTACTTTGAGTGTTAAGACAGTGTGCAAAAATAACTATATATAGGGTCTAAGGTGACCACTGTCAATAATGAATTTGAGGGAAAAAGCATAATGAGCGCTAAACATTTGGTGATCTGGGAGTCGTTAACTTGAGTGACAGTCATGAAGTCGGTTAACTTATAATGAAGTATGATTTACAAACTTAAGCTACACAGCTTTATATAAACTAAATTGCTTGTGTTATGAATAAGGAAACTGAGTAACCCCGGCATCACACCCTACTGAACCACCTTACTGCATGAATCACGAACACTGACACAGCTTCACACCCTGTAATGAGTGTATCATGAACACTACAAAAATAACCCGGACATAAGAGAGGAGCTTACGACGACGTTTCGGTCTGACTTGGACCATTTACAAAGTCACAATAACAGAAGCGAGAGAAGGATGCAATATATACAAACCAGCTGACAGGGACGGGACAAGAGAGATAGTAGGAAAGGAAGCAGAGAGGTACTAGTAGTACTATTGGAGTCAAAGGCCAAGAAAGAGAAGCACTGCAGGAGAGCTGAGGGTCCACGAGGGGTAGGAACAACAATAAAGGATGGGGAATAAAGGACCAAACACCAAAGGCAGAAGACAGAGAACCCGAAGAAGATAAAGGAAATAAGAAAAGGTAAGAGGTAGAAAGAGAAGGAGAAAAAGGAATCAGGTTAAATCACAGGTGTTCTGAAGTTGGGAGCATTTTGCAATGTAATGAGAAAGGAAGGCATTTACAGAGACAAAGCCAGGACTAAGATTCATACAAGGAAAGTCGTGTATAAGGGAGGATTCAACAAGACGGCGACTGTGAAAGTTAGGAGTAGGGTTGACAGTTTTAGCAGAAGACCAGTCATTAGGATGACTGTGATCTCTGACATGACAGAAAAGGGCATTGTTGGTGTCGACAAGCCTAACACTACTTTTGTGCTCCTTGAGCCTATCAGGAAGAGAATGGCAAGTTTCTCCAAAGTACTGAAGAGGACAAGAGGAACATGAAATAGATTAGGTACCAGGAGCATCTATAGCGGGAGGAGATGTATGAACTTTATTGGTGCGAAGAGTGTTAGTCTGGCGAAAAGTAAGTTTGATGTCTGAGGAACGGAGAAAGTTGTTGAGGTTAAAAACGACTGGAAATATAGGGAAGGCAGAAAACTTGCTATCAACTTCAGCTTTCTTCTCTTAAATCTAACACTAACATTGTCATCCTTTCTTCTAACAAAGGTAATTCGGTAGTTATTCTTGATCGCGACGTAGAGCTGAAATCTCGCTCCGTGACTCACGCCCCTACAGTCCTCTCGTTTCCAACCCTCATGATCGCAACAAGGGAACTTTCAACAAGAAATTAAGGACTCTCTCTCCGACCTCTGTCCTCCTGACTTTAACCTTGTTCAACGTTTTCGTGTCATCTGTCCCTCTCTGCCTCATCTCTATGGTCGTCCCAAAATTCATAAACGTGATATTCTTCTACGACCCATCATATCCTCTAGAGATTCTGTCTCTCATTTTCTTGTTTCTTGGCTGGCCAAAACCCTCACTCCCTTTCTTGGTACTTTTCTCGTGCCCACCTTCGTCACTTTCAAAACACTATCGAACATGTTCTCCCTCTCCCAACCTCTCCCAACGTTGAGACTCTTCATTGGCTTTCAGAGAGACGGCCAATGAAGGGTTACTTAATCTCCCTATACCTATTGACGTCTTTCTTGATCTTATTCGTCTTTGTGTAGACTCAAATTCCTTTTCTTTCCAAGGCAAATGTTGTTCTCCAGCCTTCGGTGTCCTTATGGGATCTCCTCTATCTCCTGTTCTTGCTAACCTATATTTGGAATACTTCGAAACTATTCTTCTTCCAACCATTTCTCGATGTCCTTAATAATCTTGCCCCTTCCATTAAGTTTAAAGCTGAATGGGAATCTAATTCTTTGCTTCCTCTCCTTGATGTTCATGTCCACCTCTCAGATACAGGTTTTCTTTTTCCGTGTACCGCAAGCTTATGCACAGTGGCATGTATATTCACTACTTTTCTCATCATGCTTCCACCGTCAAGAAAAGTGTTCTTATTTCTCTCATTCTCCTTGCTCTCCACATCTGTGACCCTCAGTTCCTTGAATCGGAAATTTACACTCTTCGTAATTCATTCTCTCGCCTTGGCTACCCTTCCAATTTCATAAACTCTGCCTTCTCACGTGCTAAACGGACTTTCTTCTCTCCCAAACTCTCTACTCCTGGGAACTCTCCTGTCCTCTGCCTTTCCCTACTTCCAGTCTTTCTAATCTCAACCACTCTCTTTGTTCCTTAGACATCAGACTTAATTTCGCCAGACTAACATTCTTCGCACCAATCTAGTTCGTACCTCACCTCCCACTATAGATTTATTCTACTGTATTCTAGTTATGTCCTAGAATTTGTAGGTATTGATAAAGCCACTGGATGGCGAAACGTCTACAATAATGATAAGCAGATGTTGCACATGTGTCCTAACTCTCATCTTCACAGATTTGTTTACTCTATTCGTCTACTCTATTTCATTTTCCTCTTGTCCTCTTCAGTACTTTGGAGAAACTGTCCGTTCTCTTTCTGACAGACTCATGGCGCACAAAAGTATTGATATTGGTAGAATTACCGACAATGTGTTAAGTAAAATTACACAAAAGCAACAGCTTGGAAAAGCTCCTGGAGAGCGAAACGTTGCCACAATAAAATGTCACATTAGTTGTACTTGTGTCCTTTTACTTAACAGCACAAAAGTAGTGTTAGGCTTGCCGGCACCAACAATGCCCTTTTCTGTCATGTCAGAGATCACAGTCATCCTAGTGACTGATCTTCTGCTAAAACTGTCAACCCTACTTCTAATATTCACAGTCGCCGTCTGGCTGAATCCTCCCTTATACACAACTTTCCATGTATGAATCTTAATCCTGGCTTCGTCTCTATAGATGCCTTCCCTTCTTATTACACTTTAAAATGCTCCAAACTTTAGAACACCAGTGACTTTACCTGTTTCTTTTTTCTCCTTCTCTTTCTACCTCTTCCTCTTTTCTTTTCTTCTTTGGGTTTTCTTTCTTCTTCCTTGGGTGTTTGGTCCTTTATCCCCCCCCCTTTATTATTTTTCCTACCCCTCGTGAGCCCTTAGCTCTACTGCATTCTTTGTACAAGAATGGTATACAATACTGACAAGATGAAAATTGGACACATGTGCAACATCTGGATATATTCATTGTAGACGTTTCGTCATCCAGTGGCTTTATCAATACAAATTCTAGGACATAATTGGAAGACAGTAGAACTATATACAAAAGATGAGGTAATCAGTCCCTCAACCTTGGAGCTGGTGTGAAGAGCACCGTAATCGTGAAGAATATGGGGCAGAGGCAAGAAGGCTGGCACTTATATACTGGCATCAGGTGGAAAGGGACTTGTAGCAGAGAAGGCATTGTCACTGGCAGGCGGGATACCCCAGTGGAAGTAGGTCATACCCGAGGGACGGGTTAGTAGTAGTGAAGAAGGGAGTGGAGATGTCCTCTGAACCAAGATTCCATGATGTTTCAGAGTCTGACAGGTTGTACATTGAATGGCCTTTGACTCCACTACTACTACTACTACTACTGCTACTACTACTACTACTACTACTACTACTACTACTACTACTACTACTACTACTACTACTACTACTACTACTACTACTACTACTACTAGTACTACTACCACCACCTCTCTCCTTCCTTTCCTACTACCTCTCTTGTCCCGTCCCTGTCTGTTGGCCTATATGTACTGACTCCTTCTCTCCTTTCTGTTAGTTAGTGTGACTTAGTAATGGTCCAAGTCGGACCGAAACGTCGTCGTAAGCTCATCTCTCCTATGTGTGGGTTATTTGCACATTGTTCCAGTCACAGTATTGTGCCTTTTTGTTCTTCATGAATCCTGAACACAAAGTGACACCTTATGCCCACTGAACTACCTGTGTTGCATAAATTTTAATTACAGTGACAGAGTTCCACATGCTAAACAACTGACGTTGTATTTTCAGGCTGATGGGCTGGATGTGAGAGGGACAGTGTGTGTGATGCCGTTCTCCTCCGGCACCACAGGTCTGCCCAAGGGCGTCATGCTTTCTCATCGCAACTTAATGATACCTCATATTCGTACTATGTGAGTTACAAAAGCACTAATGTAGCATATATGTAGCACAAGTAACACACACTCACAAACATACGGAGCCAGGAGCTATGAATCGACCCCTACAACCACAAATAGGTGAGTACACACACACACACGCCCTCACCCACTCACTCAAACTCTCCTCTGCTGCATCTTCAATTTTTTTTTTTTATTAATAACACATCGGCCGTTTCCCACCAAGGCAGGGTGGTCCGAAAAAGAAAAACTTTCATCATCATTCACTCCTTCGCTGTCTTGCCAGAGGCGCGCTTACACTACAGCTAAAAAACTGCAACATTAACATGAAGAATGCAGATAGTGTGCTTGCTATCTCCAGGACTCAAGTCCAGCCCGCCGGTTTCCCTAAATCCCTTCATAAACAGTACCTTGCTCACACTCCAACAGTACATCAAGTTCTAAAAAAAATTAGTGGCCACTTACTCCTATCTAACACGATCACGCATACTTGCCACAAAACCTAGTTTACTCTCTCTCTCTAACGGTTCCTAGGCCGACCCCTACCCCGTGTTCCTTTCCTCTACAGATTTACACTCTCCAAGTCATTCCATTTCGTTCCATCCTCTCTAAATGTCCTAACCACCTCAACAACCCCTCCTCAGCCCTCTGGATAATACTTTTAGTAACCACACACCTCCTAATTTCGAAACTAAGGATTCTCTGCATTATATTTACACCATACATTGCCCTCAGACACGATATCTCCACTGCTTCCAGCCTTCTCCTTGTTGCAACATTCACCACCCATGCTTCACACCTATATAAGAGCGTTGGTATAACTATGCTCTCATACATTACTCTTTTTGCTTCCATGGATAATGTTTTTTGTCTCTATAGACTCCTACAGACTCCTCAATGCACCATTCAGCCTTTCCTCCCTCATCACTTCTGTGATTCACATCATCTTTCATAAACCCATCTGCTGACACGTCCACTCCCAAATATCTGAATACATTCACCTCCTCCATGCTCTCTCCTTTCATTCTGATATCCAGTCTTTCGTTACCTAAATTTTTTTTGTTATCCTCATCACCTTACTCTTTCCCATACTCACTTTTAATTTCTTTTTTTTTACATACATTACCAAACTCGTCCACCAACCTCCGTAACTTCTCTTCTGAATCTCCCAAAAGCTCAGTGTCATCAGCAAAGAGCAACTGTGACAACTCTCACTTTGTGTTAGATTCTTTATCTTTTAACCCCACACCTCTTACCAACACCCGAGCATTAACTTCTCTTACAACCCCGTCTATAAATATATAGAATAGTTACATATAAATCCTTCATTTTTACTTAACAGCCGCCGTCACATATCAACGTTGCTAGCCACCTTAGACATTAGCTGCTTTCTAATACCGGGAGGAATCAAGGAAAGCTCTAAATGTTGATCTTCCAGTTTTCCATTTTATATATTTGCACACACGAAACCATACTACAAAACAAATTGTAAATCTTCTTTCCTGCTATTCTCTTTTAGAATCACTCATTCTTTTTATTAACGAGACCCGCACAATAATGAACGTGCATATCTCGTGTGCGATAATATTCCTCATTTTAGACTTTTTTTCAATCTGCACTTCACTTTACTGAAGGATCTGTTAATTACACAACTGGTGCACGGTCTGCTCTTTATATATATCTCTGTCACGAGCTCCAGCACTTCTGTTGCAGGTGTGCTGTAGTGGACTGTGCTCCAGTACTTCTGTTGCAGGTGTGCTGTAGTGGACTGTGCTCCAGCACTTCTGTTGCAGGTGTGCTGTAGTGTGCTGTGCTCCAGCACTTCTGTTGCAGGTGTGCTGTAGTGGGCTGTGCTCCAGTACTTCTGTTGCAGGTGTGCTGTAGTGGACTGTGCTCCAGCACTTCTGTTGCAGGTGTGCTGTAGTGTGCTGTGCTCCAGCACTTCTGTTGCAGGTGTGCTGTAGTGGACTGTGCTCCAGCACTTCTGTTGCAGGTGTGCTGTAGTGTGCTGTGCTCCAGTACTTCTGTTGCAGGTGTGCTGTAGTGTGCTGTGCTCCAGTACTTCTGTTGCAGGTGTGCTGTAGTGGGCTGTGCTCCAGTACTTCTGTTGCAGGTGTGATGTAGTGGGCTGTGCTCCAGTACTTCTGTTGTTAGTGTGCTGTAGTGTGCTGTGCTACAGTACTTCTGTTGCAGGTGTGCTGTAGTGTGCTGTGCTCCAGTACTTCTGTTGCAGGTGTGATGTAGTGGGCTGTGCTCCAGTACTTCTGTTGCAGGTGTGCTGTAGTGTGCTGTGCTCCAGTACTTCTGTTGCAGGTGTGCTGTAGTGTGCTGTGCTCCAGTACTTCTGTTGCAGGTGTGATGTAGTGGGCTGTGCTCCAGTACTTCTGTTGCAGGTGTGATGTAGTGGGCTATGCTCCAGTACTTCTGTTGCAGGTGTGATGTAATGGGCTTTGCCCCAGTACTTCTGTTGCAGGTGTGCTGTAGTGGGCTGTGCTCCCGTACTTCTGTTGCAGGTGTGCTGCAGTGGGCTGTGCTCCAGTACTTCTGTTGGAGGTGTGCTGTAGTGGGCTGTGCTCCAGTACTTCTGTTGGAGGTGTGCTGTAGTGGGCTGTGCTCCAGTACTTCTGTTGCAGGTGTGATGTAGTGGGCTGTGCTCCAGTACTTCTGTTGCAGGTGTGCTGTAGTGGGCTGTGCTCCAGTACTTCTGTTGCAGGTGTGATGTAGTGGGCTTTGCCCCAGTACTTCTGTTGCAGGTGTGCTGTAGTGGGCTGCGCTCCAGTACTTCTGTTGCAGGTGTGATGTAGTGGGCTTTGCCCCAGTACTTCTGTTGCAGGTGTTCTGTAGTGGGCTGTGCTCCAGTACTTCTGTTGCAGGTGTGCTGTAGTGGGCTGTGCTCCAGTACTTCTGTTGCAGGTGTGCTGTAGTGGGCTGTGCTCCAGTACTTCTGTTGCAGGTGTGATGTAGTGGGCTGTGCTCCAGTACTTCTGTTGCAGGTGTGCTGTAGTGGGTTGTGCTCCAGTACTTTTGTTGCAGGTGTGCTGTAGTGGGCTCTGCTCCAGTACTTCTGTTGCAGGTGTTCTGTAGTGTGCTGTGCCCCAGTACTTTCGTTGCAGGTGTGCTGTAGTGGGCTGTGCTCCAGTACTTCTGTTGCAGGTGTGATGTAGTGGGCTGTGCTCCAGTACTTCTGTTGCAGGTGTGCTGTAGTGGGCTGAGCTCCAGTACTTCTGTTGCAGGTGTGCTGTAATGGGCTGTGCTCCAGTACTTCTGTTGCTAGTGTGTTGTAGTGGTCTGTGCTACAGTACTTCTGTTGCTGGTGTGCTATAGTGGGGTGTGCTCCAGTACTTCTGTTGGAGGTGTGCTGTAGTGGGCTTTGCTCCAGTACTTCTGTTGCAGGTGTTCTGTAGTGGGCTGTGCTCCAGTACTTCTGTTGTTAGTGTGCTGTAGTGTGCTGTGCTACAGTACTTCTGTTGCAGATGTGCTGTAGTGGGCTGTGCTCCAGTACTTCCGTTGCAGGTGTGCTGTAGTGGGCTGTGCTCCAGTAATTCTGTTGCAGGTGTTCTGTAGTGGGCTGTGCTCCAGTACTTCTGTTGCAGGTGTGCTGTATTGGGCTGTGCTACAGTACTTCTGTTGCAGGTGTGCTGTAGTGGGCTGTGCTCCAGTACTTCTGATGCAGGTGTGCTGTAGTGAGCTGGGCTCCAGTACTTCTGATGCAGGTGTGCTGTAGTGGGCTGTGCTCCAGTACTTTTGTTGCAGGTGTGCTGTAATGGAATGTGCTCCAGTACTTCTGTTGGAGGTGTGCTGTAGTGGGCTGTGCTCCAGTACTTCTGTTGGAGGTGTGCTGTAGTGGACTGTGCTCCAGTACTTCTGTTGGAGGTGTGCTGTAGTGGGCTGTGCTCCAGTACTTCTGTTGCAGGTGTGATGTAGTGGGCTGTGCTCCAGTACTTCTGTTGGAGGTGTGCTGTAGTGGGCTGTGTTCCAGTACTTCTGTTGCAGGTGTGCTGTAGTGGGCTGTGCTCCAGTACTTCTGTTGGAGGTGTGCTGTAGTGGACTGTGCTCCAGTACTTCTGTTGCAGGTGTGCTGTAGTGGGCTGTGCTCCAGTACTTCTGTTGCAGGTGTGCTGTAGTGGGCTGTGTTCCAGTACTTCTGTTGGAGGTGTGCTGTAGTGGGCTGTGCTCCAGTACTTCTGTTGGAGGTGTGCTGTAGTGGACTGTGCTCCAGTACTTCTGTTGCATGTGTGCTGTAGTGGGCTGTGTTCCAGTACTTCTGTTGGAGGTGTGCTGTAGTGGGCTGTGCTCCAGTACTTCTGTTGGAGGTGTGCTGTAGTGGGCTGTGCTCCAGTACTTCTGTTGGAGGTGTACTGTAGTGGGCTGTGCTCCAGTACTTCTGTTGGAGGTGTGCTGTAGTGGGCTGTGCTCCAGTACTTCTGTTGCAGGTGTGCTGTAGTGGGCTGTGTTCCAGTACTTCTGTTGCAGATGTGCTGTAGTGGGCTGTGCTCCAGTACTTCTGTTGGAGGTGTACTGTAGTGGGCTGTGCTCCAGTACTTCTGTTGGAGGTGTTCTGTAGTGGGCTGTGCTCCAGTACTTCTGTTGGAGGTGTGCTGTAGTGGGCTGTGCTCCAGTACTTCTGTTGGAGGTGTACTGTAGTGGGCTGTGCTCCAGTACTTCTGTTGGAGGTGTGCTGTAGTGGGCTGTGCTCCAGTACATCTGTTGCAGGTGTGTTGTAGTTGGCTGTGCTATATAGTCCTTCTCTTTTATCCAGCCAAAGTTCAGCAACCTGACACACCTGCTTCTCTTCACCTTCGCATAACGTCATCTACTCTCTCAAATATAAAAACACCTTGTGTTAGATTCCTCTGTATTAGAGCTGATAAAGCCGCTCGTAGAAAAAAATTACCTTTAATAAATGTCTTGGTATAAACCGTGGTAATAAATACCGACAAGTTGGTTTAGAAAGACACGTAAGCAAACACTGTGACATATTTATTAGAAAACGTTTCGGTCCTGGGACCTTGATCACTTCTAACATACATAGGTAGAAAGATATATATATCGGCGGAGAGTGAGGTGTGATGCACGAGACCTGAGGAATGTCATAAGAATATAAGAACATAAGAATGGAGGAACACTGTAGAAGGCCTACTGGCCCATGCGAGGCAGGTCCTTATCAAAACAACCTCTGCCTATGATGAGGACGGGTAGACGTTGAAATCATGTGACTCCTGTGTTGTTGGGTTGGTGGTGCTTAAGTATCATGTATGCCAATGTTTTTGAAATTTTGTAGTTTCCAGTGTTGCGTTCTATAGTGTCGGTGACGGCGATTAGTGAGGCTTCTAGGCACCGTCGGCGTCTGAGGTCTGGTTCTGTGAGAACGAGTTGTGCCTCGTTCCAGTTCATCAAATGTCCCGTGGAGTCTCTGTGGATGACACAGGCGTACCTTACATCGTCTCTGTTAGAGGCATTTCGATGCTCATTCAGGCGGACTGCAAGATCTCTGCCTGTCTCGCCTACATATTTCTTGGGACAGAATCCACAGGGGATAGTGTAGACGCCTGTTGTTGAAGTTAGAGGTGTGGGGCTGCGTTTCGTAGTGAGGTCTTTGATAGATGATGTGTTTATGGTGGAAAAGTTGATGTTACTCATAGCAAGTGCCCGGCGAGTATTCGTGGCAACATCGCCACATGGGAGTACTATGAACTGCTTTGGGGGCTGTTCCATGGGCGGTTTGTTGAGAATAGCTTGTGCCTTAAGTCTGCAATCTCGGATGAAGAAAGATGGGAACTGAAGACGTGTAAAGGCTTGTGTTATGTAAGTGCATTCTTCTTCTAGAAAACAAGGGCTGGAGATGCGAAGAGCTCTCAAGAAGAAGCCAATGAGGACTCCTCTCCTCCACCCGCACTAAATAGATACTGTGATTGGCACTATAGGATATTTAAATACATTTACCATTATGTTAAGATATTACGTGGCCAGATACACAGGTCTCCAGAACTACAAAAAAAATGACTGAATTCCACACACAGATTATTTACACAGCACAGGGACATATCGTGTGGATGATGCCGTATTCCCTCCCTCCATTGCCACAAGGATATAAACTCTATTATTCATCCCATATATCTCCTATTAAAAATACGACGCACTGTATCAATTAAAGGATAATTTTATGCTACAAAAATATATTTATTAGAGTGTACGAATAGCCCCACTTAGGAAGTTCGTGTGTGGCAGAGGTAAGCTATATACATGAACATAATTTGAACACTGTATTGAATTTCAAACCTTAAACTAACACAGATGTAATATTTTGTATCTAGGTACGAGGTCAGCCTCAATCCACAAGGGTCAGTGAAATCTGGCATTATTTTTAAGACGTTACTGATGATCCTGCCTGTGTGTCACATCTATGGTCACTTAATGGTCCATATATGTTTTCATTATGGTGGCACCACTATCTTCCTTCCAAAGTTCGGAGCAAGGAAATATCTTGAGACTATTCAGAAATTCAAGGTAAGTGAAGACTACTTACTGCTTAACTGTAACGAAACTTTAAATGGAATTCTGCAGAGATTTATTAATCTAGAGCGTATATTTAAGATTTCTTATAGTTCTCCATAATTTATTTTCCTTTCAGGTGACTTGCTGCCCTCTTGTTCCCCACCTTGCCAGGTACCTATTGGAAACTCCATTGTTGAAGCAGTACGACACCTCCTCTGTCTTGCTCTTCTTCTCTGGGGCTGCCCCACTGCCAGCCTCTACAACTACATCCTTCAAGAATAAGGTTTCCTAATTTTTTGTTCGTAGCCTAAGTCTTCTCAGTCTGATTCACGTGTCATATCTCAAGTATTGTACTAGTTTTATTTTTTTCTATCTCTTTTCTCTCTGCTTGCCTGAATGAATATTAGTACATGCTGCATGTTAGACACTTTAACATGATAACTTGATTATGCACCCTGTACTCATCCTGTGAGCTATAGTCAAAATGATTCCAGGGACTGGACCAGCTGCGCTAGTGGACCCATCTTGGTATACCCGAGGCTCCGACCAGTGACTCATAGATATAATAGGATTTATTGACTCATATTGACCCTCGCCATAGGTCCAGATGCTTCTACTTTCAACCTGTCTGGAGGCATGGCTTACGAACAGAAAGCAGAGAGTTTCCATTAATGGGGTCAAATCTGGGGATTAGTTTCTAGTGGCGTTCCACAGGGATCAGTTTTAGGCCCTTTGTTGTTCATAATTTATATTAATGACTTTGATGAAGGAATTACAAGTGACATGAGCAGATTTGCTGATGATACAAAAATAGGTCGTATGATTCATTCTGAGGAAGATACCATGGAACTCCAGGAGGATTTGGACAAATTAATGTCTTGGTCTGAGAAATAGCAGAAGTTCAATGTGGGTAAGTGTAAGGTACAAGTCCTTGGTAATGAAAATAACCCTCGAAGCTATAAACTAGGTGAAGTAGAGCTTGATCATACAGAATGTGAAAAAGACTTGGGAGTCATGGTACGCAGAAATCTAAAGCCAAGACAGCAGTGACTAAGTGTGCGCAACAGGGATAACAGATTACTAGGATTTATCTCAAGAAGTATAAGTAACAGAAGTCCAAAAGTTATTTTACAGCTCTATACATCACTAGTGAGGCCTCATTTAGGTTATGCCGCTCAGTTTTGGTATCCTTACTACAGGATGGATATAGACTCATTGGAGAACATACAGAGAAGAATGACTAAAATGATTTACTGTGTAAGGAATCTCCCATATGAAGATAGACTTAAAGCCTTAAATCTCCACTCTTTGGAGAGACGTAGAATGAGGGGAGATATCATCAGGGTGT
This sequence comes from Cherax quadricarinatus, assembly GCF_038502225.1. NCBI lineage: Eukaryota > Metazoa > Arthropoda > Malacostraca > Decapoda > Parastacidae > Cherax > Cherax quadricarinatus. The sequence goes on along the minus strand of NC_091362.1, from coordinate 9,038,858 downwards.
ATAAGTGGATGATGGGATGAACAAAGGTGATATTAATAAAGTACTGAGGGTGTCGAACCAGGTAAGAACCAGAAATAATGGATTTAAGTTAGATAAATTTATATTTAGAAAGGACATAGGTAAGTACTGGTTTTCAAGCAGAGTTGTGGATGCTTGGAACGGTCTTCCGAGTAGGGTGATCGAGGCTAGGACCTTGAGCAGCTTTAAAAAGATATTAGACAAATATATGAGTGGGAGGGGCTGGGTTTGATTGGTGTCGTGGTTACGGGAGTAAATTCTTGGGTAGTTAAGGATAGGGGTGGTTTTGATAAGTGCCTGCCTTGTATGGGCCAGTAGGCCTTCTGCAGTGTTCCTCCATTCTTATGTTCTTATGTCTACATGTGTCACGCATGGGATAACAATCACTTGGAAAAAAGGCACAGCTCACAAGGTTTGGCTTTATTTAGACCTTTCTCAAGTCGAACACTGTCAAAAAAAAGTATTTCTGTCCTTATGACTTTTCTTCATCATTGTTCACAGTATTACCCTCTCCACCATCATTTTCTTTCTGAATTTCAGTTGTAGCCAATGTCAGAGCGGTCGGTTAGGCTTAAGCTCTTGGTCCCAAAAAGGGGTATGCCAGAGCAGTAGGTACCAGAGGGGTCGGACCTTTAGGGTTGATGCCATAGCATTCGGTAGGGGGTCTCCACCCCTTTTTCATGCCCCTGTATCCACCTCAGCTAAAAAATATAAGAAAGAAGGAGCTCTGAAGAAGGCCTACTGGCCCATGCGAGGAAGGTTCAAGTCACACACAGGCCCAAGCCTAGTAAGGGTAGGTCACATCCACTTAAGGAAGGAGCTCGGCATCAGACCTATCAGCACAAGCTAGTCAGGTCCAACTCATACCCACCTACACCTACTCATGTATTCATCTAACCTATTTGTAAAACGAAACAACGTTTTAGCTTCTGAGATGGTCCTTATTCGAATGAACAGGACGGTCTAATTTGGTGTCATCAGCAAACTTGCTTATGTCGATATTTATTCCCTCATCTATGTCGTTTATGTAAATTGTGAACAACAAGGGGCCCAACACTGACCCCTGTGGAACACCGCTGGTGACGTGCCCCCATTCTGATTTCTCTGCATTTATGCAAACTCTGCTGCCTATGTCACCCATGCCTCTACCCAGAAATAAATTTCTCCTGTTCTGTGTGCCTTAATTTTTCTCAATAGCTTCTGGTGTGGAACTTTATCAGAAGCCTTACTGAAGTCCATATATACAATATCATATTCAATACCATGATCCACCTCCTCAAATACCTTAGTGAAAAAAGTTAGAAAATTCCTAAGACAGGAAGGCCCCTTTGTACAACCCTGTCGAGATTCATTAATCAGTTTATGCCTATCAAGATGGCTACGAGTTGCCTCGGCAATTATTGATTCCATAAATTTTCCCACTATGGAGGTAAGGCTTATTGATCTATAATTCGAAGCTAAGGACCTATTTCCTGCTTTGTAAATAGGTATTACATTTGCCATTTTCCACTATGCAAGTTTGTAGTGATATATTGAAGAGACTATCCAAAGGTTTGCTAAGTTCCTCTTTGCATTCATTTAAAACCCTTGCAAACAGTTCATCAGGGCCTGGGTATTTGTTAGGTTTTAATTTCTCTGTTTGTCTGAGGACCATGTCACTAGTTACCACAATCGTGCAGTTTATTATCGTCCTGTTCTACATAATTTATTATTTCTGGAATTTGCCAGTGTCTTCCTGAGTAAAATCTGATAGGAAGTAATTGTTGAAAATTTCACACATTTCCTTATCACTGCCAGTGATCTGACCTGAGTTACTTTCGAGTGGGCCTATCTTGCCCCTAATCTTACTTCTCTATACATGGAAGGACCCTTTTGGGTTAGTCATCAAATCCCTTGCGACTTTAGCCTCATAATCCCATTTTGCTTTTCTTATTCCTTTTTTTATTTCTCTTTGAAATTGAATATACTGATTTCATAACTGCCCATCCCCTCTTTATAAATCAATTGTTAATCCATTTGGGATCATTTTTGTTAGGTCTAATTAACCTACTCAGAACATAAGTTGTCTGGGCAGCTGAACCTATGCTCTGAAAAACGTCATATGGGTATCCATCACCACCTACGTGACCCATACTCAGGTCATTCCAGTTCTGTCCACCCAGATAATTTCTCAGTTCTATGATATCAGCCAGGCAGAAGTCTGGGACAGAGACTTGATTGCTGTTATTTGGGTAATTCCATGATATATAAAAACTAAATGATTTGTGATCGCTTTCCCAAAGCTCATCATTAACTTAAGATTATAATTAGTGATTCTTTGTTGGCAAGAACCAAGTCAAGCAGATTGTTTCCTCTAGTTTGGCACTGTCACAAAGTGTTTTAAAAACAATCCTGAACTGTACCAAGAAAGTCACTAGACTCAAGATTTCTTGTCACATTGTTCCAATCAATCAGTCTAAAGTTAAAATCTCCCATTAACACATTTTCATATCTAGACGCCTTATGAATTTCGTCCCATAGCAGCTTACTGCACTCCTTATCAAGGTTTGGGGGCCTTATAAATCACACCCAAAATTAATTTTTCACGACCCTCGAGAAGTTGTATCCAAACAGATTCCGTGTCCGATATTTCTAATCTTATATCTTGTCTAACACAACAATTTAAATAATCTCTGACATACATAGCCACTTCACCACCCTTCCTGTTGACCCTATTAGTGTGGAATAGTTTATAACCCTGTATGTTGTATTCAGAAGGCATTTCTCTATCTTTCAGGTTGAACCAAGTCTCCGTTATAGCAATAATATCTATATGACCTGCACTTGCAAGTAATCTTAGCCCATCTATCTTATTTTTGAGACTCCTACTATTAGTATAGTAAACCCTAACTTCCAATTGTGACCCCTTGTTGCTGTGTCCCATCTCTGGAACATCCTGTCTGTTTATCTTGTTGAGTCCTCTCAGTATTTTATGTTGCTATCATGTCCAGCTGTCCCTCCTGTCTTCCAGTGTCGTCAGGTCGAGTTCTTTTAACTTCTTCTCGTAGGACATGCTTCTTAGCTCCGGACTAATCTCGTTGCAAACCTTTGCACTTTCTCTAATTTACTAACGTGCTTGGCCAGGTGTGGTTTCCAAACTGGAGCTGCTTACTGCAATATGGGCCCAACGTACACGGTGTACAGGGTACAGAACGACTCCTTACTGAGATATCGGAATGCTATTCTTAGGTTCGCTAGTCACCCCATATGCTGTATCAGTTATTTTGTTGGTGTGCGCCTCAGGAGATGTGGTCAGAATGATGGTCACCTCAAGATCCTTTTCCCTGAGTGAGGTTTGTAGTCTTTGACCCCCCTTTGACTGTGCTTTGTCTGCTGTCTTCTTCTGCCCGATTTTCATGGCCTTGCACTAGGTGGAGTTGAACTCCAGGAGCCAGTTGTTCGACCAGGCCTGTGGTTTGTCCAGATCCCTCCGTAGTCCTGCCTTATCCTCCTCCAACTGAATTATCCTCATTAAATGCACATCATCTGTTCAGCCAACCTAAGTAATTTTTCAGTCCTATGAAATCAGCCAAGTGAAAGTCAGGGACAGAGACTTAATGGCAATCAAGTCTCTGTCCCTGACTTTCACTTGGCTGATTTCATAGGACTGAAAAATTACTTAGGTGGGCTGAACTGGAATGACCTGACTAAGGGTCAGGTAGGTGGTGATGGTTGCCGATATGACGCTTTCCAGGGCATAGTTCTAGCTGCTCAGTCAAATTATGTTCCAAATAGGGAAATCAGATCAAACAAAAATGATCCTAAATGGATGAACAATATATTAAAATATCTGATTGGTCAAAAGAGAGGCATATATAGGCAAATCAAAAGAGGAGAGGGGCAATTAAGAAATCGATATAGTCAGTTAAAGAGAGAAATAAAAAAGGGAATTAGAAAAGTAAAAAGAGATTACGAGGTTAAAGTTGCAAGAGAATCGAAGACTAACACAAAAGGATTCTTTCAGGTATACAGATGTAAGATAAGAACATAAGAACATAAGAAAGGAGGAACACTGCAGCAGGCCTGTTGGCCCATACTAGGCAGGTCCTTTACAATTCATCCCACTAACAAAACATTTACCCAACCCAATTTTCAATGCCAATCAAGAAACAAGCTCTGATGTGCAAGTCCCACTCAAATCCAACCCCTCCCACTCATGTACTTATCCAACCTAAATTTGAAACTACCCAAAGTCCTAGCCTCAATAACCCAACTAGGTAGACTGTTCCACTCATCAACTACCCTATTTCCAAACCAATACTTTCCTATGTCCTTTCTAAATCTAAACTTATCTAATTTAAATCCATTACTGCGGGTTCTCTCTTGGAGAGATATCCTCAAGACCTTGTTAATATCCCCTTTATTAATACCTATCTTCCACTTATACACTTCGATCAGGTCTCCCCTCATTCTTCGTCTAACAAGTGAATGTAACTTAAGAGTCTTCAATCTTTCTTCATAAGGAAGATTTCTAATGCTATGTATTAATTTAGTCATCCTATGCTGAATGTTTTCTAACGAATTTATGTCCATTCTGTAATATGGAGACCAGAATTGAGCTGCATAATCTAGGTGAGGCCTTACTAATGATGTATAAAGCTGCAGTATGACCTCTGGACTTCTGTTGCTTACACTTCTTGATATAAATCCCAGTAATCTATTTGCCTTATTACGTACGCTTAGGCATTGCTGTCTTGGTTTAAGGTTGCTGCTTACCATAACCCCCAAGTCCTTTTCGCAATCTGTATGGCTAAGTTCTACATTATTTAACTTATAAGTGCTAGGGTTATGGACACTCCCGAGCTTCAGAACCTTGCATTTATCTACATTGAACTGCATCTGCCACTTTTCTGACCAAGAGTAGAGTTTGTCTAAATCCTCCTGAAGTTCCCTAACATCTACGTTTGAATCAATTATCCTACCTATCTTCGTGTCATCGGCGAATTTGCTCATATCACTAGCAATTCCTTCATCAAGATCATTGATATATATTATAAACAACAACGGGCCCAAGACTGATCCCTGTGGAACGCCACTTGTTACTGATCCCCACTCGGATTTAACCCCATTTATGGACACTCTCTGCTTCCTGTCTGTGAGCCATGACTCGATCCACGAGAGCACCCTTCCCCCAATGCCATGAGCTGCTACTTTCTTCAACAGTCTTTGGTGCGGAACTCTATCAAATGCCTTACTAAAATCTAAGTAAACAATATCAAATTCTTTATCGTGGTCAACAGCCTCAAAAGCTTTACTGAAGAAAGTTAATAAATTAGTTAGACAAGACCGGCCTCTTGTGAATCCATGCTGAGTATCATTAATCAAGCTATGCTTATCGAGATGGCTTCTTATAATCTCAGCTATAATTGACTCTAGCAACTTGCCTACAATTGAGGTCAGGCTTATTGGGCGGTAATTTGACGGTAACGACTTGTCCCCTGTTTTAAAAATAGGAATTACATTAGCCATCTTCCACATATCAGACACTACACCTGTTTGAAGAGATAAATTAAAAATATTAGTTAATGGTTCACAGACTTCCATTTTGCATTCCTTAAGAACCCTTGAAAAAACCTCATCAGGACCCGGTGACTTATTTTGCTTCAGTCGGTCTATCTGCTTCACAACCATTTCACTAGTGACTGTGATGTTACATAATTTATCTTCTTCTGATCCACTATAAAAATTAATTACCGGAATATTATTAGTGTCTTCCTGTGTAAAAACCGAGAGAAAATAATTATTTAAAATCGAGCACATTTCATTCTCTTTGTCAGTAAGATGCCCATAGTTATTTTTAAGGGGACCTATCTTATCTCTGACTTTTGTTCTATATACCTGGAAAAAACTTTTTGGATTAGTTTTAGAATCCCTAGCAACTTTAATTTCATAGTCCCTTTTAGCTTTTCTTATCCCCTTTTTAATGTCCCTCTTAATGTCAATATACTGATTCGTAAGATGACCCTCGCCTCTTTTGATACGCCTATAAATTCCTTTCTTATGCCCTAGTAGATATTTCAGCCTATTATTCATCCATTTTGGGTCATTTCTATTTGATCTAATTTCCTTATAAGGGATAAACGTTCTTTGAGCAGCATGTATTGTGTTCAGAAAACTGTCATATTGATAGCTCTCTTCGTTACCCCAGTCAACAGATGATAAGTGTTCTCTAAGCCCATCGTAATCTGCTAAGCGAAAATCTGGGACTGTTACTGAGTTATCCCTACTATCATACTTCCATTCAATTCTAAATGTAATTGATTTGTGGTCGCTAGCACCCAGTTCCTCTGAAACTTCTAAATTATTAACAAGGGATTCATTGTTTGCCAGAACTAAGTCAAGCAGGTTATTACCCCTTGTAGGTTCTGTCACAAACTGCTTCAAAAAACAATCCTGAACTACTTCTAAGAAATCGTATGATTCTAAATTCCCAGTTAAGAAATTCCAATCAATATGACTAAAGTTAAAGTCTCCTAGAATTACTACATTATCCTGTCTTGTGGCCCTAACAATTTCCTCCCATAGTAGTCTCCCTTGGTCCCTATCTAAATTTGGGGGATGGTATATCACACCTAAAATTAATTTTTCATGCCCCTCTGAAAATTCTATCCAAACAGACTCTGTATGTGTTACTTCAGACTTAATACCCGTTTTTATGCAACAGTTCAAGCGATCTCGGACATACAATGCCACCCCACCCCCCTTCCCGATACTTCTATCTACTTGGAACAATTTAAAACCCTGAATGTGACATTCTGCAGGCATGTCCCGACTTTTTGAATTAAACCACGTCTCAGTAATGGCAAATACATCTATGTTACCTGCACTAGCAACTAGTCTCAACTCGTCCATCTTATTCCTAGCACTGCGACTATTTGTGTAATAAACTTTTAATGACCCTCCTCTCTCTTTACCCTTCCTGCTCCTTTCTATTATTCCACTAAACCTATTACTGTCCTTGTCAATTAGTGCCACTGGCTTTCCAATATCCACCTCATTTTGCCTATTACTAGTTCTACTAGTACTCATATTACTACCCTGCGACTTCACAGTTTTCCCGCCAAAACCCATACCACTAACTATTCCTAGTTTAAAGACCTAACAGCTCCCTCCACTGCGTTGGCCAGTGCTCCCACCCCACACCTAGATAAGTGAACCCCATCCCTGGCATACATGTCATTTCTGCCATAGAAGAGGTCCCAGTTGTCAATGAATGTTACCGCATTTTCCTTACAGTATTTGTCTAGCCAGCAATTGACACCAATTGCTCTGGACAACCATTCATTTCCAACTCCTCTCCTTGGCAAAATGCCACATATGACAGGTTTCCCACCCTTCCTCCTAATTATCTCTATTGCTGACCTATACCTGCTAATCAGGTCCTCACTCCTACGTCTGCCAACATCGTTGCCTCCAGCACTGAGACAGATAATAGGATTGCTCCCATTACCTCTCATGATGTCATCCAGACGGCTAACAATATCCTTCATCCCAGCCCCAGGAAAACACACTCTCTGCCTCCTACTCCTATCCTTCAAGCAGAATGCCCTATCCATGTACCTAATCTGGCTATCCCCAACAACAACAATGTTTTTACCTTCCTTGGCGTCGTCCGTCGTGATGCTCCGAGTAGTCGACTCACATTCGCCAGGTAGCATTACACCACTTGTAGAATTCGTCAAGACTTTCTCGATGGTCTTCGTTGGGGTTTCTAGGGATGTCTTACTCACGTCTGCCAATGATTCTTTGGTGCTCGTTGTGGCATTCCCAGTAGAACACTCACATTCGTCAGGTAGCACCGAGAATGGGTTGGAAGTTTCCACGGTAGTCTTCTGGTTTCTCGTTGTTTCTGCCTCTCCAACCGTTTTCTTGATCTTCAGCTTGGTTCCATGTTGCCCGGCCACTGACCAAGCTCCCCTCTTAACCTGGGGACTCACAACAGGAGGATTACTACGAATCCTCTTGTTCTCCTCCGTTAATCGCCGTATCTCCATCTTAGCAACTCTGAGCTCTTCTCTCAGCTGCTGGTAAAGTTGCTCAAGAGAGGGCATCCTGGTTCAGATTCACAGAGAGCACACAAACAGGTCTTCACAGAGCTAAGTACACGTCAGAAACGACATAGATGAGGGCATAAAGAGCGACATCAGCAAGTTTGCCGATGACACCAAAATAGGCCGTCGAATTCATTCTGACGAGGGCATTAGAGCACTCCAGGAAGATTTGAATAGACTGATGCAGTGGTCGGAGAAGTGGCAGATGCAGTTTAATATAGACAAATGCAAAGTTCTAAATGTTGGACAGGACAATAACCATGCCACATACAAACTAAATAATGTAGATCTTAATATTACGGATTGCGAAAAAGATTTAGGAGTTCTGGTTAGCAGTAATCTGAAACCAAGACAACAGTGCATAAGTGTTCGCAATAAAGCTAATAGAATCCTTGGCTTCATATCAAGAAGCATAAATAATAGGAGTCCTCAGGTTGTTCTTCAACTCTATACATCCTTGGTTAGGCCTCATTTAGATTATGCTGCACAGTTTTGGTCACCGTATTACAGAATGGATATAAATGCTCTGGAAAATGTACAAAGGAGGATGACAAAGTTGATCCCATGTATCAGAAACCTTCCCTATGAGGATAGACTAAGGGCCCTGAATCTGCACTCTCTAGAAAGACGTAGAATTAGGGGGGATATGATTGAGGTGTATAAATGGAAGACAGGAATAAATAAAGGGGATGTAAACAGTGTGCTGAAAATATCTAGCCTAGACAGGACTCGCAGCAATGGTTTTAAGTTGGAAAAATTCAGATTCAGGAAGGATATAGGAAAGTACTGGTTTGGTAATAGAGTTGTGGATGAGTGGAACTCCCAAGTACAGTTATAGAGGCCAGAACGTTGTGTAGCTTTAAAAATAGGTTGGATAAATACATGAGTGAATGTGGGTGGGTGTGAGTTGGACCTGATAGCTTGTGCTACCAGGTCGGTTGCCGTGTTCCTCCCTTAAGTCAATGTGACCTGACCTGACTAGGTTGGGTGCATTTTCTTAAGCCGGTAGGAGACTTGGACCTGCCTCGCACGGGCCAGTAGACCTCCTGCAGTGTTCCTTCGTTCTTATGTTCTTATGTTCTTAAACAGGGACATTTCTGAATCTATTAATTTCATTATGTCATTCACATATACCAAAAACAGCATCGGTCCTAGGGCTAATCCCTGTGGAACCCCACTCGTCATAGCCATCCACTTTGACACCTCATCACATACCATGACTAGCTGAAGTCTTCCCCTCAGGTATTCTCTGATCCACTGTAGTGCCTTCCCTGTTATACCTGCCTGGTCCTCCAGCTTTTGCACTAATCTCTTGTGTGGAACTGTTGCAGAAGCCTTCTTACAGTACAAGAAAATGCAATCTTCCCACCTCTCTCTCTATCTCTCTCTCTCTCTCTCTCTCTCTCTCTCTCTCTCTCTCTCTCTCTCTCTCTCTCTCTCTCTCTCTCTCTCTCTCTCTCTCTCTCTCTCTCTCTCTCGTGTCTTACTGCTGTCACCTTGTCATAGAACTCCAGTAGGTTTGTGACACAGGATTTCCCGTCTCTGAATCCGTGCTGGTTGTTGTTTATAAGTTCATACATGTCAGGGACACTGGTCTGTAATTTAATGCTGCATGTCTGTCTCCATTTTTAAAAGTGTGTATGTGTGTGTGGGTGGATGTGTATATGTAAGTGTGTGTGTATGTGTGGGTGTGTGCTGGAGTTTTTGTGGTCAAGATGGGTAGTGGGTTAGCAAAAGATTGTATTCAGTCCTTGACCTATGGTCATTGGGTATGCCATTAGGTAAATCCCTTGGAAATTAACAAGAAATAACAGGTAGTGTCTTGTGTGTGTACTCACCTAATTGTACTCACCTAATTGTGGTTGGAGGGGTCGAGACTCAGCTCCTGGCCCCGCCTCTTCACTGATCGCTACTGGATCCTTTCTCACTCTGCTTCCTGAGCTTTGTCATACCTCTTCTTAAAACTATGTATGGTTCCTGCCTCCACTACTTCACTTGCTAGGCTATTCCACTTGCTGACAACTCTATGACTGAAGAAATACTTCCTAACGTCCCTGTGACTCGTCTGAGTCTTCAGCTTCCAGTTGTGACCCCTTGTCCCTGTGTCCCCTCTCTGGAACATCCTATCTTTGTCCACCTTGTCTATTCCCCGCAGTATCTTGTATGTCGTTATCATGTCTCCCCTGACCCTTCTGTCCTCCAGTGTCGTCAGTCCGATCTCCCTTAACCTTTCCTCGTACGACATTCCCTTGAGCTCTGGGACTAGCCTTGTTGCAAACCTTTGTACTTTCTCTAACTTCTTGACGTGCTTGACCAGGTGTGGGTTCCAGACTGGTGCTGCATACTCCAGTATGGGCCTAACATACACAGTGTACAGTGTCTTGAACGATTCCTTATTAAGGTATCGGAACGCTATTCTCAGGTTTGCCAGGCGCCCGTATGCTGCAGCGGTTATTTGGTTGATGTGTGCCTCCGGTGATGTGCTCGGTGTTATGGTCACCCCAAGGTCTTTCTCCCTGAGTGAGGTCTGTAGTCTTTGTCCACCTAGCCTATACTCTGTCTGCGGTCTTCTTTGCCCCTCCCCAATCTTCATGACTTTGCATTTGGCTGGATTGAATTCGAGAAGCCAGTTACTGGACCACATGTCCAGCCTCTCCAGGTCTCTTTGCAGTCCTGCCTCATCCTCGTCCGATTTAATTCTTCTCTTGTGTGTGTGTGTGTGTGTGTGTGTGTGTGTGTGTGTGTGTGTGTGTGTGTGTGTGTACTCACCCATTTGTACTCATCTATTTGTGGTTGCAGGGGTCGAGTCATAGCTCCTGGCCCCGCCTCTTCACTGATTGCTATTAGGTCCTCTCTCTCCCTGCTCAATGAGCTTTATCATACCTCGCCTTAAAACTATGTATGGTTCCCGCCTCCACTACTTCACTTTCTAGGCTATTCCACGGCCTGACTACTCTATGGCTGAAGAAATACTTCCTAACATCCCTTTGATTCATCTGAGTCTTCAACTTCCAATTGTGACCCCTTGTTTGTGTGTCCCATCTCTGGAACATCCCGTCTTTGTCCACCTTGTCTATTCCGTGCAGTATTTTATATGTCGTTATTATGTCTTCCCTGACCCTCCTGTCCTCCAGTGTCGTCAGGCCGATTTCCCTCAACCTTTCTTCGTAGGACAATCCCCGTAGCTCTGGGACTAGTCTTGTTGCAAACCTTTGCACTTTCTCTAATTTCTTGACGTGCTTGACCAGGTGTGGATTCCAAACTGGTGCTGCATACTCTAGTATGGGCCTGACGTAAATGGTATACAGAGTCTTGAACGATTCCTTACTGAGGTATCGGAGCGCTATCCGTAGGTCTGCCAGGCGCCCGTATGCTGCAGTAGTTATCTGATTGATGTGCACCTCAGGAGATATGCTCTGTGTTATACTCACCCCCAGATCTTTTTCCTTGAATGAGGTTTGCAGTCTTTGGCCATCTAAACTATTTTGTGTCTGCGGTCTTCTTTGCCCTTCCCCAATCTTCATGACTTTGCATTTGGGAGGGTTAAACTCAAGAAGCCAGTTGCTGGACCAGGCTTGTAGCCTGTCCAGGTCTCTTTGTAGTCCTGTCTGATCCTCGTCCGATTTGATTCTTCTCATTAACGTCACATCATCTGCAAACAAGGACACTTCTGAGTCTATCCCTTCCGTTATGTCATTCACATATACCAGAAACAGCACAGGTCCTAGGACCGACCCCTGTGGAACCCCGCTTGTCACAGGCGCCCACTCTGACACCTCGTCACGTACCATGACTCGTTGTTGCCTCCCTGTCAGGTATTCTCTGATCCATTGCAGTGCCTTTCCTGTTATATGTGCCTGGTCCTCTAGCTTTTGCAGTAACCTCTTGTGAGGAACTGTGTCGAAGGCCTTCTTGCAGTCCAAAAAAATGCAGTCGATCCACCCCTCTCTCTCTTGTCTTACTTCTGTCACCTTGTCATAAAACTCCAGAAGGTTTGTGACACAGGATTTCCTTCCCTAAAACCGTACTGGTTGTCAATTATACACTTGTTTCTTTCCAGGTGATCCACCACTCTCCTCCTGATGATCTTCTCTATGACTTTGCATACTATACACGTTAGTGATACAGGTCTGTAGTTTAGTGCCTCATGTCTGTCTCCCTTTTTAAAAATTGGGACTACATTCGCCATCTTCCATACCTCAGGGAGTTACCCAGTTTCAATGGATGTGTTGAAGATCTTTGTTAATGGCACACACAGCATCTCTGCTTCCTCTCTAAGGACCCACGGAGAGATGTTGTCTGGTCCCATCGTCTTTGAGGTGTCAAGTTCGCATAGCAGCTTCTTCACCTCCTCCTTGGTTATAAAACAAACATTTATAAACAGGGAGTCTCAATGACCCCCTTCTTCAGCCGGCATCTTAGCCTGCAGGCAAAACACTGCAAGAGTACCCTCACAAAACTTAACCAGGCCTCTCGTCATACTAGAACTTTACAGATATATCAGGAGAGTAATTGCATAAATATTAAAGCAATCTATGGCATAAACTTACCCAAAATCACTTCTTCCCCATACTTACACAAACACCAAACCATGACGTCTTGTTCCAGCAGCCGCTCCCCTTCCCCATACTGCCTCAAAAACACACCTCACCTGCTCCTGTCCAGGCTACTCTTCAGGACTAATAAGTGTCCAGTTTCAGAACAAATCCCGTAAACTGCCAATATATATGGGGCGCTTTTTATACACATATTTTCTTCAATTCCCTGTGTCATACCCCCTTCCCTAGACCACCGGTCTCACTCAGCTAGCTGTAACCACTCGGCTGCAGCTAGTCAAGGAAAAAACGGGAAATTAACTTAAGGTCTGAGGAAACACAAAATTCACCTAAAAGAGAAAAACTGCATCAGGCACTGTCTTGGTGCAATTTTCTTTTACATATAAAAATAAAATGAACATTTATCGCCTTAAATTTTATCCTTACAATGAGCACTGCTAATCCACAGATCTGTGAAACTCGTTTAACATAAAAGTGATCAGTCATGCTTTATAGCTGTACTCTTAAACTTAAACTAGGAAGATGCACCATCGTAACTCAGTGTTGGCCAAACACCTACATTGATATATTTTACTCTTCATGACACAAAACGAAAGACAGCTGACTAGGTTACCTCTGTACACATACATAATATAGAAAGTATACACAGTAATCATATACAAGTAAACTTATCTTCATCAATACAAAAATTATAAGTTGAGAAAGTCTCTCTTTAAACAGCATTAGTGTCCATTATCACACATCTCTGCTTTAAAAAATGAAATAGGCACTTCATAAAAAATATATAAATAAAGTCTCCAGAAACAGTGTAAAAAATTATTGTACATATTACCACAAATAGAAAATACATCATCAACCACGTATCTCACAGTTATATACAGTAAGCAAAACTAGCTATGCAAAACACACCTCTAGGAGAAATTAGGCAGCATGGGAGGGAAAATTACCAGACTGCAAAACTGGGTAGTTAGTCACATATAAATTTTGTCGGTGAGACTGTGACCTTGAAGAAGCACTGGAGTCATCACTATTGACCCCTCAAAAAGATGGGCCTCCCAGGCCTTCACCTACATTGTCATTCCAGGGAACCCTGGAGTCACTCCAAACTGGTGATTACCCCCAAAAAACAGGTGAATCCTGGAGAAACACAACACACAGGATCACTATTCATGACCCAAAAGTGGTGAAGCATCACTGCCAACACCTTGTCACAACCTTTGGTCCAACAGTCAATGCATCAACATAACACAGGTGAGGCATCATCGCCAACACCTTAAAATGTTAGCATACCTTATCTAGGCATGTACTAACGTGACTACTACCAAAAACACGCGCACATTCTTGGGACAATTGATAATCCCCCCCACTAGCTCACCGAGCTTCAGTCCACTAGATGGTCGGAAATGCCATCTACTTACCCACTGCAAAACCAGAGCAGACGAATGTTCTACACTACATTAAGTACAGTACACATGAAAAATTACATGAGCAACCACATTATCTGTCCCCGTCACATAATCAGTCACCAAAGTATCTGTTCCCGTCACATAATCAGTCACCAAAGTATCTGTTCCCGTCACATAATCAGTCACCAAAGTATCTGTCCCCGTCACATAATCAGTCACCAAAGTATCTGTCCCCGTCACATAATCAGTCACCAAAGTATCTGTCCCCGTCACATAATCAGTCACCAAAGTATCTGTTCCCGTCACATAATCAGTCACCAAAGTATCTGTTCCCGTCACATAATCAGTCACCAAAGTGAGCATTTGAGTGTGATTCCTCGGTAAGTGAAGTAAATGTAAGACTGTGATCACTATACAGAAAAAAATGCACATTCAACACAAAAGCAAGTGCCTCCTTTTCTGTTGTGGCATAATTTCTCCGGCGACTTTTAAGTTTTGCCTAAATATTGTTTATTGGCAATAATTGTCCCGTGACTTTTTGCAACAACACAGAACTAACACCACTTTGCAAACACGCTGTGTAAAGCAATTTCACATAAACTGTACATTTAAAGTTACATAAAATTTTTAAATACTTGTAGAGTACAGTATCAAACATAGATATATAACTAGCACACTGGATCATGGAAGTCAAATAACCCTGGCACATGCTCACAACTTTGCGGCAGTCAGAAAACATGCTGAGAGTGTCATCTAGTGCGAAACCCTTGAAGGACAATGTCTACTGACTCCCTGAGTATAATAAAATTATCGTGAAAAAAATTTACCTCTTCCTCCATACACCATATCTTTTCCCAGAACATCTTTGTTTCATCCTTCATACACCACATCTTTTCCCAAAACAAATTTACACTACATCTTTTCCCCAAACACATTTTCGAAGTTCCATAAAGGCTGAGCCAACTGACCAAGCCCTTTCTTAGCAAAAACAAACGTACACTTTTCAAAGTCTTGTACCTTACCTTTCAGTATATTTGTCATTTCAGATTGCTAATCCAGCTTCAGACCATTTAACCTTCTAATGTTCACATTGCACTCACTCTTTTTCTGATAGGGTGTGTAGATTTTATTTTCATCAGAGACCTCATCCACCAGCAGGTATCATTGACTTCTTGTTAAAACATTTCCAGTACCAACACCTCCTCTCTAGCCTCCAGATCATGGTCTCACGTCATCCTGGTCAGACTAGCAGGCCGGTTCACTGGTGCCACCCACCTCATCTTAGCCAAATGGTCTCTGAAACTGAGAAAAAACTCCAAGAGGGAAGCATCACCATCCTCACCTAGCCCATGACTTAATGATTCCAGAGTGCTTCCTTGCACGACAGTTAAAAGGAGGGAAACACCCTCATCCCAGTCCTCCTGGTACTGGGTACAACAAACATGCATCGTCCTGAGAGATTGGTATATTTATTCTTTATTTGCTCAAAACTATACGAAAATATCCTCCATTGAGAATCTTACGAAAATATCCTCCATTGAGAATCTGTAAAAAATTCAGAACCTTATTCTCAAATGGCTGTGACATGACTGTTTGGTTACATACTTTCTTAAAAAGAGTTTTCCTCACTAAATAATATCTGTAAAATAAAGATTTGTTAAATTTGGGAACCACTTCCTCTGTAACAGCAACTGAATAGCCTTCAGGGTGTCATCACATCCCTGGACCTCAACCAGCTGCCTCAGAGTCAGGGTATTCACTCCCATGCCAGCACCGAGACCCTTCCCTTCCCCCTCCCCAAAACCGGGTTTCGACTGGGCCGGTTCATCACTGCCCAGTCTCCTGCAGGTCAGACTCAATGAACAGGTTATCTAGGCCTAAACTTTCACCACAATCAGTAGAAAGATCAAGGGAAGACACAGAAGCTCTTCCCTTGTTCACCTGTTTAGTCATAGTACACAATGAAAAATTATCAGTTACAGTAGCTTGAGATTTTATCCTACATCTTTGTTAATCAGGGTCCAAACATTCCTCACTCTTGAGGAGACCAGTCACATTGTTGCCTAGTAGAAGGTCAACACCTGCAAAAGGTAAATCTTCTGTAATACCTACAGGTAGGTACCCACACTGGTAAACAGACTCCACCCACAATTTGAGCAAAAGAACTCATTTCCTTTTCTAGATGTTTTAATTATTAAGGGGAATCATGATTTCAAATTTCAAATTTCCAGATAATCAACAAATAACTGTTCCTATGTACACTATTATTCTTCACATCAAGATAAAGTTAAACTGTCTGTATTCTCATCAAAGTTTTTGAGAGCTTTACGTATTTGCAGCACAGAATTCATGGAGAAAGAAACTTCGAAAATTTATGAAATAGCTAATGATCTAAAATACCCAAGAAACTAGAAATAGTTTCTACAATTCAAAAAAGGGACAACCAATCTTATTCGGCTAAAAAATATGTTGGTTCTTCCTTACCATGAAAACTTGGTTGATATGCCTTTTCTTCTTAATAACTTTAGTATCAAAGTTGTATTTAAAAATCCGATACTGTTGAAAAACTTTTGATAAAACACTCTCCAAGAAATACTGACGGTTGTGTCTTCAAGACTCCTTGTAAAATATGTGACAAAGTTTACTACGGTCAAACTCGTAAAAGTTACGAACAAAGATTTATTAAAACAACATAAATATAGCATAAAGAAGTGGACAAATTTCTAATGCTCTGTTTATGTGAGAGATTTTAACCATCCAATTGATTTTCAAAAGGTTGAGAAAGTTGTATCTAGCAAGTCCATGGTCGAGAGGAATATAATAGAATCAAGTTTAATAAAAAAGTACTTTTGAAAATAATATGAATATTGCTTTTGGGTTATATAAATTGGATTCATTTATAATCAGTAAAATTTGGGAAGAATTTAAGATACATTAGACAGTTTAATTCTTGATGCTTTGGTGGAATATAAGCTATGTTCTACTTACATATCATAAAATGTTAGGTGTTGTAAGGTAACTGAGGGGTAGTTTCCTTCCTTGATTTTTTATTTTTACAGTTCCTTGATAATGTGAGAAATCACGACAACGCTTGGAATTCTACTGTTTTTCACAGTGGTGGTTCTGCTTATATTTACATATTATTAATATGCAAAACAACCACCAGAGGAGTAGAATTCTACTCCCCACGAGGTTGTTTTGCGTCCTGTATGGCTTGGTTTGTCATATTTGTATAATATTATTAATATACTGGCTGTGCTCTACCAAGGTAGGGTGACCCGAAAAAAGAAGAAACTCTTTCATCATCATTCACTCCATCACTGTCTTCCCAGAGGTGCGCCTACACTACAGTTATAAAACTGCAACATCAACACTTCTGCTTCCGAGTGCAGGCACTAACTATATTTCCCACATCCAGGACTTAAATCCGGCTTTCCGGTTACTTTGCACACACTCCAACAGTACGTCAAATCATAGAAACCATTTGTCTCCATTCATTCCTATCTAAGAAGCTCAAGCAGGCTTGCTGGAAGTCCAAGCCGACCCCTACCACGCCTTCCTTCAACTACAGCTTTATATAGTCTCCACGTCATTATATTTCGTTTCATCCTCTCTAAATGTCTGAACCACCTCAACAACCCCTCCTCAGCACTCTAGATGATACATTTAGTAAACCTGCACCTCCTCCTAATTTCCAAACTATGAACTCTCTCCATTATATTCACACTGCACATTATCCTCAGACATAACATCAGTACCATAATAAAATATTTTTTCCACAGTTAGGTGAAAGGATGCAGGTTGATGATTTAAACTATCATATAATACTAGCAAACAATGACTATCCAGAGAGAGCGAGAGCTATGAGCTAGCTACCTGACTCCCTCTCTTATCCGAGACATTATCAGTAACACCTAAACCATAAATAAGAGACAATACTAACAAGATATTTTAATTATCTTACTGTAATATAGTGTATCACAGTACTGAAAAGATAGTTACATTAAGATGTGCTCTCAATAAACTATATATATATAAAAAAAAAGAATTCTAAATAAGAATTACTTTAATATTAACTGGGAATTATATCTCTAAGTAACAGTTTTTATGATTTCATGCACTGTAACATTATCCTTAACAGCTAACTATGTACTGCCTTCCGTGTACAGCTGAGTCGTCCTCTGGCAGAGGGTTATGGAATGACCGAGACGACTGCCGCCATCTCTTCTAACAGGTCCTCCACCATCTATCATGTTAACTCTGTTGGTCAAGTGGTACCCTATGTACAAGTCAAGGTAATCAAATTAGTCCACACGTTATTATAATAATATTTTAATTATATATATTTATGTTCTTAACAATTCGCAAACAGGCGAAATTATTTACAAGCATTGTCTCTACGTTCACAGCAGGAGTCGAACCTACTAACTCTGTATCATAGTCCACAGTACTTTACCACTGAGCTAGACCCAAGATAAGTATGGGCGCTTAGCCGAAGCTAAGCGATGTTACCCCATACCCCCGGGCACCATACCCCCGGGCACCAAACTCGTTTTGAAAGTTATTTCATCGAATCCTGCCACATGCAGTGGACAACGAAAGAGATATGGCAGGATTCGATGAAATAACTTTCAAAACGAGCTTGGTGCCCGGGGGTATGGGGTAACATCGCTTAACTTCGGCTAAGCACCCAAACTTATCTTGTATCTAGCTCAGTGGTAAAGTACTGTGGACTCTGATACAGAGTTAGCAGGTTCGAGTCCTGCTGTAGTCGTAGAGACAATGTTATATATATATATATATATATATATATATATATATATATATATATATATATATATATATTTGTGCGTGCAAGACAAACCACGGGGGGTAGAAGTCTTTAGCTCAAGTACTTTCACACTGTGCAGTGTTGCAAAGGCAACAACAGGAGAAGTAGGGTAAGTTTTCAGAGTGTGGTAGTGAGAGTGGTAGTGTGGCACCAGCCAGTCTGTCTTGAGAGGCAAGCGGGATGCCATCCACACACGAGTCCTCCCCCACACACCCCACCTCATATGGAGTCGGTGGAGTAGGCTTCACAGTTTGCAGATAGCATGAGGGAAAAAATACTAGAAGATAGTCAATAACCAGCCCTAAGCTTCTAACCGCTGGAAACAGGTCATGTGAAGTAAAAAGTTACATTACAAAAGCGGATCATTACATACCTTCATTTACAACCTTCTAACTAATGAAATAGAGGAAAAAATCCTCCATTTTCAACCGGTGTGTCATTCGTGTGAATTCTCTTATTCAGGCCATTCTAAAAACTAATGCCATTCCTATCATTATTATCAACTATCATCCACTAATATTATTATTATCATCATCATTATAATATTACCAACAATCTAATTCATTAAACCACTAAAACATTTGCAATCGCCATGTTGCAACCACCTATGTGTACCTTGTGTACCTTGTACCACAGTACCTAGATGGCTTAGGACCTTATTAGGTCACTCTACATTTCTGTTGGGCTATCGTAGGATGATCGTGGCCCGGTGGCCTGGTGGCTAAAGCTCCCGCTTCACACACGGAGGGCCCGGGTTCGATTCCCGGTGGGTGGAAACGTTTCGACACGTTTCTTTACACCTGTTGTCCTGTTCACCTAGCAGCAAATATGTACCTGGGTGTTAGTCGACTGGTGTGGGTCGCATCCTGGGGGACAAGATTAAGGACCCCAATGACGCACTGACTTTCTTGGGTTATCCTGGGTGGCTAAACCCTCCGGTGTTAAAAATCCGAACGAAATCTTATCTTATCTTATCGCACATATGCCCCCATACCTAAGTGAGCCCACACACCTACTTCCTTACTTCAAATGTTATATCGCTCAGGTTGCAGCCTGTATTGCAGCACACTTCCTAGAGCACCTGTCGCATTACGATACCTGTATACAGCAGCAGCTGAGTAAGTTATAGCGACGGTAGACCTAACGTATTAAAATATTGACGTTCTCAACATAACAAGATTGTCGTGGGGGTTCGGAAGGAGATATGATGGTTGAAGATAAACACACTTGTGGATGGTAACGCTATATATTGTCAGACTGTGGTAAGGGAAGGGCCCAGCCTGCCTGTAGATGCCTGGTATGTCTAAACGTGGACTGAGAGCGAGGTAGCGCGTCCCACTCACTCATGCCGCATCCCATGACGTCATACAGTCACTAGGCCTAATAGGGATCTTCTATATAAACACATGGATGGTACTATGATACTCAGCTAAGCTATACAATACATGTAAGGGGAGATCAGCAATTATGCTGACAGCTCGGTCATGTTACGTATGTCGTCTCGACATACACTACTATGCTATAGGCTGAACAGGCAGGTGGTTCTGGGCTGATTCTATACAATAACAAAGACATATATAACTTAGAACTAATGGATGGTATCATAATGGATGTTAACATAATGAGTTTTAATGTAATGCATTACAAATTATAAAAACAAATCATGGTATAATATAGGATGGAATGGATTGATCGATCTGTATTCATGCACTCTACGGATTCTGAGGAAGAATAAATATATATACAAGGTGAAATTAACAGGAAAGGCAAATCTGGTGCACACAGATCATTACTGTTAAATTCTCAGAATACGGAGGGAACGTGAGCACGAAAGAAAAAGAAAATTCTGAAAAACTGATCAGTTAATAACAAAACACACAGTTGACAATTTCATTCATCTCGGACATCTAATTATACAGACTATGTACATTTAAACCCAATTCTGCAAGTGTAAGATTTACATATGCAGAATGGTTATCATCTCTGGGAGGATCGAATTCCTCTGCAATGGCTAACACATGCCTTGACTGAGGGAGATCTGAATGAGTATCTACAAAAGATACTTGTGGGTTTCTCATTACTTGTCGAGTACGCAAAGAATAGTGACAGTCGGGTTGATTATCTGGCTGAGTATTTGAGGTAGAGGGTACAGAGTCAAGAGGATTGTCAGCAACTGTCACATTAGTCTGGGTAGCAATATCATCAACATCGCATACTAACTTCATATGATCTAAATGCGATTCTTTGTACTTACCAGTACTAATTTCTCTAACCTTATACTTATTGCCAGTGATATGTTCAACAACTCGATAAGGGCCAACAAACTTTTGATCGAGCTTAGGCATTGCGGATGTTTTGTTGAAATTTGTCAGCATTGCTCTCGAACCTACTTTAACTTTTGACGGCTTAGCATGGCTATTAGTTACTCTAGTAAATTCTGCTGTTGATTTATGAAGTGTTTCACGGATTCTTCTAAAAACACTTTGAGCTATGCTGGTACGAGTTGCTATGAAATCATCAGGGTTGTAATTGGGTTTCAGAGTGGAATATGACAACTCATAGGGTAAACGCTTGTCTACACCATACAGTGCATAATGTGGAGTATCACCTATGGAAGCATTGTAAGCAGAATTTATGGCACATTGAACGTCTGGTATAACTTCATCCCAAGTTTCACTATTGGGGTTGATAGTGGCTCTAAAGACATCAAGTACTTTCTTATTGGTTCGTTCAGCTAACCCATTGCTGGCAGGATGATGAGGAACAATGGTGGATTTAGAGATCTTGTACAAGGTACACAAATTTTCAAGAATCTCATTATAGAATTCACCTCCATTATCTGTTACTAAGGACTTAGGGATGGTATGCCTGCAGATAATGCATTCTTTAAAGGCTTTAGCTACTGTCTCTGCAGTCTTATCTGCAATAGGAACTATCTCACAATATCTGGTGAAATGGTCTACCATAACACACAGATGTTTGTTGCCTTGGAGGGAACCTTTAAAATTGGTTAACAAATCAAGGGCAACTCTTTCCCATGCTTCGCTACTGGTTGGATACACCTGGATTGGATTAGGACCATTGACATTTCCTTTATTCTGCATGCAAACACTACATTTCTTAACATATTCTGAAATGTCAGTTGCCATACGTGGCCAAAAGTATTTCATTCTGGCTTGTTTCACAGAACGATCCATTCAAGGGTGTGCAACACCTGGTGCATCGTGAACTAGCTGTAGAGCTACGTTCACTAGTGACTGTGGAATTACTAACTGGTATACTCTTCTGCTTGGAGTATCCAACTCGGCACTAATGGGTGCTGGTGGCTTCACAGTCAGAATAAGATCTTCCTGGAGCAGGAATCGAATCTTACCAGACCACAAAGGATCTGTTCTTTGGGCATTCTTTACATCCTCAGCAGTAAATGGATGGTCTGCGGTTACTATACTAACGTGTTGCGATAAAGCATCTGCGACTACATTTGACTTACCAGGTAGATGTTCAAAAGTGGGATTTAACTCTTGGATAGTCAAGGTCCATCTGGCTAACCTTCCAGTAGGTTGTTTGTTCTGGAATAAAGGTGTCAGAGGTGCATGGTCTGTCAAGACATGAACAGGGTACTGGTAAATAATGTCTCGGAAGTGCTTTAAAGACCATACCATCGCTAAAGCTTCTTGCTCCATTACTGTATAATTACGTTCAGCCTTCATAAGGACTCTACTAGCAAATGCAACTGTGTTGTACTTGCCATCAGTCTTCTGAGCTAGTACGGCACCTATGCCAATTGAACTAGCATCAGTTGTCAGATAGAAGGGCTTAGAAAAATCTGGGGATTTCAAAATGGGAGCAGACGTTAGCTTTTCTTATAGTGTCTGGAATGCTCTTTCTTGACGGAAGGTCCAAACAAAAGGAGCATCTTTCTTAAGTAATTCAGTTAGAGGAGCTGCTATTGAAGAAAAATTAGCAATGAAAGATCTATAGAAACCTGCTAGACCCACAAAGGATCTTACAGCATCAGCAGTTTTGGGGGATGGAAAATTTAGTACTGCCGTTACTTTACTTTGATCAGTCGTAACCCCTCTAGAAGTGACTACGTGACCAAGAAACTTAATTTCTGATCTGAAAAATTGACATTTAGACAGTTTGATCTTTAAATTAGCTTCTTCAAGCTTACCAAGTACTATATCAAGTCTTTTCAGATGTGTAGCCACGTCTTCGGACATGACGATTACGTCATCTAAGTACACCATAAGTGCTTTACCTATGAGACCTCTAAAGATATTGGTCATGAGTCTAGAGAATGTGATAGGAGAGGATCGTAATCCAAAAGCCATTCGAAGGAAGTGATAATGACCTGTGGGAGTGGAGAATGTGGTTAACTCTTGGCTGTCCTCATGAAGAGGGACTTGCCAAAACCCTTGTAACAAGTCCAGGGTCGACAAAACTTTGTTATCTCCGATGTTACGTAAAAGATCACCCAGTACAGGAAGTGGGAAGTGATCTGGAATAGTTTTCGCATTTAACTTCCTAAAGTCAATCACCGGGCACCAAGTACCATCCTTCTTAGGCACTAGGATTAAGGGTGCATTCCAGTGCGAATTGCTAAGTGCAATAACTCCATCATCGAGCATTTGATTGATCAACTCTTCTGCGACAGCAACTTGGGAATGAGGCATTCTGTACGCAGGTATATAGATAGGTCTATTACCAGGTTCAAGTGGAATACGATAGGACAATAAGTTCGTTATACCCATCTTCTCACCTGGTAAGGCAATGGCTTTACGATGTTTGTTCAACAGAGTCAACAAACACTTGACTTCATCTTGGAAGTCAGTGAGAGCAAAGTCTTTCTCCTCATCTGGTGGAATGGATTGATCCAGTGGAGTGAATGAGGTCTCACCTGTTGAAATAGCACTGACCCACTGGTCAGGTGGCACGTCATCCTGTACTTGAACAGGGTAAAGATAGTGAACCAGGTCAACGAGATTGATATTTGCTCTGAGACAAACACTGTGACCCGACGTGTGAGCAAAGAATAAATGGATCTTACTGTATCCTACAACATGTAAAGAAGGTTCAACAAATAAACCCCTTACTTTGCAGGAATCACTATCAACTAGGACGTTATCACCATCTGGAACACTAGGAACAACAACAGACACTCTAGTGAGAGCACTAGCCGCAACAGAGACGTCTTTCTGCAGACGGCATGTGACATCAGCAAGAGATGGCATTACTAGTTTCAAGTAATTGTTTTCCGACAAGGCGTCCCCTGTGGAGAAACTACTACTTGGACTAGCAGACATTGCAGGGATAGGCTGAGCACTCAAAAGAATTAACACAAGAATGTTCAACACACAGCGAAAAATAAAATAAAGTGACAAATGAATGAAATCAAAAATAGCAAGAATACACAAATGCTGGGAGAAAAAATATAACAAACAGCACTGAGTTGTGACGCAGAATATAAGGTAATAAATTACTGAATTACTTCACTGCAATACTGTGAACACAAGATAATTGTGAAGTGTAAACACAAATTCTATACTGCTTATATATTGCACACAACAAGGAAAAACACTAAAGTACTTACTTCAAGTATATTTAAAAATAAGAAACACAACACAACAAACATAAAAGGACGAAAATTAACACTGAAGAAAGAAGATAAAAAAAATATTGCAAACAGTATATAATAAACACTGAGTCTAACCAAGAGTTACTGAATGTCACTAAGAAATCACTGGAAACACAAAAATGTCTCAACACTCGCAAATGTCTCTATGAAAAATATTATTCATTAACACTGTAGTGACTTGGTGTAAAATGAGGTAGATGGTGAAGGATGGTGGTGGTTTACTTGTGGCTGGCTGCGTTCGCTGATACTTTCCACACGTGATCGAAGAATTTGCGCTTAAATCGATGATGGACCCACACAGGAGGCTTTTTACGATGGTGCTACTGACGAAGGAATTCTCTGGCTCTTGACCCCCTATGTGGTCCTTAAAAATATGGCACTAGAAGCCGTAATGAGGGTACAAAAACAGTGGTAGTGGTTGAGGTGGGTAGGTGAGGCAGCGGTGGTGAGACACCGTGTGCTGACTGGGCCTATTGGATGAATGGCGTAAGCCACACTGGGGAACACCCGCACTAGGCATGAAGATATTCTAAGCCAGGCTGGCTTTAAAACAAACCCACAAAATACCACAACACCACAGGGATGATAAAAGCACTCAGAATGGCTAGAACTTGAAGCACAAAGCGATGAAGAAGACTGTACCCACGTGGCTTGCTTGAGTACTGGGTTAAGACACTTGGGTTAGTTGCTGGCTGGCTTGGCTTAACCCTTCACACAGACTGGCTTGATAACTTCTAATGATGAGCACAGCAGGGGTGGTAAGCTGGCTTGGCAGGCAAGGCTGGATGGTGTAAGGCTTGGGCTGACTGGGCTTGTTCTGACTCACCCACCACAGACTGGCTTGCTGGCTTGACTTACTTTGCAAACTCAGGTCAACCCCTTGGGAGTGATGCAAATAACCAGAATAAACACTAATAGGCAGAGACCGACCAGTGAATAATGCAGAGGCTAGTAGACGCTTGCTCGGGTAGTGGCTAGGGGTAGGTCAGCCTACTGACCACACAAAATGTCCGTCGTCGGCTGCGAGAATTTATCTCCATGCATCGGCATAATGATCAATTTTACGCCCACACCGCTGGCACCAATTTGTCGTGGGGGTTCGGAAGGAGATATGATGGTAGAAAATAAACACACTTGTGGATGGTAATGCTATATATTGTCAGACTGTGGTAAGGGAAGGGCCCAGCCTGCCTGTAGATGCCTGGTATGTCTAAGCATGGACTGAGAGTGAGGTAGCGCGTCCCACTCACTCATGCCATATCCCGTGACATCATACAGTCACTAGGCCTAATAGGGATCTTCTATATATACACATGGATGGTACTATGATACTCAGCTAAGCTATACAACACATGTAAGGGGAGATCAGCAATTATGCTGACAAGATGTCATATCGACATACATAACATGCGCAACGGGCGTACCATGATGTTCAATTTCCAGACTCTGGTTGAACATAACAGAAACATGACGAAACCCCCTGCCATAAGAAGCAATCCTGCGCTTCTTGTATAACATTGTTTTATAAGGTTGTGCACAGTTGACTCCACTAAAATCTATCAAGTTTGTACAGTCCATAATTTGAGTTATATATGTAATTCCTATCATGTTTCAAGAGGGATATATATATATATATATATATATATATATATATAGATATATATATATATATATATATATATATATATATATATCTGTGCTGCCACATTGGCAGACACCTACTTGCCATACTCCATAGCTGAAGGGGGTGGAGCTGCCAGCCACAGGGAGACCCAAAGTTCCTCAAAGAGCTGGGTGAAAAGCTCATCATAGAAACCAAGGACCACAGGGCGACCACCTTCCTCTTTCAGAGACTCAGTGTCACGATCCAGAGAGGAAATGCCTACAACATTCTGGGCACGATGCCCACAGCCGGGAAGCTGGACGAAGTATTCGAGATGTAGCACTGAGTTGTTATCTAGGATGTTTTACTTTCTATTGTATTTTTGTCTTTAAATAATATATATATATATATATATATATATATATATATATATATATATATATATATATATATATATATATATATATATATATATATATATATATATATATAACATTGATTTTAAGGAATATTAAACAAATTTATATTAACCTATGAAGTATATAGCAGAATTTATATGGGCTCACAATTTTGTTTTAGATACTAATTTTCACATTATTAAACACAATTTTATATTATAGCATTTATTACATTGGCGGCATGTCTTAACACAATTTTATATTATAGCATTTATTACATTGGTGGTATGTCTTAACTTCTCCCAACAGAAAGGCGACATGAATATTGGCTAATATTTCGCTACCTTACTTATAGTGTTGGACCTCTGTCGAGGAACAAAATACTTGGGCCTTGTTTGACATCATCAAAATTCCAAAATCTTCTTCAATGGTCAAATTCACCTTCTCCAACATTGATTTGGCTATCAAGGCATTTTCTGATGACCTAGCCTGCAGATGTTCCTGGTGTCTACTCTATTTCTTGCTCCTCCTGTCCTCTTCAACACTTTGGAGAAACTGGTTGATCTCTTTCTGACAGACTTAGAGAGCCGACACTAACAATGCTCTTTTCTGTCACGTCAGAAATCACAGCCATCCTATTGACTGGTCTTCTGGTAAAACTGTCTTTCCTACTTCCAACTTTAACAGTCGCTGTCTGGTTGAATCCTCCCTAATACACAACTTTCCTTGTATGAATCTTAGTCCTGGCTTCGTCTCTGTAGATGCCTTCCTCTCCCACTACATTGTAAAATGCTCCAAACTTCAGAACACTTGTTACCTAACCTGATTCCTCCTTTTTTTCTTCTCCCTCTTCCCTTTTCCTTTTTCCTTTTTCTCCTTTGGATTGTCTTTCTTCTGCCCTGTGTATTTGTTCCTTCTTTATTTACTTATTTATTTGTTTCCCCCCTTTGTGTTCTTGCTCTTACCCTCTGTGGGCACCAGGTCCCTTGCAGTGTTCCTCTTTCTTAGTATTTGATTGACCCCTCCTACTCTTACTACCTCCCCACTACTACTTCCTTCCCCCTTCACTACTACCACTACTACTACTACTACTACTACTACTACCACCTCTTGCCTATATATACCCATCCTGCTCTCCTTCTCGTTAGTGTGACTTTGTAAATAGTCCAAGTCGGACCGAAACGTCGTCGTAAACTCCTCTCTTCTATGTGCGGGTTATTTGTGTATCGTTCCAGTCACGGTATTGTGCCTTTTTTGTTATTTAAAAGCCTCGTAAATGGATCAGATACCGACAACACTGAAATTGTGAAATGTCGTCACAGCTCCCAATAAACCAATGCCTCTCAACTGACCAATCACCATGAAGCAGCCGCCCTTCCCCTTCTACACCATCCCGCCTTCCTGCCAACCTCCAGCCACCACTCACCATCAAGATTAAGACACCCACCGATCAAGATTCAGCCAGCCCGTAACGTTCTGGTGTGTTCTCGTGCTTTCTACATGTGCTGCCAAGAAGAAGCATTCTCTAGTTAACGCATTGTTAATACAGAACATTGGCCAATTAGCCCCTACACAGCCTAATCCAATATTTTTTTTTCATGCATCAGTGTTAGAAAGTGGTATTCTGAAGTTATTTGTACAGCATATAAAAAATATATTGCATTGTATTGTATTGTGCATATAAGTATACCACATTAATCTTGACATACGATTAATAAATTGGCACATACATAGATAAGTATGATGTAAGTTTGAAATCAATCAGAAGAGGCGTTTTCAAGATGTAGCACAGGAACCATGGAGGAAAACGAAATTCCAAAATCCCTCTCGAGGCTTCCTGCAGTAATTACCATCAACGAATAAGCTTCCCCATCGATGTTCATACATTCAGTGGGACCCAGGAATCAGCACCTGAATATCTTCGTTGTTAGACAGTCGCTCTGATCCTACGATTCGACTAACCCAAGAATCGATCCTAGAGATGTTAGATGAGGATCTGAATTCGGGTATGTGTGTGTTTAAAGGTCCATGCTCGATTAAGGCAGGAAGGTGAACTGATCTTATATGCACTACACAAGGTATAGGGATAGGGTACTAAACAGGTCACTGCAGCAACCTCCATGTTACAATTAACGTTGATCACAGATTGTGGATGTGGAGAGCGGGGAGATGTTAGGCGAGCATCAGGAAGGTGAGATATGTGTGAAGGGACCCAACGTGATGTTGGGCTACGCTAACGACCCCGTGGCTACAGCCGCTACCATAGACCCTCAGGGCTGGCTACACACAGGTGACATCGGCTACTACAACCAAGATAACTTTATCTTCCTCACAGACAGGATGAAAGACCTTATCAAGGTTAAAGGCTTCCAGGTGAGACCAAATACTCTCGTTACTAAACATGCAGGATCATCGTTGCACATATGTATCCCTGAACACTGAAGCAACTGTGATTGTAATTTGCATCAGTATTAACTATTAGAAACCTGTCAAAAGCTGAGGTAATGTTTGTTTAACGAGTATTCTACAATGACATTATTTACCATTTTCAGCTGCTACATCTTATTTCAAAAAGTTATATAAATATTAAAATCCATTTCGGATACGTTGTCACTGAAGATGATATTCATATAAAAACATCATTACTGGTATATAATTTTTGACAACTTCTTCTAATTTCTTAATAGTTCTTGTACTGACCTAACTTGTACTGAGTGTTGGGTAAGAGAACACAAATGCAACTAATGTGACATTTTATTGTGGCAACGTTTCGCTCTCCAGGAGCTTTATAAACGGCTTGATAAAGCTTATTGGTAATTTTCCCAACTTTAATACTCTCTTGTACTTACTGTATATTATTTCCTTTCAATAAGAATCTTTCCTCCGTAAACTATGTGTGTCGTACAAGGCGACTAAAATTCCATGAGTAAGGGGCAACTAAACCCTCCTGAATAAATTACTAAAATTTAAGAGAACATTTTTAGGTTGTGATGTTTGAAGGTGCATGGATGTAGAACAGACGATAAGAAAGAGTTGGCTGTGAATGTTATGAATTAAAAGAAGTTGGATGTCTTTGCTCTAAACTAAATTAAGCCGAAGAGGGTAGATGTTCATTGGGACGAAATAAATGAAATTAGGTCTGATGTATCTGAGAGAGCTGGAGGTAAGGAAGGAGTAGCGGTTTTACTCAATGATCAGTTATGAAAGGAAAATATATAAATGCACAAATTCAAACATTATAGATTAAAATAAGGGTAGGATGTGAAAAATCGATTATAATTTGTGTTTATTCACCCGGAAAAGAAAGAAATTAAGAGGAAAGAGATTCTGGGAGATGGTAAGAGAGTGTTTAGGGAGTTTTGAACTAAGTGAGAAAATAACTGTGGCAGGGGATTTAAATATTAAAGTGGGAGAATCTGTTGTAGAGGGAGTAGTGGGGAAAATAATAATTGGGGGGAGAGACTTAATTGAACTTTGCATAGAAAAAGTTTGTTAATAAGTAATATGTATTTTAAGAATAAGAAGATAAATAAGTGTATGAGATATGATATAGAGTATAATGACAGTAGTTTGTTGGAGTTTGTAATGGTAAATAAAAGGCTGATGGGTAGACCTCTGAATGTGCATGTTTTTAAAAGAACAAGAGATATATCAAATAATTACTATTTAGTTGTAGCTACTGTGAGTGTAAGAGGTAAATGAGGTACAATGAGAATGTCATAAGTGAATATAAGAGGCGTGAAAGTTTATAAATTAAAGGAGGAAGAAGTTATGGTAATATAAGGAACTGTTGCCGGAACGATGGGCTTGCGAGAGTATAAATAATGAGGAGGTTGAAGAGGTATGAAGTTGATGTAAGAATGCATTGTTAGAATGTTCAGCAGAAATTTATGGATATAGAAGGGTGGTTACAGGAGGGAAAGAGAGAAAAAATAGCATATGAGAGATTGTTACGAAGCAGAAGTAATATAAGAAGGGTGGAGTTTAATGAGAGTAAAAGAGTAGTTAAGAGAAACGAGGGAGAGTGAGAGGTGAGCAAATTAGAAAGTAGATAAGATTCTGTCATCAAATTTTACTGAAAATAAGAACAAGTTTTGGAGTGGGATTAATAAGTTAAGAAAGCTTAGAAAAGTAACGGATTTAATAGTTAAAAACAAGAGAAAAATTATTAAATCAGGAGGTGGAGGCATTGGGAAAATGAAAGGAATAGTTTGAGGATTTGTTAAATTTGCGGTAAAAGGGAGGCAGTGATTTCAGTCATAGGGCAGGGAGTTATAACATCGTATAGGAGTGAGAAAGAGCCACATGTGAGTGTAGGGAAGGTGTGAGAGGAAGTGGGCAGAATGAAAGGGTTAAAGCTGCTGGGATTGATGGAATCAGTTCAGAAATGGTCAAAGCAAGTGGGAATATAGTTTTAAAAGCTCCTGGACATCCACTCGATGGACACTGTGCCGACGGACACTTCACTGAAGGACATTTGACCAAACGGACATTTAACCGATGGTCATTTTCACCGAATGAACATATGGCCGAACTGGCATTCATCACCTAACGTAACCTAACCTAATTATCTATTCGGACTATTGTCCGTTCAGCCAAATGGCTGTCGGCGCCATGTCCGTTCGGCCAATTGTCATTCGGTCAAATGTCTGTCGGCCAGCTGTCTATCGGTCATCTGTTTGGCCACGGTTTTAGAGTGGATGGTGCATTTGTTCAGCAATTGTATGAAAGGGTAAGATACCTAGGGATTGGCAGAGAGCATATATAGCTCCTTTGTATCAAGGAAAAGAGAAGAAAAGAGAGTGTGAGGTTTATGGAGGAGTAAACCTATTGATTATGAGGTAAAGTTTATGGCAGACTAATTACTAAAAGAAGACAGAGCAGGATCACAAAGGAACTTGGGGATTTTGTAAGGAAAAGAGTGGGGTAGATAGGGAAGTAATGTGGCAAATGCTGCAAGTGTATGGAATAGGTGATAGGTAACTCAAAGCGGTTAAGAGTCTTTTGAGGATAGTGAGTCTAAAGTTAGGGTGTGTAGGAGAGAGAAAGATTATTTTCCAGTAAAAGTAAGCCTTAAACAGGATGTGTGATGTCACCATGTTTTTTTTTAGGATAATTATATTGGAGTTGTAAAAGAAGTGAATGCTAGAGTGATGGGGATAAGTAGTGGATTACAATCTAAATAATCTAATACAAGGAGGGAGTTGCCGCAGTTGTTCTTTTGCTGATGACACTGTGCTTTTGGGAAACTGTAAAGTGAAGTTGCAAAGGTTGAAGGACGAATTTGGAAGGATATTATGGTAAAGAAGGAAATTAAAAGTGAACACAGGAAAGAGCAAGTTGATGGAGGTAACAAAAAATAAGTAAAGGAAGATTGGATATCAGATTGGAAAGACGGGCTATGGAGGAAGTGAGTATGTTCAGATATTTGGAAGTGAATTTTCACCGGATGGGTCTATGAAATACCAGGTGACCCATCAAAATGACGAGGGAAAAAAGGTGGGTGATGTTTTGATGCAGCTGTGGGGACAAAGAATGTTATCAATAGAGGTAAAAAGGTGAATGTGTGAAAGTATACCAGTACCAACACTTTTATGTGGGTGAGAAACATGGGATGTCGAATGTGGGTGAGAAACATGGGATGTCGAATGTGGGTGAGAAACATGGGTTGTCGAATTTTGCAGCAATGAAGAGGCTAGAAGCAGTGAAGATGTCGTGTCTGAGGGTAATGTGTCACGTAAATATTATGCAGAGAATTTATAGTTTAAAAATTAAGAGGTGCAGAGTTGCTAAAAGTATTATCCAGAGGGCTGAATGGGGGTTGTTTAGGTGGTTTGGACATTTAGAGAGGGTGGAGCAAAATAGAGTCACTTGGATGTTATATTAATCCATAGTGGAAAGAAGGAAGGGTAGGGATCGCCCTAGGTAAGGTTGGAGGGAAGGGGTAAAGGTTTTGTATGCATGGAACTTGAACATCTGAAAAACGTGTGTGAGGGTGTTAGATAGGGGTGAGAGGAGGCGAGTGGTTTTTATGACTTGACGTGCTGTTGGAATGTGAGCAAGGTAACTTTTATGAAGGGATTCAGTGAAACCGGTTAGCCAGACTTGAGTCCTGGAGGTAAAAAGTACACTGCCTGCACTATGAAAGAATGGGGGGATATGTGCGCCTCAGGCAAGACAGTGATAGAGTGAATAATTGTGAAAGATTTTTTTTTTAGAACGACAGTGCCTCGTTGGGAGACTGCCGGTGTGCTACAAAAATTTTTTTGATTTGGTAAACAAATGTCAGGACCTTGTAGGTATGTTTATAAAAATAAACATTTGCTTTTCGCAATCATCTTTATTGATTCTCAACACTTATTTTAGAGATGCACAAGACCATAATTACCGAGGTTATACACACCCAGATGTAATTCTCTGAGGTACGCACCTATGATAGTTGACAGGTGAAGTCCAGTCTTCATAGCATGAGTCACCGATAGGCTTTCAACCCAATAATTATTCATTCTCGTTTACCACCGTCCTTTAATGTGATTTTTACTGTCCTTTTTAAATTATTATCTCAGTGATCATTCAGTTCATTGTTCTTCTTCTGAGCTATTTTGTTTAGTTAATGCTATAGTTGGTGTTTAAATAAGTTAACTTGCTGTCTCGTGTTAAAAATTAACCTTTCCTCTGGCTATGGTAAAGATCTTGGAACTTTAGTAAACATGAACCAAAGGTCGTGCATTTCGTTATTTACGAAATCTCATTGAAATTGTATTAGTCATTATTTTCTGTTTGATTTAATAAATGTATATTTCTTTTATCTGCTTATAATTTTCTGGTAATAATGCAGAGTAGCGCGAAGCGTACATCTACATTACAAGAATACAGTACCACAAGCATGGTAAAAATAGAGGACGAGGAATTGGAGGATGAGGTGAAGTCATTTAAAATACCAAACAGAACACGATGGTACAAATATGATATCTTACTCTAACTCGAAAACGGAACTGACTATAGACTCATGATAATACCTGCTTTCTAAGGTGTAGGAAATATTTTTGAGAATCATAAATGCAAACAAGAAAACTAACTTTCTTCAGTTTCCCATTTAAAATTAATTAGTCAGTGAACTATTGTCAAGTGACATTGAGCGTTATATTGAGAAGTACGAGGTTTTCTCTGTTATTGTGTACGGTGCAGGTATCTCCCACTGAGCTGGAGAACGTCATCATGAAGTGTGAGGACGTAGCTGACGTGGCAGTTGTGGGTGTACCTCATGAGAGGATGGGTGAAGCACCGCTAGCGTTTGTAGTGCCCAAACCTGGTTCCAAGCTACAACCACACCAGCTGATGCAGTTTGTTGCTGGTAAGCTCTATACAACTCTTATTACAAACCACATTTCTAGGCAGTGTTTTTCCTATCAGGTTCAAATACGTATGTCAAGAATCACTAGAATTTAATTAACCAGTCGAAATAAAAACGCTAAAATTTTAAATCCACCTTCGTTAATGTTTTATATATGTTAAAGGAGATCGTGATAAACTTAGCGAATTTGCACCTACATAGTTTAGTAACAGTTAAATTCATCTAAGTAAGATACACCGGTATTTTTTTGGTTTGAAACCGGTTGGAAAACGTGTTTTCAAGTTATCGTTCGGAAACTTCCTCATGATTTGCACTGATAAAATTGGTGCCTTCCTCTACGTGAGACACACCGGTGATGTAAGTTTGTACAGGAAATATTGGAGAAGTTTGGAGGAAGTTAAAACATTCGGACAAAAATGACAATGAGAGGCGCAAGAAATGGCATCTCACAGAGATCACTGATAGAACTGTTGTTGTTCCTTAAGGGAAGAAGTCTTATCTCTCACTGTTTTCTGGTTATACAAACCTAATGGAAATAATATCAGGAGAGGACAGGGATAAGAGGTGCAGATGTGGTCCAACAAGTGTCTTCTGGAGTTCGTTTCAGACGAACTGTAGGTGAGGTTAGATCAGACTGAGTGCAGAATGGGAGGAGAGAAGTGGCACAATCCAGTAATAGAAAATAACCTTGGAGTGAATACAACACAAAGCATATTACTGGAAATTCACGCTAACTATATAACACCAGCGACATATACAGGACTAGCAAACCGTAAAATAATATTCAGGAGACCGAATAAAGATTCCTCAGAGCACTGTAGTTGACATATGCTAGACCTGTCACTGAGTACATTTCGTGGGTCTAGTGTACCGCCCTCACCTGACCCAGCACTTGAAAAAGCTTGAAAAATCCAAATAATTGCAACCAGACAAGTTCCAAAACTGAGAGAAATCCATTATGAAGAAAGGTTGAAGGAAATGACCCTAACAGCCTTGGCAGAGAGGAATGGGGGAGACATGACGCACGTCGTCATTAGTTTCAGTCTCGTATGTGCGGATTATTTGTGCTAAGGCCCCATAGAGGGCATAATGCATCATGTCTTTTTTAACAGGGTTATTTTTATTATTAACACATCAGCCGTTTCCCACCAAGGCAGGGTGGCCCGCAAAAGAAAAACTTTCATTATTCATTCCATCACTGTCTTGCCGGAAGCGTGCTTACACTACAGTTATAAAACTGCAACATTAACACCCCTCCTTCAGAGTGCTAGCACTGTACTTCCCATCTCCAGGATTTAAAGTCCGGCCTGCTGGTTTCCCTGAATCCCTTCATAAATGTTACTTTGCTCACACTCCAACAGCACGTCAAGTCCTAAAAACTATTTGTCTCCATTCGTTATGTAACACGCTCACGCATACTTGCTTTAATTCCAAGCCCCTCGCACACAAAACCTCCTTGACCCCCTCCCTCCAACCTTTCCAAGGCTGACCCCTACCCCACCTTCCTTCCACTACAGTTTTATACATTCTCAGGAGGAGCCGGATCCTACACTTCGAATAGCTTATTATTTATCAATAACTTAGAACTTAGGTTTATTAAGCCTAATTTATAATCATAAATAGCCTGATAACACTGTAGAATGATTTTATTACAGTATGTATACATTTACATTCATTAAGCATTTTCCAAAATTCTACGGGTGGTAATCAACCAGCTTGTGTCTTCTTCCCCCTCGAGGCTACAGCCGTGTTCTCCAAGCTTACTCTACTGAAGACTTCCAAAAATATTAAGCTTGTCCTTATAAATTACATGTCCAGGAAGTAGGGTTATACAGTATAAATAAACCAGCTTGTATGTTACAGATCGTGTGTCCCAGTACAAGCAGCTAGCAGGCGGGGTGAAGATGGTTGAGTCTATACCCAGGAACTCTTCAGGAAAGTTACTGAGGAAGCAACTTAAGAACTTACTGATCCCGGCTGCTAAACTGTAAGATTTTTGAAGACACTAACAGATGGTGGAGGGCCATGATCATTCCTGAAGAAGATGTTAAATAAATGAAAGTATATCTCCAGCATCCGTCACTGAACTATTATACTAAGATATTATGTAGGTGTAGTTATATGCGGAGGTAATGTGGCATTAATAGTAGCAACCCTCAAGAAAGAGCATACACACGTAAGTTATTATGCTATTCATGAGGCAGCTCTAAACCCGAAGGGTAATTTAATGACTAGGGAAAGGAAGGTAATTAGGTTTGATCCAAAGTGAGAGAAGAGAGAGCACTTCAATAGCATCAAGACCTCTTTCTCTTTCTCTCTTAGAGACACTACGTAGGAGATTCCAGTACTGAATAGCAGTACGTAGGTGACCATGTTCACGTGTCATCATTACAATCTCATGTTACAACTCATTCAACTTTCATTACTGTTTGAAGTTTTCATCAATTATTCTGTTGTATCACAACACTGAATGACAAGTTTATTAATTTTGTGAGCGTAATAATTCTTCCGTAACATTTACATTTCACTGATGTTGATAAAATGGAGAAAATGTGACCATAAAATTATACTTTAGGCCGTTAAAGAATTTCATCATATTTTAGCATCGGTTCTCTGAACCATTCATCTATATTTTAGCATTATAACTAAATGATTATCATTGTTCAATTAATTTGAGTAACCAAACTTTCTACAACTGTTGGTACGTTGTCAGATTTGATCCTAAGATGGGAAGATCAGCTTTAGTAGACTGAATTATGTCATTCACTTGTATTAAGGAACCATTCTTGAAGGACTCGTTAATGTAAGATTCATGGCCAAACATCCTCAGTTCTACTGAACATCAGAATATAAGATAAACTGTTAATGGTATGACACGAACTAGGCAGGGACGACACATTGAACAGGCACGACAAACTAGGCACGGTCGATAAACTGGACAAGTAAGACACACTGAGGAAGGACGACAGGAACGACACACTGGGCAGGAGAGAATACGTGATCTGGATGCCCATGACTCCCTATATATCCTCACAAGGTGTCTAACTCTGCCAAGAATCACTTACTTTTTGAGGTGTGACCCTCTTAACACTCAGTGAATATGACGCACTCCTGAGATCTATCTTTACGATGACACTAACAAAATCTGTTATTGGAAGATTACCAATGGAAACGTGTAACTCTTCCAGTACGGCTGCTGGGAGGCACAGGAATGCTCAGAGCAACGCGGGTAGCATTACCTGTGTCAAGAAATACCCCTGCAAATTAGGGATTAAGGTATTTTAGATTCCGAGAGACTGCAACAAGTGGCCGCCAACACTGCCATCTAGTGGGCAGTTGTAAATATGCGGATTTCTACGGGTCTGAGGTTTTAGTTTCTAATCTCAGTAATATTATCCTTACTCGGTTATGTTTGGAGTTGGGGTAATCACTAACCTTCACTCTTCTGAGCAGGTAAGGTGATCTACCAGGTTTTGGGGTTTAACCTGGTTACCGGTAATGACATGGAAGTAGTTACCAGTCTTATCATTCTATAATGGTATACTTTGTTAACTGTCACGTAACTAGTGTTTTATTATTATTATTATTATTATTATTATTATTATTAGCAGTCTCTTGCTGCCGGCGGGGTCACCCTGCAGCAGACTCTGACAAATTGGGAGCTAGATCCACAGCTACAGGACTTAAAGTGGGAAATAGGCGATTACACGTCTCTCCCTCACATCTAAAGTGTGCAACCACCAATCAAGGTAGGAGATTCTCTAACTATAGAAGATCATGAATACCTCAGTTGACTCAAGAATTAAAAACATCTAAATACCTGGACGAAGACATCTATGCTGGAATGTATTCTCTTTCCTTATTACAAGCTTTAAGTTTGATTCCTAAATAATATGTGTAAAAAAATAACTTTTTTTTATAAATAATGAAAAAAAAAAACTTTTACTGACAGGAGAATAACTTTTGAGAAAATCACCAAAATAAAATTTATAACCACGAAACATCAGTATTGGTTCTCCAACAATGTTGGCATGTGTATCTGGAGGGAATATGAAGTACAAACTTGACCAAGGATTTAAGCAGAAAGCAGTCCACCAGCCGTGAAAGTCAGAGCAAAGCACAGCTGCATCATACTCCCTTTTAAATTCAAGTGATAACTGGAAATCTTAATATGATGCCTTCACCGATAAGAGATGAACTTTGTCCCTTTCCCTAGGCATTCTTGACCATTGTGTTCCTTCGAGGGAGTTTTTGATGCTGGTGAGGGGCTGTTGATTTAGAAAATTGGATCTGTGCTCTAGTTCCCTGAATTGAGCCTGAATGCCTTCCATCCCCTGTCCACTGGCGCTCTCCGTAATAATAATAATACTGAGGATTGAGTGGGCGTTTTTCTCCATAATCGAATTTGTCCCAGTGTGATCTCTGGGAAGAGTTGGTCTGCTTGAAGAGTCTGCAAGGCTCTCCCAGTGCATGGCTGCTTCGATGAACTTCGGGAAGTTTGCTCCTAAAGTACCTCTCAAGCATCGGGGACAATCTGCTTAATTAGTTCACTGAAGTCATTCACGAGGACAGTAATGCAGGTAATGCTACCTGCGTTGCCTTGAGCACCCATATACATCCCAGTCGCACAGGATGAGTTGTTTGATCCCATTGGTGATCTTCCGGTGACAAATTCATTGCCTTTCTAAAGATAAATCTCATGAATGCCTCATTTTCACTGAGTGTTAAGTTATCGAAGAAGGATGCACCCCTGAAGGAGTTATTCTAAGCAGAGTTAGATACCTTGTGAAAAGATACAGGGCGTCATGGGCATCCGGATCACTTATTCTCTCCTCCATCCTCTTCAAGTCATTCAATTTGTCCTTGAGGACTTTGTTGATGGCCTGATGACCCAGCATTGCTCTAAATAGGATGTTCTTGGACAGAGTGGTAGTTGAGGCTTTAAGAAGGATTGTTCGCACAACCGTAATTATTTCCAGAGAAGACACTGCCGAGAAGAGATACATAGTCCTCCCCACCAACTCCATTGCCAAACATGTTTCCAACATCTTTTCCAATACATCATTCCAAGTATCTACCTCCACAACCACGACCATCAAGGACATCACCAGTAGTTGACAGGACAAGCTTCCATCCTCAGCAGGGGTATACATAATCCCTTGTAATGACTGCAACAAATTATATGTGGGCGAAACATCAAGAGACCTCCAAACACGTATTTCAGAACACCAATATGCAAGCAGGACTGACGATACAAGGAATGCCTGTGTACAACATCGCAATTCACACAACCATTTAATTAACTACAGAAACTCAAGACTTATCGCCACAGAAGACAACACTCAATACCGAAGAATCCTGGAATCATCGCTTATCTCTATAACCAACAATTTCAACCAGAACAACGGCTTCTATAACATAGCTGAACCACTCGCCAAGAAACTTCTTCATCGCTATCCCACATAAGAACATAGAACACTGCAGAAGGTCTACTCACAACTTGTCCAATACCCCTGCCAAGCTACCCAAGACTCTATAATCCCACCCGGCATTCTCCACCTGACCTCAACATTCTGAACATGACTATAAATACTCCCGTACCTTCCACCCCAGGTAGATCTGTGTGTGACTTGAAAAAGCCCACTGTGTGGGCGAAACGTTGTCAATAAAGGATCACATTAAACTGCATATGTGTTTATGTTTCTATTTCCTGGTTTGTTGAGATGATTTCATACTTGGAAGGATTGAGAATGAGTCCTAAAGTTTTTCCCTGTGACTTCAACAGTTGAAGGTGTTCTAGCAGGGACTCTTCCGTGTTTGTCAGAGTGCCATTATCCAGGTGCCAGATATATTAAGGATGGGACTATACCCAGATTTTGTCCGGTACTGGTACCTAGTTTTCGACCGATACCAGTACCGATACTTTTTCTGTATTTATTTTTTAACAATTATGATAACTATGTTCGATATACAATGAAATATTTATTACACAAAGAGTATTAAATAACCAAAGGAAGTTAAATATTAAATAACTTAATTTCTTTGAGATGATGCTTCCAGAGCCTTCTTCATTTCTTTCTCCTCTTGTCCTCTCCAGTACTTTCGAAAAATTGGCCGCTCTCTTTCTAACAAACTTAAAAAACATAAAAGAAGTGTTAGACTTCCCGACACTAATATTGCTCTTTTCTGTCATGTTGGAGATCAGAGTCGTCACATTAACTAGCTCTTTGTCAAAACTTTCTACCCTTCTTCTAGTCTTCACAGTCGCTGTCCTGTTGAAGCCCTTATACACATCTTTTCTAATATGAATCTTAGTTCTGGCTTTGTCTCTGTGGATGCCTTCCTTTCTCATTGCACTGTCAAATGCTCCAAACTTTAGAAGACTTATGACACCACCTGATCTTTATCTCTTCCTCTCCTTACCTATTCTCCTTTCCTATATTTTCTTCATGTTTCCTTTCTTCTGTCAAGGTGAGTTCTATCATAGGAGCTTTTTCCTTTGTGTTTTTGTTCCCACTCTCTGGGCCATTAACTCTCGTACAGTGCTTTTTCTGATTTTTTCTCTTGCCCTTAGACGAGTTGTACGATTGCAAGATGCTTAGTAAAAGCTGTCTGCTCTGTGCAGGCATCCTGGTCTGTTTATGTTAATTTGAGACAGAACACCAATGTTAGCCTGAACACATAAAAGAGCTACAGTCAAAATTATGTTCTTCAACGCTTTGTGGCAGCAGACATGATGCATAGGATTCATTTGTATACATGTAAGCAGACAATCATAACGCTTTCCTTAAAGGCGTATTCAAGTTAAAATTTATTTATGTAACATAGAACAACATATGCTGCCACTGTATTAAATGATGGGTTAATTCTGACTTCAGATTCAGTTTTAGCATGCCAAAAAATAGCCTAAAATTCTTTCTTTTATTTAAGTAGCAAATTTATTGTTGTCCACTGTAAAAAAATACTCGTATTAATACTTTGAATAAGTTAAACGATTTGTCTAATTTCACCTGGGAGGACCGATAGATTCTTCTTTACCTCATTCGGCCTCAGTCTAAGATTATGGATACTAAGTTCAGAATTTTCCTGCGGTTCCAAAGCAACTGCTTCTGGGCAAGAAGTTCTTCATCAAAGATGATACCTGTAACACATGATAAAAAGGCCAAAGCATTAAAATAAATTTTTCATAATTATTAATAGAAAAAAAATATGGAATTCTCTGATGAGGCTAACAGAACACACTTCGAATAAATTGAGCTGTTTCTTAAGTATATTACTGTAGGTTGTAAACACCTTTCTTTAAAATGCCATTGTTACTTAGAAAAACTTGGTGGAGTTGTATTATATATTAGTGGAGTATTTGTGATGTATGCGTGAACAAGTTTAGATGACTTGTGCAGGACAATTACTTAAGGCCAAATCAGGTAATTAATATTTATTTACGATCATGTTAAGTATCCTGAGGAAGTTCCTATGCGTAGTATAATACTAAGGCCATTCTTAAAGTCCTCATTAGGTTTACTTCCCATTTTGGCATTCTACGATCCATTCATAGTGACCAAGACACTAATTTCAAAACAATTGCGTGTTATTCGTACGTATATATACGTACCTATAGCATGCATTTTCCTCCAGATTGGATGAATCTCTTACTCTGTTACTGTTTGTAATGCGAGAAACTGTGCAGGAATCAACAGGGTACAGTCGCTTTGAGATGATTTTGAGACATAATATGAGAAGTCTATTACACGTGCTTGAGGAAGAATGGTTTGACAAGACACCTGCAAGATGTCCTACGATCCTTAATCAAGATTTGGCTTGGCATATCAGTTGTCTAAGGCCAACCTAACATTAGCTCAAAGCAACGTGAAACAAAGGCATAAAACTTCAAAGTTTCGTGCCTTTGACCCAATAGATAAGGTGACCTGGAACCAGTTCCAGGTCACATCTTAAAAAGGAGATTTAAGGGTCCGATGCAGGTGATAAAAATGAATTCTTTCTTAAACTACGTGGGTATACCCAACATGGGTAAGGTCTAACAATAATAGGATTAAAAAATTTTTTAAGTCACCTCAGGTCCCAGTAATGCCTTTTGTCCTCTGTCCCAGACCCTGATGACGACCCTGTTCCTGAGGTTCCTAACTCAGCCATCCTCCAAGATCTTCTATTATGTCGGGACTTGCAGAAGCTCAACTAGTATAACTCACTACCCCTCTGCAGACCTATCCTGACATGTTTCCGGATGTTCCGAAAAAATGCAACCTGGGCTGTGGTAATGTGGATGTAGGAACTGCTAAACCTATTAATCTCTCCCTAAAGAGCTAATCCTGAGAAGCAGAAACTACTTCAGAGTCAGTTTCTGCTAGAACATGGATTGTTTGAAGAGTCGTCTTGCCCGTGGGCTTCGCCTTACATCCTTTTTTTATATTATTTATTCATTATTATTTGGACATGATACATAGTTGTACAAAAGAAATACAGTGGTTGAGTGTACATGCCATAAGCCCCTTGTATGCAGAGTATTATGGGCAGGCTTAAAATTAACTTAAGATTAATTAAGCAATGATATATTCAGTGGTGAAAATACAGTAAACAAATTACAACATGAAGTTCGAATGAGTATTTCAAGTAAGAGGCTTTGTAGTTGTACAAATTTGTAGCATATTTGATGAGTTACTAAGCATTCAAGAGAATGGAGTATTCTATTAGGTAATGTAATTACAAAAAAACATAGTTTGATAGGGTCACAGGTTATACATTTATGAGATACAATTAATTAGTATTTATTTAGTTGTGGGTGAGTAAGTGGTTTTTAAGAAGAGTCTTCAACTGATAAACAGTGTTTCTTTTACATTTACAGGTAATGAATTCCGGATTTCTAGGCCTTTTATGTGCATTGAGTTTTTGCATAGTGTGAGATGGACACGAGGAACATCAAAGAGTGATCTGTGCCTTGTGTTATGGTCGTGTTCTGTTGAGGTTGGTAAGGAGAAGTTTGAGGGGAGGGTTTATATCCGAGTTAAGTGTTCCATGTATGTAGTAGGTACAATAATAAGTATGGATGCTTTGTACGGTAAGTTTAGAGTTTTGAATATTGGTGGAGTATGCTGTCTGTAGTGGGAATTTGTTATCATTCTGACTGCAGCCTTTTGTTGGGTAATTAATGGTCTGAGATGGTTTATTGTTGTTGAGCCCCATGCACAAATTCCATAGGTGAGATAGGGGTAAATAAGTGAGTGATATAGGGCCAGGAGGGCTGACTGTGGAACATAGTACCGTATCTTCGATAGTATGCTGGAGTTTACCTGGAGTTTACCTGGAGAGAGTTCCGGGGATCAACGCCCCCGCGGCCCGGTCTGTGACCAGGCCGCCTGGTGGATCAGAGCCTGATCAACCAGGCTGTTGCTGCTGGCTGCACGGAAACCAACGTACGAGCCACAGCCCGGCTGATCAGGAACTGACTTTAGGTGCTTGTCCAGTGCCAGCTTGAAGACTGCCAGGGGTCTGTTGGTAATCCCCCTTATGTATGCTGGGAGGCAGTTGAACAGTCTCGGGCCCCTGACACTTATTGTATGGTCTCTTAACGTGCTAGTGACACCCCTGCTTTTCATTGGGGGGATGTTGCATCGTCTGCCAAGTCTTTTGCTTTCGTAGTGAGTGATTTTCGTGTGTAAGTTCGGTACTAGTCCCTCTAGGATTTTCCAGGTGTATATAATCATGTATCTCTCCCTCCTGCGTTCCAGGGAATACAGGTTTAGGAACCTCAAGCGCTCCCAGTAATTGAGGTGTTTTATCTCCGTTATGCGCGCCGTGAAAGTTCTCTGTACATTTTCTAGGTCGGCAATTTCACCTGCCTTGAAAGGTGCTGTTAGTGTGCAGCAATATTCCAGCCTAGATAGAACAAGTGACCTGAAGAGTGTCATCATGGGCTTGGCCTCCCTAGTTTTGAAGGTTCTCATTATCCATCCTGTCATTTTTCTAGCAGATGCGATTGATACAATGTTATGGTCCTTGAAGGTGAGATCCTCCGACATGATCACTCCCAGGTCTTTGACGTTGGTGTTTCGCTCTATTT
Source organism: Cherax quadricarinatus (assembly GCF_038502225.1). Lineage (NCBI taxonomy): Eukaryota > Metazoa > Arthropoda > Malacostraca > Decapoda > Parastacidae > Cherax > Cherax quadricarinatus. The sequence continues at coordinate 8,994,889 of NC_091362.1, read as the reverse complement.
TGTGGCCAGAATTTGTTTTGTACTCTGATGAAGATTTAATTTCCTCATGTTTACCATATCTGAGTAATTGAAATTTCTCATCGTTGAACTTCATATTGTTTTCTGCAGCCCACTGAAAGATTTGGTTGATGTCCGCCTGGAGCCTTGCAGTGTCTGCAATGGAAGACACTGTCATGCAGATTCGGGTGTCATCTGCAAAGGAAGACACGGTGCTGTGGCTGACATCCTTGTCTATGTCGGATATGAGGATGAGGAACAAGATGGGAGCGAGTACTGTGCCTTGTGGAACAGAGCTTTTCACCGTAGCTGCCTCGGACTTTACTCTGTTGACGACTACTCTCTGTGTTCTGTTAGTGAGGAAATTATAGATCCATCGACCGACTTTTCCTGTTATTCCTTTAGCACGCATTTTGTGCGCTATTACGCCATGGTCACACTTGTCGAAGGCTTTTGCAAAGTCTGTATATATTACATCTGCATTCTTTTTGTCTTCTAGTGCATTTAGGACCTTGTCGTAGTGATCCAATAGTTGAGACAGACAGGAGCGACCTGTTCTAAACCCATGTTGCCCTGGGTTGTGTAACTGATGGGTTTCTAGATGGGTGGTGATCTTGCTTCTTAGGACCCTTTCAAAGATTTTTATGATATGGGATGTTAGTGCTATTGGTCTGTAGTTCTTTGCTGTTGCTTTACTGCCCCCTTTGTGGAGTGGGGCTATGTCTGTTGTTTTTAGTAACTGTGGGACGACCCCCGTGTCCATGCTCCCTCTCCATAGGATGGAAAAGGCTCGTGATAGGGGCTTCTTGCAGTTCTTGATGAACACAGAGTTCCATGAGTCTGGCCCTGGGGCAGAGTGCATGGGCATGTCATTTATCGCCTGTTCGAAGTCATTTGGCGTCAGGATAACATCGGATAGGCTTGTGTTAATCAAATTTTGTGGCTCTCTCATAAAAAAATCATTTTGATCTTCGACTCTCAGTCTGGTTAGCGGCTTGCTAAAAACTGAGTCATATTGGGACTTGAGTAGCTCACTCATTTCCTTGCTGTCATCTGTGTAGGACCCATCTTGTTTAAGTAGGGGCCCAATACTGGACGTTGTTCTCGATGGAGATTCTCGGATGTATACAGATTACCGAAAGGTAAATAAGGTCACAGTACCAGATGCTTAATCCCTTCAGCATATGGACGACATGTGGGTGAAGCCTCTGTCGTTTCCAAACTAAACCTCCATAAAGCATATTATAAGGGAAATAATTTACATCGTCCACAGTATCCGTGTATGTTTAGTAATAAAGCTTTAAATAAAGCTTTATTACTAAACATGGATAAAGTTCTTTGTCTCCATACACTCCTCAGTGCACCACTCACCTTTCTCCCCTCGTGTGTGTGTGTGTGTGTATACATATACATATATAAATATATATATATATATATATATATATATATATATATATATATATATATATATATATATATATATATATATATATATATATATACTAAATATAGGGAGGTACCACCTCTATAACTGGACTGGGGACCCTCATCCTCTTAGAAGAGAATAAACGTACCCCAGAGAAAACTCAAGGTTCTTCCCAGAGCTGTTTGAATATTTTCTTCTCCTACTACCACCCCCTGTATTTTATATTCCATGGGAAAATTTATTATTAGACAGAATACATTTACAGAAAACACAAATATGAATACAATGGTACAATATATCAAAGATTATGAATTTCCTCCAGCTCCTCCGAAGCTGGACGCGAGCCAAGTATGCAGCAAGCATTTCCCCTCTGGATGGCCATGCTGAGGCGCTGGAACATGAAAGTGGCTGTCCTTGGGTCCCTGGTGGTGTCGAGTCTGGAAACCATATCTTTGAGGAAACAAGTGGCATTTTTCCCCATGATCCCAAGGTCTCTGATCCCACTAGGACAAATTAATACTATTGGCTTATGTCCCTGTACTTGCTGATCTTGTACTCCTCCCTGTGATCAGCAGCTCCTCCCTGTCGCCTGGCTCTGTGATGGATGTAGGTGTCAGCAAACATCGACACACAGCTATAGTCCCATGCTAAGAGCTTTTCATTCTTCTAAAGATAGATGGTAATCCTATCGGGGCAGTTTGCTGGGTTGTGGGTATTGTTAGCTGCTAGTGCTCAGGGCTCTCTCTCGGCTGGGCATCCAGCTGTAGCAAGGGTTCTCTTTATGATGTCGTTGACTTCATTGTGTCTTGCATGCCAGCCCTTGGCTTTGGAACAGTTAAGACCATGTAGATCATATTGGTTGGCTTGTGCATCGACGCCAAATACACGTGTATTCCGTGTGAATTGGAGCAGCAAGGTGCAGAGCCACTTGAATACGGAAGGTCTTAGGGCCAAGGCGTGTTCCCATTGCAGAAATGGGAACTATTTGGAGGAAGTCCCTGGAGTGAGGTGCACTTACAGCTTGGAGACGGGCAGTCTCCCTGTCTGATGTTACCGCCCTAAGCATGTTGGCAGGCACCTTTTCAGTGATGGGGCCATCCCAACTTGACTGTTTGTAGGCTCCACTAGGTTTTTGGTGCTGGAGCAGCAAGAGTCTCCCATTCAGTGATGGCACAGGCATAGCTAGGGTCCTGTATTCCTGCTGAGTCACTGAGGTTGTCTGGAAGAATTTTTATTAACTCATTTGAAGCTGTGGAAGACGATAGGAAAGCTGGTAGGGCAGTCTGGGAGGATTTGTGTACTCCGAGCCCCCCAAGCGTGACTGGAAGTAAGGCTTGCAAACACTGTCCATCTTCGAGGGAAAGATTCGATGCATTCTCTAGCATGGTCTTAAGAAGAGATTCATATTCCTTGAGTTTTGGGCCGCTGAAGGTTGGGGAACATCTCAGGAAGTATGTAAGTTTCGGGATTGACAGGCACCTAATGAGTAGGTAGAAGGCATCATGTGTATCGATGTCTTTCATCCTGCCTTCAATCGTCCTGAAGGGTGAGATTTTTTTTTCTAGGTTCAGATCGATGGCACTGGACCCAACAGGAGCACCAAGAAGAGTGTTGTTGGCTGGATCAATGGCTCGTGCTCCTGGTAGAACAGCAGTAATATTTCGGATCATCTATCGATTGGTAGAAACTATTTCACATTTGGTGGGGTTTAAAGATAGGCCCAGGCTCTCTCCCATGTCTTTAATTTTTCTGATGTCCTCTAGGAGGGATTCTGTAGTGCCAGCTAGGATACCATCATCCAATAACCAGATATTGAGCACATTAGAGAGTGCTTCTGTGACTTCCTTGATGACCAGACAGAAGAGAAAGGAGGCAAGAGGGTCCCCCTGCTGAACATCCTCACACCAGTCAATTTCATGGTCCCCAAACAACAGTTTGGAGGTCGCACTATAACACGATGCAATGAAGGGACAGAGGGAAGGGAAGTGTCTAGTCTAGAAACTGCTTTGAGAGCAGCATCCCTGCTGACTAAGTTGAAAGCGTTGGCAAAGTCCAATTTGATCAAGGCTTTTTCATCGGACATGTTGTTGATGTATACTCGTGCTTCATGGGCAGCTGCTTCACAGCCTTGTTGAACACCAAAACCGAGCAGAGTTGGTTTCACCACCGAGGCAGCCTCTTTACTCACCATTCTCACAGCAGCCTTGGCGACTAGGCACCGAAGGGTGTTGCCCACTGCAATGGGCCTTATTCCTCCATCCTTCCTCCGGAGGGCACTCAGTGAGTCACCAAAGAAAAGGTATCTAATGGCCTCTGAGACACTGCCAAGCCAGACACACATTGGAAAATTTGGTGAGTTCAGACAGCAACCTCTCTGAAACCTCACCAAGTGCTGGACTGAGCATTTGTTTTAAGTGTTGTGGCCTTAAACCAGTGAAACCTCCTGCTGAGCCTTGTGGAAATGACATAGCAGCTTTATACACATCAGCATCCTGTAAGGCTAAATGTTATTCACCTGCTGCAATGTCAGGGAGGTCAATGATGGTACTGGGAGCCCTGGGTGGATGTTTATACTTCAGGGCTTGTGCCGTACTAACGTCCTTAGGAGCGATGGTATCCTCACTGGTTATAAGTCTCAGTGTTCCAATAGTATTACCCTCTTCTATTTTTTTGCTAATTTGTGCTCTGATTTTTGAGGCGTCAGGTGTCTTGTTGTTTACACACAAAATGTATGCAGCACCACAAACTGGCTCACTGGCTCACTGGCTCCCTCCTTCCATATATATATATATATATATATATATATATATATATATATATATATATATATATATATATATATATATATATATATATATATATATATATATATATATATATATATATATATATATATAACGTGTGTGTGTGTGTGGGTGATGCACATACATAAATAACACCAATATGCATCATAGTTGTATTATGTTTAGTTTTGTATTATGTTTAGTTAAGTCTAGGAGCAAACTTCTAAATATCACTTCTCATATTTCTTCGTTTTCTTCTACGGCCTAACTTGTTAGCTGCCCATTTTCAGTAATTTATGAGCACTAGACAAAGTGGTCATCATTGCTCGTCAGTGTTGAGCACCGTCGTCTTGTTTCCTGGCTCCCTGGTTTTGTTTTATTTGATCCCGTTAAGGTAAGGTAGAATTAACTACTAAAAATATTTATTCTTAATGAATAAACAACTTTTACTTTCAATTTAAATTCAAGAGAATTATAATCTATAAACAAATGCAGACTATTGAAGAAACTAAAAAAAAAAGAAACTGCGTTTTTCTCTTGCGTTTATATTTATCCACCCTGATGAAGTGTTACTGTGTAAAGATCCTGTATAGCTTATAACACTGTGTGAAGTTAACAGAGTCACTTGATCTCTAGGCTTAAGGAATGATGTATCTTACAGCACTGTTAGTTTGGTCTATGAAGATACAAAGTTTACATATTACAAATATTAAATAAAATGGAGTTGTTATATTCCGAGCATTAACAAAGAAATTCTTTTTGTGACTGGCTTAAAATTTCAACGATAGTGTATTTTACGGAAATAAAGGTTGATATTTACTTTCAGCTTCGTCAGACTTAATTTGTAAATTTTGTTTACCAGATTGTTATCCTTGCAGCAAATGCAGAATACTTTTTCTGATCGACTTCAGACTCTAAACACTCATGTATCTTAATTAGAATTTTGTTTCCAGTGATTTTCTGCTACGTGGGTAAAAGTATTGTTAAAGTTACAGTTTCTTAATAAACAAAATAACTATTTTTATTGAATTTAAAAAGGTTTTTATATAGAATATAACTGAGACAAGAAAGCTAGTGGTGTTCAGTAACTAGGACACAGGCCAGATAAACATCACTCTCTGGTCTGCCATCCCCGCCCCAAGGGAACTAATGGGAATGACAGTCTTATGAGCTAAAGGCTCAGGCTCAGGTACCTACCCTACCCTAGAAGGGTTAATCATGGTGTCGATCGGGGAATGTATCTAGGCATTGGAAGCGAGTATGCAAAGTTTTGTATAAAAGCAAAGATGACAAAAGATAATGTAAGAATAATAGGGAAATAAGCGTGTTGATAATACCTGGTAAGGTATGTGATAGACATGTTATTAAAAAGAATTAGCGGTAAGACGTAGAAGAGAATCGCAAATGAACAAGAAGGCTTTAGGAAGAGTAGGGGATGTGTAGACCAAGTGTTTACATTGTAGCATTTAATTCAACAGATAAGTGTAAAGAAGTTTTTATTGCATTTAGGATTTGGAAAATGCATATGACAGAATGGATAGGGGAGCAATGTGGCAAATGTTGCAAGTGTATGGAATATATGGTAAGTTATTGATATCTGTTAAGAGGTTTTACGAGGATAGTGAGGCTCAGGATAGGGTATGTAAGACGGAGGGAGATTATTTTTCTGAAAAGTAAACCTTAGATAGGGACACAAGATGTCACCATGACTGTTTAATATATTTATAGATGGGGTTATAAGGAAGTGAATGAAGGGGTCTTAGGGAAAGGTGTAAGATTAGAAAATAAAGAATCTAACGCAGTTGCTTTTTGACGATGACAGTGTCCTTTCGTTCTGAAGAGAAGTTGCTGGACAAATTTGGAAGGGGATGTAAAAAAGGGAAATTAAAAAGATAACAATGGAACGAACACGGAGACAACAATAGAAAAAATAGAAACTGAAAGATTAGATACAGTGAGTACGGAGGAAGTGAACTGGTTCATATATTTGGGAATGGACTTGTCAGCAGATGGGTCTGCGAAAGACAAGGCGAGCCATGGAAATAACAAGCGGTAAAAGGTTAATGGTGCTTTGAGGATTCTGTGGAAACGCAGAACGTTTATCTCTGGGGGCAAAACGGAAAGGCTTGAGAGTATTGTGGTACCAATGCTCTCACATGGTTGTGAAGCTTGGGTTGTGAATGTTGCAACAAGAAGGCTGGTAACAGTAGAGATGTCGTGTTTGAGGGCAATATGTGGTGCGAATATTATGCAAAAAAAAAGCGTATCCTGAAGATTAGAAGGAGATGGTGTGGGGTTATGGAAAGTATTATCCAGAGGGCTGAAGGGAGGTTGCTGAGGTGGTTCATGCATTTAGAGGCGAAGGAACAAAAAATAATGACTTGGAGGGTATATAAATCTGTAGTGGAGGTAAGGCAGGGTGTGTGAGAGTGTGTTAGATAGGAGTGAAGGCAAGTGGTTTTCATGAATTGACGTGTTGTTTGTGATCAAATTAACATTTAAGACAGGATTCAGGAAAAGTGGCTAGCTGGACTTGAATCCTGGAAGTGGGAAGTACATCGCCTGTACTCTGAACTAGCAGAGGGGATATTTGCAGTTTTGAATTGTAGTATCGGTGCCCCTCTGGCAAGACAGTGATAGAGTAATGTTATAAGTTGAAGGCACTTCTTTAGTATATAATTTGCATTTTACCAGAATTATCTAAATGACTTTCATTAACATTAGTCTATTGGTTTCTGTGGAAAATTTTAAGAAAAATCTCCAGAAAAAATAATATTTTCTTTTATAACACCATCAGTGGTAAGTATGAATTAGACTTAACTCCTTAAGAATAACAGTTGTTCATATTTAAGCATATGCATACATGTATGTTTCGTTCCAAATACAGTGGCCCCTGGTCTGGTGGCTAAAGCTCTCGCTTCATACGGTGAGACTCCAGGTTCGGTTCCCGGGGAAGGTAGAAACATTGAGAGTGTTTCCATACACAGGTTGTCGCTATTCACTCAGCAGTAAAATTGGTACCTGGGTGATACTCAACTGGCGTGGGTCGCATCCTGGGACAAAGTTGATCTAATTTGGCCGAAATGCTCAGCATAGCAAGCGGCTTTCTATATAATAGTATGAAATTGATGTCAGCTAGGCCTATATGCATGTACCTTGTACATGTACTTGTAGAAATAAAAATATTATTATAAATAAACCGAACAGACGAGTTGGGCCTATTCATCAACGCCGTTTTCTGTCAAATAGCCAGAGGGAAAATTTGTTTCCGACAAAATTCTTCTATTTTCAATTTGAGCATAGCGAAAAAATATATATCATAGATTTTAAGTAATATTAAATAAATGTAAACTGACCTATGATGTATACCTATAAAAAGTAACGTAAATTTAAGTGAGGCTAGTAAGTTATTTCTGTCCAAAAATTTAAGTATTTATATCAATGAAAATATTCTCTCTCAGTCTGTAAAACATTTTTTTGGAAAAGCTTAATAATAATAGGGAGTTCAGTATATTCAATAAGCTCCCTGATTACACGAACTTCCACTCTGGCAATGAGACAGTGAAGGATGTTACCTGCAGTGGTGGGTTTGATTCCCCCATCATTGTTTTTCAGTGCTCATAATTCTAAAAAGAAATGTTTAATTTCTTTAGGAATCCTCTCCACTCATCTGCCCCCCAGGGCAGTTGGTGATGAAGGCTGTTAACTCAGAAAGGAGAACTGATGCACCTGTGCCAAGCACTGGATTTAGCTGCTCTCTGATGTGTTGTGGTCGTATTCCAGTGTAACCTCCAGAAGATCCTGCTGGAAATGACACAGTCGCTTTATTAACTTCTGATTCCGGCAAAATGAACGGCTCAGTGATGGGATCATCAGTAGGGTTGTTGTTATTGATATCGGTCATCCTGGGTAGATGCTTGTCTCTTACTGTGTGCACTGTGGCTTCATCTCTAAGAGCAATTGTGTCATAACTTCTGATTGTTCTGATTGCTCTCATTGTGTCGTTTACTTCGACTTTATTTGCTAACCTGTACACACATTTTCCCACTTTCAGTGGATTTTTTCTTCGGGGAGGAGGTCTCTTTCTCGGTGATTGGTGTGGTAATATGACAGAGGGATACAAATATCTGTTAAACAATTTAATGCTGTAACAGATAATAGGGTAGGTGCATATTGCTCTGATCACTAATATGGTTAGCGATTTGTAGCCTCTTGCAGGAACTAGACAAAGATTGCCAAACAGAAGCAGGTTGTGCGATGCATTGATGGTGTCTCAGGCTTCTAAGTTGTGGAACCTCTATTTACCTGCTTTACAATGTCTACGAATTTTTCTGTTGCACATGAACGAGGAGCTTTATGGATACGAGATAGGGTCCTACTAGAAGGCGATCTGAATGTTATCAAGAGTCATTGCAATTGAGGAGGTGACCAGCGGAGTTTTAGTTGCATGTAGAGGCAGTGCGCTTCATGCTGACACAGCACATTGTATGCGGAATTAACCCTGCTTCTAATGAGGGCCCGATATGCTCCACACACCAGGCATGTGCCTTATCTCTCGTTGTTAGCTGCACTCTTTTCCTATATTGTAGCTGGCTAGCTGCAACATACGTCATTTGGGTGAGAGCAGGAAAACCCTAGGAGGAATAATTCAGGCTACTTAAGACAAAATATTTGTTCTGATCTCTGGGTCTGAAAAGTGAGCATAGGCACCTTATAAATGGGGCTTGACTCTCTAGGGAAAAGATAAGGTTACTCTATGTATCTCATACAAATGGATCCTATATACATGGCTCAAGGGGCTAATGAAACATCTCTAGATAAAATAGCTTAAAATTTAATAAAGAAACACACATTTCATTAAAATGTGAAGTTCGACACCTGCAGTAAAAAAATATTTACAAGCACCAATATTAGGAAACATAAAATCATTCATAAGTACAGTCGGGTATAACTCGCTATACCAGAACACACCTAATTATCTCATATATATGATCATAGCCACGTAAAAATTATGGCTGTCACTTCACAGATTTCCAAGGAACTTCCTTACCTTATTATGCTGTATCTGGGTACTTCCCTGATACATTTTTCTTATACATTCTTTTTTCAGGCTACATAAATCATGGATACTAAATGAAACACAATTAATATGAAAGAGTTTAGAGAGTTTTAGCCTTAAAAACTGGAAAGTAATTATGGTAGAAAACAGGATGAAGACAAATTACCAGAGAAACAGTTTTACACCACATCTCTGATAAGTAACAGCAGAAACTAGTAAAGTACTAGAAGGAAAACAGATTTAAAAATAATTAGTACGAAGACTAAGCTAGGATAAAAGAGGCTAGTCGCATGGTAATACATGAGCTAGGATAGAAGAGGATAGTCACATGGTTATACATGAGTTAGGTTAGTAGAGGCTAGTCGCATGGTAATACATGAGCTAGGTTAGTAGAGGATAGTCACATAGTTATACATGAGCTAGGTTAGTAGAGGATAGTCACATAGTTATACATGAGCTAGGTTAGTAGAGGATAGTCGCATGGTAATACATGAGCTAGGATAGAAGAGGATAGTCACATAGTTATACATGAGCTAGGTTAGTAGAGGATAGTCACATAGTTATACATGAGCTAGGTTAGTAGAGGATAGTCACATAGTTATACATGAGCTAGGTTAGTAGAGGATAGTCGCATGGTAATACATGAGCTAGGTTAGTAGAGGATAGTCACATGGTTATTCATAAACATCATTTTACACCTTATATTATCACATATCTTACAGTTGGCTCTAATCATACAATATTCAAGTATTACTTATATTATAATAATGCAGGGTACAAGGCACACGTTTTTAATAACCCTTCCCTCGGGTAGCAGTATAACAGTGCCGGCAGGAGGCTGTATCATCTCCGGTGGTTATTTCACAACAAAGGTGTAGCTGGATCGCTAGTGCACTCAGCTCACACACTGAGGTCCAGGGTTCGAATTTCCTCCGGTACCGCTGGAAAACACTAGGGACGTGTTTCCATAAGACACCTTCTGTCCCTGTTCCTGTTCGCCCATCACTTTAAAATGTTTACCTGGGTGTTAGTCGACTGGTGTGAGTTGCATCCTAGGACAATACTGACCTAATTTGCCCGAAATGCTTAGTATAACAAGCGGCTTTCTATATAGTAGTATGTCACTGATGTCAGCTAGGACTGTATACCTTGTACATGTACTTGTAGTAAATAAAGATGTTATTATTTGTAGTAGTAGTAGTAGTAGTATGTCTACCAAATCCTGCCTTTGTGTTCCCTCCAAGATGTTTGAACAGATCTCATACCCTATATACAAGCTCATTGAAAAAAAATCTTTCACAATTAAGGATTAAGGATTTTATTTCTCTTCTTAGTTTACATTGTGTAATTGCAATTATAATTTGCTAAGTACAAAGAAAGCCACTATCATTCCAGAGCATTTCGGGCAGACTAAACTGCTTAACAAACTACTTAATACTAGGCATATATATCGTTGTTGGTTCGAATTGAATATCGTTTTTTATATTTTAACAGAGATAGTTAGTGGTTTAGTAGTAATTAAATTAAGAAGTAATTGATTAACAAGTTACAGTATTATATTTTGACACATTTTACAGAATGATATTGAGACCATTTTAGTTTTGAAATAATCTTGTAATATCTAGGAATTTTTGAGTTGTTTGTGGCGATAATATATAATGTTTGTGTGATTAATTTTGGGAGGAGGTGATTTCTAAGCAGAGCTTTGAATTGGTGTTCAGGTATGGGCCCTTCTGTATGTTCAGGCAATGAATTCCAGATCTTAGGGCCCTTTATGTGTATAGCATTTCTACAGAGGGAGAAATGGACACGGGGGATATCAAAGAGTGTTTTTATGTCTTGTGTTATGCAAGTGCGTTCTGTTATAGGTCACAAGAAGGAGTGTGAGAGGAGGGTTAATATTGGAGAATAATGTTCTGTGTATGTAGTAGGCATAACACTATGAGTGGGTATTTTGTATGTTAAGTTCCAGGTCTTGAATAGCGGTGGAGTGTGTTGCCTGGCGCAGGAGTTTGTAATCAATCTCACAGCGGCTTTTTGTTGGATTATTAAAGGTTTAAGGTGATTTACTGTAGTTGAACCCCAAGCACAAATACCATAGGTGAGGTAAGGGTAGATGAGAGAGTGGTAAAGAGTAAGAAGTGCCGTTTGGGGTACATAGTACCGTATCTTAGAGAGGATCCCTACTGTTTTGGAGATTTTTTGGGAAATATGCTGAATGTGGGTCTGAAATTTAAGACAGCAGTCACTGTGGAGCCCTAGAAATTTTCCGTCAGTGTCTTGAAATGGAGGAACCATTTATCGATATGTTTAGCTCAATATTTGCAGCTCTGTTTCCAAACAGTATGATTGATGGACTGAACACATCGACTCAAGGTTGAGGGACTGATTACCTCATTCTCCTCCTGTTCTTCAAGTTTCTCCTTCGTATGGACTGATGAAGCCACTGTGTGGCGAAACGTTTCCTCAATAAAGATACCCAAGAGTTGTATATGTGTCTAATTTATCATCAGTATGAGGTAGGTTTTGTCGATATTGAGAGTAAGTTTGTTGGTCGTCATCCAAGTGGATTTTTTTAGTAGCTCATCATTTACAGTACTGGGGAGGTTATTGATGTAAATGAGAAAGAATAATGGTTCAAGGACACTAACCTGGGGGATTCCAACAAGAACAGGTTGTGTGGTGGAGGCAACACCATTAGTATATACATACTGGTGTCTATTGCTAAGATATGGTTTTAGGTAATCGAGTGGCTCAAAGTTAATCACTGCAGCTTGTTAACACTGCCATTAATTATGACAATGGATAATAACACTTAGAAAAATAATTTAACAAACCAAAAAAAATTATACATTATATTTCAGGGACTAGTACCGAACTTGCACACGAAAATCACTCATTACGAAAGCAAAAGACTTGGCAGACGATGCACCATCCCCCCAATAAAAAGCAGGGGTGTCACTAGCACGTTAAGAGACCATACAATAAGTGTCAGGGGCCCGAGACTGTTCAACTGCCTCCCAGCACACATAAGGGGGATTACCAACAGACCCCTGGCAGTCTTCAAGCTGGCACTGGACAAGCACCTAAAGTCAGTTCCGGATCAGCCGGGCTGTAGCTCGTATGTTGGTTTGCGTGCAGCCAGCAGCAACAGCCTGGTTGATCAGGCTCTGATCCACCAGGAGGCCTGGTCTCAGACCGGGCCGCGGGGGCGTTGACCCCCGGAACTCTCTCCAGGTAAACTCCAGGTAAACGATATTCCTGTGAAATCATATTGGAGCCACTGACAACGGAACATAATTTCTCGAGAATGATCATACTTTCAATACATTTCTTTAGTTAATTTATATCTTTTACAGTAATAGGGATATTAGAAAATCATTTACATAATAAAGCTGATAATAATACTTTCTCAATTAATTAAACAATTACAATTGTTCTGCAATAAATGGGTGATGATATATGACATTAAACAGCTTATCTTTTAATGATAGGGAAAGATACAAGTAAGATATACACATTAAGGACAGTCAAGAAATTTTCACAACGAATGTTTATCATTCCTTATCATAAGTATCACTCGAGGGGCTGATTTGCTTCATTACAGTGGCGCACACAGTGGTCTCTCTCTCTCTCTCTCTCTCTCTCTCTCTCTCTCTCTCTCTCTCTCTCTCTCTCTCTCTCTCTCTCTCTCTCTCTCTCTCTCTCTCTCTCTCTCTCTCTCCCTCTCTCTCTCTCTCTCTCTCTCTCTTTTACACAGGGTTTGACAAGGTTCGGCTGACTATCCCTAGCTTTATTGACAAGCTATTTACAGGTTAAGGATTCCTAACTTTATTGACAAGCTAAGAGCTGTTACCTACATCAGCTCATTTGAAAGCATTTTTATTGTTATGAAACACAAGTATTTTTATTGTTAGAAAACATACAAGTAGGGAACAGGATGAAGTTGGAGCCATCTGTTGGCCAGCATTTTCATTCAATCAACTAACTCTCTCTCTCTCTCTCTCTCTCTCTCTCTCTCTCTCTCTCTCTCTCTCTCTCTCTCTCTCTCTCTCTCTCTCTCTCTCTCTCTCTCTCTCTCTCTCTCTGTGGATCCTTCTGTCCCCTCACTGTCTGCTGCTGTTCCTGTTCCTATCACCTTTCTCCTTTCAGTACTCATCTCTATATCCTACTTCAGCATTTCCAGTTACTGTGCCAGGCTCTGTATCTTTGCCTCAGCAGCTATGGCTTGTAACTCCCACTTTATGCCCTTTGCAGATATTTTCTCCACCCTTGTATTGCAAACTACATTTAGCTATTTTTTCCAGTGTGCTCTTGAGCTTTTCTCCTTATCCTTCCTTCTCAGACCAGTCATCCCTAGTTCGCTTGCCTCTACATCCTACCTTTAGCGATCCCATGTTTTATATCCTCTTAGAATGCTCTAGTTTCTGCAGTCTGTAAACTTTGTGTGTAGAGGTATTCACGTAAATGTGGTTGCAGGGGTTGAGTCATAGCTCCTGGCCTTGTCTTTTCATTGGTAGCTACTTGGTCTACTCTCTTCCTGCTCCATGAGCTTTGTCATACATCTCCTTAAAGCTATGTATGGATCCTGCCTTTACTACCTCACTTTCCAGACTATTCCACTTCCTGATAAATCTATGACTGAAGAAATGCTTCCTAACATCCCTGTGTCCCATCTCTAGAACATCCTGTCTCTGTCCACCTTGTCGATTCCTCTCAGTATTTTATATGTTATCATATCCCCCCCTTTCTCTCCAGTCCTCCAGTGTCGTTAGGTCGCTTTCTCTTAACCTCTCCTCGTAGGACATGCCCTTTAACTCTGGGGCTAGTTTCGTTGCAAACCTTTGCCTTTTCTCTAATTTCATAATGTGCTTGACCAGGTATGAGTTCCAAACTGCTGTATACTCCAATATGGGCCTGTACTTAGAACAGACCTCTGTGGAAAACTACTCATCATAGGTGCCCACACTGACATATCGTCACATGCCATGGCTCGTTGTTACCTCCCTGTCAGGTATTCTCTGATCCATTGCAGTGCCTTTCCTGTTATGCATGCCTGATCCTGTAGCTTTTGCACTAATTATTCTCTTTTGAGGAACTGTGTCAAAGGCCTTTTTGCAGCCCAAGAAAATGCAATCTACCCATCCCTCTCTCTTATGTCATACTCCATTACCTTGTCATAAAACTCCAGTAAGTTTGTGACACAGGATTTCCCTTCCCTGAAACCATATTGGTTTTCGTTTATAAGCTTGTTCCTTTCTAAGTGCTCCATCACTCTCCTCCTGATAATCTTCTTCATGATTTTGCATACTGTACACGTTAGCGACACTGGTCTGAAGTTTAATGTCTTGTACCTGTCACAGTTCTTTAAAACTGGGACTACATTTGCCGTCTTCCATACCTCAGGCAGTTGCCCAGTTTCAGTAATTGTGTTGAAGATTGTTGTTAGTGCACACACAGCATCTCTGCTCCCTCTCTAAGGATCCACCGATAGATGTTGTGTGGTCCCACTGCCTTTGAAGTATCAAGTTCACTTAGCAGCTTCTTCACCTCCTCCATCGATGTGAGTATTTCATCCAGCACTTGACTTCCTGGAATCCCTTCTATCTCCACTGCAAATACTTCTTTAATTAAAAAATGATGTTGAGCTCCTCACATACGTCTTGGTCATTTCTTGTGATCTTCCCACCTTCCTTCCTCAACCTGATTACCTGGTCCTTAACTGTTGTTTTTTTTCCTGATGTGGCTATACAACAGCTTTGGGTCAGACTTGACTTTTGATATGTTGTTTTCGTACTGTTGCTGGGCCCCCCTCCTTATCTGTGCATACTCGTTTCTGGCTTTTCGATAATCTCTCTATTTTCCTGGGTCCTTTGTGTTCTGTACTTTTTCCATTCTTTAGCACATATAGTTTTTGCCTCCCCACACCTTTTGGTGAACCAAGGGTTCACCAAGGGTTCACGTAGTCCTTCATTTCGTTAATTAATTTTCCTACCAATTCTCTTTCCCACTAAACCTCTTGTGGGAGTTTAGTTTAATATGTTTATTATGCACCCCATACCCATCCTGTGGGCGGTAGTCAAAAGATTACAGAGGTACATAATGGGTCCAGGGACTGGGCCTCAAAGTTTTGATAGCTGAGCAAGTTACAGAGGTAATGAATTCACAATTTACAAAGGTAATGAACTCACAATTTACAAAGGTAATGAACTCCAGGTAGGTCTAGTCACAATCATGACAAGTTACAAAGGTATTTACAGATTACAGAGGTACACAATGGGTCCAGGGACCGGGCTCCAAAGTTTTGATGGCTGAACTAGGTACAAGGTAATGAACTCACAAGTTACAAAGGTAATGAACTCACAAGTTACAAAGGTAATGAATACTGTAAGAATGGTTACTTACGTTTATACATGGCTGCAATCATGAACAAATTTTAGAGTAATGAGCAATTCACACTTCCACACCCGGTCACAACTGTAGTGAGTTATTGGTGCAAATGTTGATTGCTGAGTCTCTCTCTCTCACACACACACACACACACACACACATACAAATTCATACACACACACACATAAACACACACACACACACACACACACACACACACACACACACACACACACACACACACACACACACACACACACACACACACACACACGCACACACACACACACGCACACACACACACATACACAAACTCATACACACACACACACACACACTCTAGTAGCGATCAGTGAAGAGGCGGGGCCAGGAGCTCGGACTCGACCCCCGCAACCTCAACTACGTGAGTACAACTAGGTGAGTACACTCATACTCACACATACATCCTACTCCTGTTACCCTCTCCACTTGTAACTCTACTATATATTCAGTGCTCAGAACCACATGCTCACTAGCTTCATGGGACCTTTCATATGTGATGTCCTCGATGTCCGAGCAATTCAAGGTGAATACGAGGCCCATTCTTGCTGGTTCATCCTCACCTCTGTGTATGTGTGTACTCACCTAGTTGTAGATTGAGACACTTATGCAGCATATGCTGCATAAGTGTCTCAATCTTCAACTTGTCGGTTTTTCAAACCATTCATCTCACCTAGTTGTACTCACCTAGTTGTGGTTGCAGGGGTCGATTCACAACTCCTGGCCCCTCCTCTCCATTGGTCGCTACTAGGTCACTCTTCGTGCTCCATGAGCTTTATCATACCTCTTCTTAAAGCTATGAATGTATCCTGCCTCCACTACATCACTTCCCAGGCTATTCCACTTCTTGACAACTCTGTGACTGAAGAAATACTTCCTAACATCCCTGTGATATATCTGAGTCTGCAACTTCCATTTGTAATCCCTGGTTGCTGTGTTTCATTTCTGGAACATCCTGTCTCTGTCCACCTTGTCAATGCACAAATAACCCGCACATAAAAGACAGAAGCTTACGACGACGTTTCGGTCCGACTTGGACCATTGACAAAGTCACACAGTGTGACTTTGTCAATGGTCCAAGTCGGACCGAAACGTCGTCGTAAGCTTCTGTCTTTTATGTGCGGGTTATTTGTGTATCGTTCCAGTCACGGTATTGTGCCTTTTTGTTATTTATCCACCTTGTCAATTCCACTCAGTATTTTATATGTTGTTATCAAATCCCCCCTACCTCTCCTGACCTTCAGTGTCGTCAGGTCGATTTCCCTTAACCTCTCCTAACAGGACATACTAGTCTTGTTGCAAACCTTAATTCTTTCTCTAATTTCCTTACATGCTTGGCTAGGTGTGGGTTCCAGACTGGTTATGCATACTTCAATATAGGCATGACATACACAGTGATCAGAGTCATGAACGATTCCTTATTGAGATGTCGGAATGCTATTCTTAGGTCTGCTATTCGCCCATATGCTGCAGCAGTTATTTAGTTGAAGTGCGCCTCAGGAGATGTGCCCGGTGTTATACTCACCCCAAGATCCTTTTCCTTGAGTGAGGTTTGTAGTCTCTGGCCTCCTAGAATGTACTCTGTCTGCGGTCTTCTTTGCCCTTCCCCAATCTTCTTGACTTTGTATTTGGTGGGGTTGAACTCCAGGAGCCAGTTGCTGGACCAGGCCTGCAGCTTATCCAGAGTCCTTTGTAGTTCCGCCTGGTCGTCGTCCGACTGAATTCTTCTCATCATCTTCACATCATCTGCAAATAGGGAAACTTCTGAGTCTATTCCTTCCATCATGTCATTCATATACACCAGAGACAGAACCAGTACTGGGACTGACCCCTGTGGAACCCCGCTCATCACATGCGCCCACTTTGACACCACGTCACGTACCATGGCTCGCTGATGTCTTCCTGACAATTATTCCCTGATCCATTGCAGTTATACCTGTTATACCTGCCTGGTCTTCCAGTTTATGCACTAATCTCTTGTGTGGAACTGTGTCAAAAGCCTTATTACAGCAAAAAAAAAAAAACGTAATCTACCCACCCCTCTCTCTCCCTGAAACCATGCTGGTTGTCGTTGATAAGCTCATTCCTTTCTAGGTGCTCCACCACACTTCTCCTGATAATATTCTCCATGACTTTGCATACTATGCATGTTAGTGACACTGGTCTGTAGTTTAGTGCTTCGTGTCTGTCTCCTTTTTTCAAAAAACTTGAGACTACATTTCCTGTCTTCCATACCTCAGGTAGTCGCCCTGTTTCGATAGATGTGTTGAAGATTATTGTTAGTGGCACACATACCACCTCTTCTTCCTCTCTGGACCCATGGAGAGATGTTATCTGGCCACATCGCCTTTGAGGTATCTAGCTCGCTTCCTAGAATCTTATTACTTCTTCCTCGGTTGTATATATTGTGTCCAACGCTTGATGGCGTACCCCACCTCTCCAACTTTCTGGAGTCCCTTCTGTTTCCTCAGTGAACACTTCTTTGAATCTCATGTTGAACTCATCACATATTTCTTTGTCGTTTCTTATGATCTCCCTTCCTTCCTTCCTCAGCCTGATTACCCGGTCCTTGACTGTTGTTTTCCTCCTGATGCATCTGTACAACAACTTCGGGTCAGATTTGGCTTTCGCTGCTAAGTCATTTCCGTATTGTCGTTGGGCCTCCCTTCTTACCTGTGCATATTCATTTCTGGCTCTACGACTGCTCTCCTGATTCTCATGTGTCCTTTGCCTTCTATACTTCTTCCATTCTCTAACACACTTGTTTTTGGCCTCTCTACATCTTTGAGTGAACCAAGGGCTCATCCTGGCCTTCTCGTTATTTCTATTACCCTTGGATACAAGCCTCTCCTCAGCTTCCTTGCATATTGTTGTCACACATCCCACTGAACCACTTGCAGGAAATTCTTCATGCCTGTGTAGTCCCCTCTCTTGTAGTTTGCTTCATTCGTCCTGCCCTTCCTGCTTCCCTCTCCACTCTACTATGTATTCGAAGCTCAGAACCAAGTGGTCACTGGCCCAGTGGGGTCTTTCATATGTGATATCTTCAATATCTGCTCTACTCAAGGTGAATACTAGGTCCAGTCTTGCTGGTTCATCGTCTCCTCTCTCTCTGATAGTGTCCCTTACGTGTTGGTACCAATTTGCCAGTTTTACTAAAGACTCTGGAAAGTTAATTTCCATGCAAGACCTTGTAAATATTTTAAATCAGCTTCAGACCTTCAACATTGTTACTGATATGCTCTAGAAACTTACGACACATTTAGTACTATGTCATTTATTTGTGAATTGAGGTATGTGGGTCTGGGCTTATGAGATGCAAGTGATATTTTTCTCATGTCGTGCAGTGTCCAAACACCAAGTTTACTGAGTGCGTAATCATAAGACCTACGTTATGATAATTTTTCAGTAAATATCCTGAGAAACGAAATATCACCACGACCTTGTGTCTTTGTGAGTGAGTATGTGCAGTCATTAAACAGCTCCTAGTTGTTGACAGTTTGTTCGTCAGACCAAAAACCTCTAACACGAGTCTTTTTCATAAGATGATTCATTCAGTGGTGCCTGCTCTTCGGCGGAGGCACGGCAAGACAGTGTGTAAGAACACGTGTAAGAACAAGTGGGTCACAAAAGTAGCTGTGTTTGTAGTAGTCGTTTTGATCGCTTTTCCCTACACTTCTTCAGATGAAGCAGCAGCAGCAAAATTTTGGCGGCGGTAGTAGCCGGATAAACCCTCGAGTACTGCAGTGGGAAAGACCGAAGCCTCTCCTTCCCATACCACAGAAAAATTATGCCATCTTCATGTTGGAGATAATGGAGAAATACGGCGATGCTGTGGCTGTGGTGAGTCAGTCTAAAGATTAAAGCTTTCAATGTGTTTTGTTCGTGTGGTTCGCCATTTACAGGTCTTTTTTCAGGTATTCTCTTATATAATCTCATACATATAGCATGAATAAGTCGTCTACCTGGAAATGAATGGTTTAAAATACCGACACAATGGAAATATAAACACATATGCAGTTCAATGTGATCATTTATTGGAAGGGAGATTGGAAGGTCTGCTCACAAACTTATCCAATCTCCCTTCCAAGCTACCCAAGATTCTAGACTCTATAACCCCACTCGGTAGATCATCAGATGCAGCATTCTCCACCTGACCTCAACATTCTGAACCTGACTATAAGTACTCGCGTACCTTCCACATCAGGTAGATCTGTTTGTGACTTGAAAAAGTCCAGTATGGGCGAAACGTTGTCAATAAAGGATCACATTAAACTGCATATGTGTTTATATTTCCAGTCGTCTACCTGTTTATATATATACGAACCACTCAATATTATGATTCCTTTAACATGCTAAATCATATTCGTTTAAATGTATTTATACATTTATGTAATTTTTAAATAATCAAGCTGAAGGCTTACCTGAAGGCACCCTGAACCCTTTGAGAGGTGGGATGTTTTGATCCTGGAAAAGAGCTCTTTCTCTTAGGAATTTAAGCTACCCTCCACATCTTCTGATAACACCTGATTACCTCCTTTCCCCAGGCATTGTATGACCCTCCTGTGGGCTTGTTGCTTTATCGTAATAAATTTAATGTGCATCCTATGTCAGCTGTCTTCAGGCTTCCTTATTCAAAATAATATTTTCTGCAGTGAATAATGAAGAGCATAATTCAGTAAATCGCTTTTTTTTTAATAAAAGTAGAAAATTTGAAAGAGAAACTGAGAAAATGATGACAGAATTCATGACGATCCAAATCTTTCTCTTCGTAAGACACATACATCTGCTTTGGAATTTTGAATACCAATATATCTGATTGATAGTGCGTCACGCTCATGGATCTAAAGACCATTCCATCAATGCTCATGTATCTTTAAAACCATTCCATCAATGCTATGTATCTTAAAATCCATTCCATCAATGTTCATGGATCTAAAGACCATGCCATCAATGCTCATGTATCATCTGTCTTAAAGACCATGCCATCAATGCTCATGTATCATCTGTCTTAAAGACCATGCCATCAATGCTCATGTATCATCTGTCTTAAAGACCATGCCATCAATGCTCATGTATCATCTGTCTTAAAGACCATGCCATCAATGTTCTTGTTTCATGTATTTTAAAGATCATGTCCTCAAAGCACATGTATAATGTATCTTAAAGACCATGCCATCAATGCTCATGCATAATGTATCTTAAAGACCATGCCATCAATGCTCATGCATCGTGTATCTTAAAGACCATGCCATCAATGCTCATGCATCGTGTATCTTAAAGACCATGCCATCAATGCTCATGCATCGTGTATCTTAAAGACCATGCCATCAATGCTCATGCATCGTTTATCTTAAAGACCATGCCATCAATGCTCATGCATCGTTTATCTTAAAGACCATGCCATCAATGCTCATGCATCGTGTATCTTAAAGACCATGCCATCAATGCTCATGTATCATCTGTCTTAAAGACCATGCCATCAATGCTCATGTATCATCTGTCTTAAAGACCATGCCATCAATACTCATGCATCGTGTATCTTAAAGACCATGCCATCAATACTCATGCATCGTGTATCTTAAAGACCATGCCATCAATGCTCATGCATCGTGTATCTTAAAGACCATGCCATCAATACTCATGCATCGTGTATCTTAAAGACCATGCCATCAATGCTCATGTATCGTGTATCTTAAAGACCATGCCATCAATACTCATGCATCGTGTATCTTAAAGACCATGCCATCAATGCTCATGCATCGTGTATCTTAAAGACCATGCCATCAATGCTCATGCATCGTGTATCTTAAAGACCATGCCATCAATGCTCATGTATCGTACTTTCAAGAAGGTTTGCATTTTTACTGGGATTAGCTCCATTTTGTCCACTGTAATTAACCCCCTCGGCTGTGCATATCTGGTAGATCTGCTAAGAATTTTGTTACCAGTTTCTTAACAAATTAATATAAAATATTCTTAAAAGAACGTAGAGAAATTAAAATAGAATAAAACTGAAAATCACACTGAAAATATAAGGAAAATTACTGCTGATATTATTACTTTTGTAATAAGCTTTTTTTAATTTGGGACATTTCCTTTGTGTTCTGTGTTACTTTCGTCAAACTCGCTTGTTATGACTCTCCTGACAACGGTTATTGATATCCAGTGATTATGGATACCTGCAGTGACTGTAAGACATTTTCATCTCTTCTGATCTGCATCAACGCTGGTGTATCGTACTTAAGAGGAAGATTTGAACCGTCTTTGCCCGAGTAAATGCCAATTTAGGAGTTTTATTGACCAGTTTGTGACATTGGCTTCCACAATAGCCTAACACCACTTGTGATCCTATTCGAAATGTTTAAAGCTAGTTAAGTGTATTTTCTATAGAGGGGAATTTTGAATATTATTATAATGTACAATTACCACCCTGTCAATTATATTTTAAAAATATCATGGTATTATTTTCCATGCAATAACCTGGGAATACCTTTTTCAGAAAGGCTTCAAATTTGCGACGCTGATACATGTGTGAGAGGAAAGTTCAGTAAAGTTTTAACTTTTTTATATGCAAATTTGCCAGTTTTATATAAAAAAAAAACAGAATGCCTCTTCTGATTATCTTCAAACTTTAGTGATGTATTTTGCTCTAAGTACTAAGTTACTTTGTTGCGTAAGTGACAAATTGTCATTTGTAATAAATTGAAAAAAATTAAGCTTCTTCGAACTTATAATTAACAATTTTTAAAATGTTATGATCTAGCAAATCCTCTTGCACAGTAGAGCAACTGTTGTTCTTCATCAAGATCAGTTTCACTGATGTGAGAACGAGACCTAAAACCCTGAAAACTATTAGTCTGTTTTCATCTACTTAAACTTTTGTTTGACCAATCAAAATTGCATTTAATAATACCTTTATTTAATACTAGTTAAGCCAAGATAATACACAGATTTTTTTATTGTAATAATAATACCCCTCAAGGAAGGTTCCTTGATGTTGGTGAGGGGCTCTTGATTTAGGGAATTGGATCTGTGCTCCAGTTCCCCAAATTAAGCCTGAATGCCTTCCACATCCCCCCCCAGGCGCTGTATAATCCTCCGGGTTTAGCGCTTCCCCTTGATTGTAATAATAATAATAATAATTTATTGTAATACCTTTATCAATAACAGTGTTTTTCTTTACCTACTTCATTCACAAGTACATTACATTAGTATCTCAGATTATTTAGAGCAAGAAATGAGGATAAAGTTAGAAGTTAAACAGCTTCTAGTTATAAATTTTGAATGCTTAAGATTTTTAAGTATTTTAAACAGTTCGAGTTTTAAGGTAACAGCCCAGTTATTTATTTGAAGTTCCGAATAAAATGTTTTGTTGACGCTTCAGGTTGATGCGGAGACCTACAAGCGACGGACATACCGTGAACTGTGCGGGTTGGTGCCGCGAGTGTCAGCAGGACTGGCTGCTGCTGGTGTTACTATGGGTGACATTGTTCTCTTCCTCACACCAACACACATGGACTATCCCTTGGTGTTTCTGTCTATCGTGCACCGCGGCGCTGTCTGCGTCCCTATCAACCCCACCCTCACCCTTGGTACGTGGCTCTCCTGAGATGATGATATATATTTCATATTTTATTGACAACTCTATTAGCATATAGAATTCATAAATACATGTTGATAGTGTCTCTGAGAGAGTATAACATAAGCTAAGCCAGTACTTATAACAGATATCTAGAATGTGGACGACACTGCTGCAGAGGAATCTTTATTACCATGTTTCATCCAAGATTGGACGTTATCAAGTACGTATACAAAAAATCAACAGATACAAGAATGTTATGATCGTATAATTACGAATTCACGAGGTAATGATAACAGCTGTAAAGGGACTTTGACTAGAGGTTGTCACAGCCATGGTGGTGTGAGACTCATCTGTAAATTATGAATTTGTGGCCACAGTTGCGCTTATGCTAACCTTCCTAATGTATAGAAATATACCCTTTAGAGTAATTTTATTAGGACAGTGTAGTATAGTTAACTCGGAGTGAATACAAGATTTATCTTTTCTCTCCCTGGGCCATGAAGTGCTTCATCTCGACTTCCAGCATCCTGGTCTTCCACGTTTCTGGTCCCCATTGTGGATCTCGGTTCTTCCTGTCTATAATATAATAATAATAATAATAATAATAATAATAATAATAATAATAATAAGAAGAAGAAGAAGAATAGTAATAATAATAATAATAATATTAATAATAATATCTTTATTTACTACAAGTACATGTACAAGGTATACAGTCCTAGCTGACATCAACGACTTACTACTAAATAGAAAGCCGCTTGTTATGCAGAGCATTTCTTTCAAATTAGGTCAGTTTTGCCCCAGGATGCGACCCACACCAGCCGATTAACACCCAGGTACCCATTTTAAAATGACTGGTGAACAGGGACAGCAGGTATCATATGGAAACACATCCCTAATGTTTTCCAGCCGTACCAGCAGTTTTCCAGCGCTGAGTGCGCTGGTGATCGAGTTACGGGACACCCGCAAGAGGTCTAAATAAATTTAAGTATGTAACTGTTATTTCAATCCATCTTGATTAATTTTTAACGTGAGTTATATGTTTTAGTAATTTTATAGAAATATTAGAGTTTCTGATCACTAGGCAGCAACTTCACTGTATGATAAATTAGACACATGTGCAACTCTTGGGTATCTTTATTGAGGAAACGTTTCGCCACACAGTGGCTTCATCAGTCCATACAAAGGAGAATCTTGAAGAACAGGAGGAGAATGAGGTAATCAGTCCCTCAACCTTGAGTCGATGTGGTCAGTCCATCAATCTTGATGGACTGACCACATCGACTCAAGGTTGAGGGACTGATTACCTCATTCTCCTCCTGTTCTTCAAGATTCTCCTTTGTATGGACTGATGAAGCCACTGTGTGGCGAAACGTTTCCTCAATAAAGATACCCAAGAGTTGCACATGTGTCTAATTTATCAACATGTCGGTTCTCTGAACCATTCATCTACAAACTTCACTGTATAACGACAATGATTTCACGAATTCTAACAACATTTCACATGCCTAATTCTCTCCTCAAATTCAGTTCTTTAGTAGCTATAGGACAACCTAGAATAATTCTCAGGGCTTCATTTTGTGCTTTTTCTCGGGTTTTTCAATGGTTCTATATACACTTAATACATAATTTTCGCAGTTATAACATTTGCATCATATCTGGGATTATAACTTATTCTATCAGTGCACAAGGAACAGTAATACCTTTACATTTAAAGGACACATAATCATTAGACCTGTCATTAACCTTTAATTTTGATGGTCCACTTTAAAGTTACCAATGTATGTGTTTAACATTTTGGTCTTTTCTGCAGAAATTATAAGTTCAAGATTAACACAGTCTGTATATAATTTGCATGTGTGTGGCTTGCATTTCATGATGCGTTTTAGTATGCACAAGAATATTATTAACATACATAAGTGTTATATTGCTGGGGGTATCTGGTTTAAATTTAAGTATGGTATTAATTAACATATTAAACAGTGTGTAACCTAATATACCGCCCTAGGAAGTGCCAAGTTGTATTTCATTAGTTTCATTTTTATTTCCCTGGAACAATGCAGATGAGTTTCGGTTAGTGAGATACTTAATTATCCACTGTAATAGTAGACAACCAATGTCCATTTTAACTAGTTCATACAAAAATGGCTTTTCTGATTGCAACATCAAAAGCCTTTTTAATATCAAGAAGAACTGTGTATTTATACTTTTCGTCCCATGTACAATTAAAAATATTGCGACACAACTTGGTATACACCTTAGCCATGTGTGAATCCCTTAATACTGGGTAATATGCATTCTTTAATTATGTAAAGTAATTCGTTTAGCACCATCTTTTCAAATATTTTATACAGACAGCCAGGCAGCGAGATGGAGCGAAGCACATTATGTTGGTTATGGTTTGGGAATTGGTACAATAATGCTATTGTCCAGGAGGAAGGTAACTGTCCCATAACGTAATTCATATTTTAGAGTTTTAAGAGTGAGTTACCAGGTATACTTCTTAGTAATCCAGTGATGTCATAGGTGATACCGTCCTCCACAAGGGAAGTGGCTGTGCCCCTGGTGAGGGCTGTGCCCCTGGTGAGGGCTGTGCCCCTGGTGAGGGCTGTGCCCCTGGTGAGGGCTGTGCCCCTGGTGAGGGCTGTGCCCCTGGTGAGGGCTGTGCCCCTGGTGAGGGCTGTGCCCCTGGTGAGGGCTGTGCCCCTGGTGAGGGCTGTGCTCCTGGTGAGGGCTGTGCCCCTGGTGAGGGCTGTGCCCCTGGTGAGGGCTGTGCCCCTGGTGAGGGCTGTGCCCCTGGTGAGGGCTGTGCACCTGGTGAGGGCTGTGCCCCTGGTGAGGGCAGCACCTAGTTCACATTCGATATAATATAGGATATCACACTTTTCATGCAGTTTGTTTAATATAAATTGGATAAGATTACATGTATCACGGGACCTTCTTTTTAACTTCTCCCAGATATGTAGTGATAACACGTTAGAAACTTGTGCCTAATTCGTCATTAACTAACTCATTTGCTTTCTGTATTGGATTTAGGTGAGTAACTTGTCAACTCAAATTATTTCAAATTATTTCATTAATAGTTTTCCATGATTAGCTCAGGAAAGCTTGTTGACTGAATCCACTAACATATTTTTCCTAAGCACCAAGAGATGATTGATATAACTTGATCATTCGGAGAGTCCAGATGTGTCTTTAACAGTTTGTCTAACAATTGACTTAAAGGTCTCTCATTTTGAGGTTATCGTATTTATGCTTGTCCTGCCTTTTGTTTTAGTTAACTCATTGGTTTCAAAATAGAGATGTAATGTAGCTATAATATCATCATTAAACTCCAGTTGCAGATATGCTCAATAAGCTTAGTCTGTTGCCATTAATTAACTACTAACTTTCATTTGTTTAGTCTTTCGCCAGGTAAGATAACAATAGCTATGCATGTAGTGGCCGATTTAGTTGAATGGTCAAACATTAGATAGTCAAGAATGTCAAAATAATGTGTTTAATTAAAGTTACCCACTGTGTTAACACTGTGTTAACACTGTGTTAACACAGTGGGCTCAGTATTCATGAAATTTGGTAGATCAGTATGGTGGAGTAGAATGGAAGTTTTGTTTAATATGTTTATTATGTACCCCATACCCATCCAGTGAGTGGTAGTCACCCCATACCCATCCAGTGGGTGGTAGTCACCCCATACCCATCCTGTGGGTGGTAGTCACCCCATACCCATCCAGTGGGTGGTAGTCACCCCATACCCATCCTGTGGGTGGTAGTCACCCCATACCCATCCAGTGGGTGGTAGTCACCCCATACCCATCCTGTGGGTGGTAGTCACCCCATACCCATCCAGTGGGTGGTAGTCACCCCATACCCATCCAGTGGGTGGTAGTCACCCCATACCCATCCAGTGGGTGGTAGTCAAAAAGATTACAGAGGTACATAATGGGTCCAGGGACTGGACCCCAAAGTTTTGATAGCTAAACTAGGTACAAAGGTAATGAACTCACAAGTTACAAAGGTAATGAATCCTGTAAGTAAATTTACTTACTTACGTTTATACACCCGGTCACAACTGTAATGTGTTATTGGTGCAAATATTAATTGTTGGGTCACACATACACACACACACACACACACACACACACACACACACACACACACACACACACACACACACACACACACACACACACACACACACACACACACACACACACACACATCGTTACCAAGATGTTCTACCGTTATAACATCTGTAAACTGCTACTGTATGCAGGGGTTTACCAATAGATATTACTGTATGCAGGGGTTTACCAATAGATATTAAAGTTTCTTGTAAACAAATAAAATCAAAGTCCTCATTGACACCGTTGTGATGAAAGTCAAAATATTACTTCCTTAGAGCGGCCAAGTTCCAAATGAATATCTTAATTTCGCTTTAATTTTGTATTGTATTGTAGTGCTGTCATGTTTTGTATTGTATTGCTGTATTGTATTGCATTGTATTGTATTGCTGTATTATATTGTATTGTGTTGTATTGCTGTAGCTATCCACTGGGCAACATATTTTCTTTTCCAAGTTCTTTAATGCAACTTCTTAGCCTATAAATTCCCTTGTACATTTTCACCACTTTAGTTTTGTTAACAGTAATTCTACAAGGAATTCTTATCTTTCACATGCTTATCACTTCCTCATCATTTACTATATCAGATCATCATAACTGATACCGCCATCATCAGAAAACTAAACTCATCCTCATCGCTCCCATTCCCCTCACTCTCTTAACCCCTTCCCCTCTTTCTGCTACCCTGTCTGGCTATACCTAATTCTTTCTTTTTCATCTTCAGTTCCTTCCTTAGCTCCCTTAAATCCTCTTTATCCTGACAGTTACAGCCCTTCTCTCCTGTTCCATGCTTTTTACACATATCTTCAGTGCTTTATCCTCCATTTCTATGCGAAAATCACCAAATTTGTTCCCCCATGCTTCTTCCACCGTGTATCTAAACCCAGCTAATATTAATTCCAACTTCATCCCTTCATATACTGTTTCTTCACACTCAGCTTCATTTTCCTGAGGGTTCCTATTTCTTGACTCCTCAGTCCACCTAGCGAGATACAATAAGCTACTTTGACTGTAGCGTGCACTAGTAAATGAACCGCTGCTACCTGCCCTTACTTACCTGCCTTACCTTACTTACCTGCCCTTGCTTGTAAATAGCTTAGCGATACCTGCCTGCTCCTCTAGCTTTTCAACCAGTCTCTTCTGTGGTACTGTGTTGAAAGCCTCCTTACAGTCCAAGAAGATGCAGTCTACCCATCCCTTTCTCTCCTGTCTTACTTCTGTTACCTTGTCGGAGAACTTGTGTTGGTTTGTCACTTACTATTTATCTTCCCTGAAACCATGTCTGTTCCTTCTCTAGGTGATCCACCACTCTTCTCCTGATAATCTTCATACCTTTACATACTATACGTGTCAGCGACATTGGTTTGCAGTTTAGTGCTGCCGGTCTGTCTCCTTAAAAATTGGGAGTGTTGTTAGCGGCACACACAGTTCCTCTCTCCCTCTCTCAGGACCCAAGGAGAGATGTTATTTAGGCCCACCGCCTTCGAGGTATCTAGTTCACCTAGCAGTATCTTCACTTCTTCCTCGGTTGTGTGCAATGTGTCCAGCACTAGCTGGTGCGCCCTATTCCCTAGGTTTGCTGGAAGCCTCTGTTTCCACTGTGAATATATCCTTAAACCTTGAGCTCAGCTCTTCACTTACATCCTGATAGCTTCCTGTGAGCTCCCCTCCTTCGTTCCTCAGCCTGATTACCTGCTGTTTTCCTCCTAATGTCGCTGTATAAAAAAAATTTTGATCAGATTTGGCTTTTGTTGCTATGTCATTCTCATATTGCCTCTGGTCCTCTCTCCTTATCCATGCATATTCATTTCTGGCTCTTCGGCTAAGTTCCCTGTTTTCCTGAGTCCTTTGCCTTCTTTACTTTTCCCATGCTCTAGGACACCTCACTTTGGCCTCTCCACATGTCCTGGTAAACCATGGCCTCAATCTGGTCTTTCCATTGTCTCTGTTGCCTTTTGGCACGAACTTCTCTCTGCCTCCCTGCACTTTGTGGTCACATATTCCATCATTTAATTTACTGTCTTTCACTCTAGTTCTCTTTCCCACTGTACCTCATGCAGGAATTGCCTCATACATGCGTAGTTTCCTTTTTTGAAGCTTGGCTTCTCCCGTCCTGTTTTATGTTAGTTTACAGTTTATGTACTAAGTATTGTATGTTTAACAGAGGAGCTGAAGTGAACACTTTATGTAATAAGTGTTGTATGGGTGACAGTTAGTTTAATATGTTTATTATGCACCCCATACCCATCCTGTGGGCGATAGTCAAAAGATTACAAAGGTACATAATGGGTCCAGGGACTGGACCCCAAAGTTATGATAGCTGAACTAGTTACAAAGGTAATGAACTTCAGGTAGATCTGGTCACAATCATGGCAAGTTACGAAGGTAATGAATCAGCCTCACTCCTATACATGGTTACAGTCATGAACAAATTACAAAGTAATAAGCCACTGATACGTCCACACCTGGCCACAATTGTAATGAGTTATAAATACAAATATTAAGTGGGTCATACACCCACACGAGCGCGCGCGCACACACATAAACATACGAGGGCGCATGCACAGACACATGCACACGAGCTTACAAATATATGCATACACACAAGCACGCACACACACACACACACACACACACACACACACACACACACACACACACACACACACACACACACACACACACACACACACACACACACACACAACGAGTCATGGTGCGTGACGAGGTGTTAGAGAGGGCGCCTGTGACAAGCGGGGTTCCACAGGGGTCAGTCCTGGGACCTGTGCTGCTCTTGGTATATGTGAACGACATAACGGAAGGGATAGACTCAGAAGTGTCCTTGTTTGCAGATAATGTGAAGTTAATGAGTAGAATCAAATCGGATGAGGATCAGGCAGGACTGCAAAGAGACCTGGACAGGCTACAAGCCTGGTCCAGCAACTGGCTCCTTGAGTTTAACCCTGCCAAATGCAAGGTCATGAAGATTGGGGAAGGGCAAAGAAGACCGCAGACACAATATAGTTTAGATGGCCAAAGTCTGCAAACCTCATTCAAGGAAAAAGATCTGGGGGTGAGTATAACACCGAGCATGTCTCCTGAGGCGCACATCAATCAGATAACAGCTGCAGCATACGGGCGCCTGGCAAACCTACGGATAGCGTTCCGATACCTCAGTAAGGATTCGTTCAAGACTCTGTATACCATTTACGTCAGGCCCATACTGGAGTATGCAGCACCAGTTTGGAATCCACACCTAGTCAAGCACGTCAAGAAATTAGAGAAAGTGCAAAGGTTTGCAACAAGACTAGTCCCAGAGCTACGGGGATTGTCCTACGAAGAAAGGTTGAGGGAAATCAGCCTGACGACACTGGAGGACAGGAGGATCAGGGGAGACATGATAACGACATATAAAATACTGCGCGGAATAGACAAGGTGGACAAAGACGGGATGTTCCAGAGATGGGACACAGACACAAGAGGTCACAATTGGAAGTTGAAGACTCAAATGAATCAAAGGGATGTTAAGAAGTATTTCTTCAGTCATAGAGTTGTCAGGCCGTGGAATAGCCTAGAAAATGAAGTAGTGGAGGTGGGAACCATACATAGTTTTAAGGCGAGGTATGATAAAGCTCATGGGGCAGGGAGAGAGAGGACCTAGTAGCAATCAGCGAAGAGGCGGGGCCAGGAGCTATGAATCGACCCCTGCAACCACAAATAGGTGAGTACACACGCACGCACACGCACGCACACACACACACGCACACACACACACACACACACACACACACACACACACACACACACACACACACACACACACACACACACACACACACACACACACACACACACACACACACACGGTAACTAACACAAACACACACACACACACACACACACACACACACACACACACACACACACACACACACACACATGGTAATGCTTTATTTACAGGGAGCAAAGTCAGGGTATTTCTCCAGAATGGTCTGTAATATACCACCGTGGATAAAATACTTTGTCATTTCTTGAACATTTCTGAGTGAGTTGTCTCTAAATTCATTAATTTGATCGCACTCCAGTACATAATGACGCAAGGTGTGACAATAATCCATCTGGCAAAGTTTACATTTCGTTTGGTCTACATCTGGTGGTGGTGATTTAACCTGCCAAAGATACTTGTGACCCAGCCGGAGCCGGGCGGTAGTGACATCCAAGAGTCTTGTTGGATGCACCATAGACATGTGTCTCCTCCTGCATGATGGAATGATGATAGATGGACTGACTTGCGTCAATCTCCCTAAATCTTAAGTCAATAAAGTTCAATTAAAGTTCATTTCGTATTATTTTTCTCAAACTGCTAACTGACAACCCAAGATCGTAATCTACTCCCTCTTTGAAAGCATACAGCTTAGCCAATTTATCAGTTCTATCATGCATCTGAAGACCAATGTGAGATGGAATCCACAGCATGTGCACTCTGACTCCACTGTCCACAATCCTACCATACCTGTGTCTGGCTTCTGACACAAGCATGCAACAATTTATGCTTAATGAGTTGAGAGCATTTATGGATGACAGAGAATCAGTTACAATTAAAGTGTCAACCTTAGATACATGGACGCACCTGAGTGCAAGGAGCATGGCAAACAGTTCTGTTTGAAAGGTAGAGGCCCAGTATGGTTGACAGAGGAGCTGAAGTGAACACTTTATGTAGAATGTGTTGTATGGTTGACAGAGGAGCTGAAGTGAACGCTTTATGTAATAAGTGTTGTATGGTCGACAGATGAGCTGGTACACGTATTGAAGGTGAGCCAGGCTCGCTGGGCAGTGGTTCATGAAGCCTCAGTGACCATGGCAGAGGAAGCCTTCTCTTGTCTTCCGTCTCACACACTCAAGAAGATGTGGGTCTTGGGCCACACTAGTCTTGAAAGACCCAACCTGGAGGATCTCATGACCTACACTCCATCGTCACCCATCACCCAGGTAACTCTTTCACCCAACCCCAAATAACTCTTGCCACCCATCACCCAGGTAATTATTGCCACCCATCACCCAGGTAATTCTTTCATCCATCACCCAGGTAACTATTGTCACCCATCACCCAGGAAACTCTTGCCATCCGTCGCCCAGATAATTCTTGCCGCAAGTCACCCACATTACTCTTCTCACCCATCACCCTCACCCTGATAGCACATTTTCACCGGTCCTTGGAGTTTATGCAAAATGAAGCCCTCAAAATTATTCTTGGCTGTCCAAAATCTACCAAAGTTCTTAATATGAGGAAGGAAATTGGTGTGTTTATTATAAGTAATAGTATTATTGAGATTAACACCGTACTTGGTCGTAGAATGTGAAGAAATTAACTAAACACTATCACTACGATCTTATTAGAGACCTAGATGTAAATACGCATGGATGTAAATGGGTTATGAAAACAAGAAATTATATTAAATTTTAAAATCTGAAAGAGATGTATCACTGTAGACAACAAGAGTATTTCATCTTAATGGCACTAAACTTGACTAATGACACTGAGCTTGATTCTGTGATTATTATTGATTCTATGGCATCATTGAAGTCTCTTGACTCACATAATGACTCTAACAACATGCTCATCGGAGTAGCCAGATACTGATATTAAAAAGTCCGGGAAAAGGAATTAATGAATAATTGCTATGGATTCCATCATACATTGGATTACTCCACTGATGAAGGTGATACATTAGCCAAAAAATAAGCACCCTGAAGGAAATTATAGAATATAACTATGGCGTGTCTGTGTCTAGCATGAGAAATAATATTAGAAGAGAAGTAAAAAATGAAACAATGTTTCAGGAGTACAGGTAAAAGCCTGAATAAATATATAATTGATTATGATAACAAGAATGTAGATAAGTACGTTTAAGGAGCAACTTGCAATGTTAACAAACTGATGTTGTAGTAGATAGGAATAGCCCGTCTACTACAATACAAGTATATGGCCAGTCCTATGTGCTTAATTGTACACTTGTAGAAGAAGATAGTATAGAAACAGATATAAAAATTATTATGATATGTCAAAATATAAATGAAATTAAGATTTCTATGTTTCTCCTTACCACCCATCACTCAGATAACTCTTGCCACCCATCACTCAGATAACTCTTGCCACCCATCACTCAGATAACTCTTGCCACCCATCACTCAGATAACTCTTGCCACCCATCACTCAGATAACTCTTGCCACCCATCACTCAGATAACTCTTGCCACCCATCACTCAGATAACTCTTGCCACCCATCACTCAGATAACTCTTGCCACCCATCACTCAGATAACTCTTGCCACCCATCACTCAGATAACTCTTGCCACCCATCACTCACATAACTCTTGCCACCCATCACTCAGATAACTCTTGCCACCCATCACTCAGATAACTCTTGCCACCCATCACTCAGATAACTCTTGCCACCCATCACTCAGATAACTCTTGCCACCCATCACTCAGATAACTCTTGTCACCCATCACTCAGATAACTCTTGCCACCCATCACTCAGATAACTCTTGTCACCCATCACTCAGATAAATCTTGCCACCCATCACTCAGATAACTCTTGTCACCCATCACTCAGATAACTCTCGCCACCCATCACTCAGATAACTCTTGTCACCCATCAGTCAAATAACTCTTGCCACCCATCACTCAGATAACTCTTGCCACCCATCACTCAGATAACTCTTGCCACCCATCACTCAGATAACTCTTGCCACCCATCACTCAGATAACTCTTGCCACCCATCACTCAGATAACTCTTGTCACCCATCACTCAGATAACTCTTGCCACCCATCACTCAGATAACTCTTGCCACCCATCACTCAGATAACTCTTGCCACCCATCACTCAGATAACTCTTGTCACCCATCACTCAGATAACTCTTGCCACCCATCACTCAGATAACTCTTGCCACCCATCACTCACATAACTCTTGCCACCCATCACTCAGATAACTCTTGCCACCCATCACTCAGATAACTCTTGCCACCCATCACTCAGATAACTCTTGCCACCCATCACTCAGATAACTCTTGCCACCCATCACTCAGATAACTCTTGTCACCCATCACTCAGATAACTCTTGCCACCCATCACTCAGATAACTCTTGTCACCCATCACTCAGATAAATCTTGCCACCCATCACTCAGATAACTCTTGTCACCCATCACTCAGATAACTCTCGCCACCCATCACTCAGATAACTCTTGTCACCCATCAGTCAAATAACTCTTGCCACCCATCACTCAGATAACTCTTGCCACCCATCACTCAGATAACTCTTGCCACCCATCACTCAGATAACTCTTGCCACCCATCACTCAGATAACTCTTGCCACCCATCACTCAGATAACTCTTGTCACCCATCACTCAGATAACTCTTGCCACCCATCACTCAGATAACTCTTGCCACCCATCACTCAGATAACTCTTGCCACCCATCACTCAGATAACTCTTGTCACCCATCACTCAGATAACTCTTGCCACCCATCACTCAGATAACTCTTGCCACCCATCACTCAGATAACTCTTGCCACCCATCACTCAGATAACTCTTGCCACCCATCACTCAGATAACTCTTGCCACCCATCACTCAGATAACTCTTGCCACCCATCACTCAGATAACTCTTGCCACCCATCACTCAGATAACTCGTGCCACCCATCGCTCAGATAACTCTTGCCACCCATCACTCAGATAACTCGTGTCACCCATCACTCAGATAACTCTTGCCACCCATCACTCAGATAACTCTTGTCACCCATCACTCAGATAACTCTTGCCACCCATCACTCAGATAACTCTCGCCACCAATCACTCAGATAACTCTTGTCACCCATCACTCAGATAACTCTTGTCACCCATCACTCAGATAACTCTTGCCACCCATCACTCAGATAACTCTTGTCACCCATCACTCAGATAACTCTCGCCACCCATCACTCAGATAACTCTTGTCACCCATCAGTCAAATAACTCTTGCCACCCATCACTCAGAAAACTCTTGCCACCCATCACTCAGAGAACTTTTGTCACCCATCAGTCAAATAACTCTTGCCACCCATCACTCAGATAACTCTTGCCACCCATCACAGATAACTCTTGTCACCCATCACTCAGATAACTCTTGCCACCCATCACTCAGATAACTCTTGCCACCCATCACTCAGATAACGCTTGTCACTCATTACTCAGATAACTCTTCCCACCCATCACTCAGATAACGCTTGTCACCCATCACTCATAACTCTTGCCACTCATCACTAAGATAACTCTTGCCACCCATAACTCAGATAACTCTTGCCGCCCATCACTCAGATAACTCTTGCCACCCATCACTCAGATAACTCTTGCCACCCATCACTCAGATAACTCTTGCCACCCATCACTCAGATAACTCTTGCCACCCATCACTCAGATAACGTTTGTCACTCATCACTCAGATAACTCTTGCCACCCATCACTCAGATAACTCTTGCCACCCATCACTCAGATAACGCTTGCCACTCATCACTCAGATAACTCTTGCCACCCATCACTCAGATAACTTTTGCCACCCATCACTCAGATAACGTTTGCCACCCATCACTCAGATAACTCTTGCCACCCATCACTCAGATAACTCTTGCCACCCATCACTCAGATAACGCTTCTCACTCATCACTCAGATAACTATTGCCAAATATCACTCAGATAACTCTTGCCACCCATCACTCAGATACTCTTGCCACCCATCACTCAGATACTCTTGCCACCCATCACTCAGATAACTCTTGCCACCCATCACTCAGATAACTTTTGCCACCAATCACTCGGATACTCTTGCCACACAGCACTCAGATAACTCTTGCCACGCATTAATCAGATACTCTTCCCACCCATCACTCAGATAACTCTTGTCACTCTTCACTCAGATAATTCTTGTTACCCATCACTGAGATAACTCTTGTCACCCATCACTCAGATAACTTTTGCCACCCATCACTCAAATAATTCTTGCTACCCGTCACTCAGATATCTCTGGCCACCCATCACTCAGATAACACTTGCCACCCATCACTCAGATAACTCTTGCCTCCCATCACTCAGATAATTCTTGCCACCCATCACTCAGATAACACTTGCCACCCATCGCTCAGGTAACTCTTGCCACCCATCACTCAGATAACTCTTGCCACCCATCACTCAGATAACTCTTGCCACCCATCACTCAGATAACACTTGCCTCCCATCACTCAGGTAACTCTTGCCACCCATCACTTAGATAACTCTTGTCACTTATCACTCAGATAACTCTTGCCACCCATCATCCATGGAAAGTAACAGAACCTGCCTGCAAACCAGAATCACCCTAAAGGCTCCACTTAACCACCCTCTAATTAATGTAACACACACACACACACACTCACACACACAAACACACACACACACACACACACACACACACACACACACACACACACACACACACACTCACACACACACACACACACACACACACACACACACACACACACACACACACACTCACACACACACACACACACACACACACACACACACACACACACGCACGCACACACACACACACACACACACACACACACACACACACACACACACACACACACACACACTGTTAGAGAATACCTGACAGGGAGGCAACAACGAGTCATGGTACGTAATGATGTATCACAGTGGGCACCTGTGACGAGCGGGGTCCCACAGAGGTCGGTCCTAGGACCAGTGCTATTTTTGGTATATGTGAACGACATGACGGAAGGGTTAGACTCAGAAGTGTCCCTGTTTGCAGATGATGTGAAGTTAATGAGGAGAATTAAATCTGATGAGGACCAGGCAGGACTTCAAAGAGACCTGGACAGACTGGACACCTGGTCCAGCAAATGGCTTCTCGAATTTAATCCTGCCAAATGCAAAGTCATGAAGATAGGGGAAGGGCACAGAAGACCACAGACAGAGTATAGGCTAGGTGGCCAAAGACTGCAAACCTCACTCAAGGAGAAAGATCTTGGGGTGAGTATAACACCGAACATGTCCCCGGAAGCACACATCAATCAGATAACTGCTGCAGCATATGGGCGCCTGGCAAATTTGAGAACAGCATTCCGATACCTTAGTAAGGAATCATTCAAGACACTGTACACCGTGTATGTCAGGCCCATACTGGAGTATGCAGCACCTGTTTGGAACCCGCACTTGATAAAGCACGTCAAGAAACTAGAGAAAGTACAAAGGTTTGCGACAAGGTTAGTTCCAGAGCTAAGGGGAATGTCCTATGAAGAAAGATTAAGGGAAATCGGCCTGACGACACTGGGGGACAGGAGGGTCAGGGGAGACATGATAACGACATATAAAATACTGCGTGGAATAGACAAGGTGGACAAAGACAGGATGTTCCAGGGAGGGGACACAGAAACAAGAGGCCACAATTGGAAGTTGAAGACACAAATGAGTCAGAGAGATAGTAGGAAGTATTTCTTCAGTCATAGAGTTGTAAGGCAGTGGAATAGCCTAGAAAATGACGTAGTGGAGGCAGGAACCATACACAGTTTTAAGACGAGGTTTGATAAAGCTCATGGAGTGGGGAGAGAGAGGGCCCAGTAGCAACCGGTGAAGAGGCGGGGCCAGGAGCTAAGACTCGACCCCTGCAACCACAAATAGGTGAGTACAAATAGGTGAGTACACGCGCGCGCACACGCACACACACACACACACACACACACACACACACACACACACACTCACACACACACACACACACACACACACACACACACACACGCACACACACAGTGGGGCCTGGGAAAAGACAGGGAGAACAGCAGGAGCACAAGAGAGGACCAAAGCCATTGAAGGAGCTAAGCTATACGCAGAGACTCTAACAGACAAATGCCTTGTCCAGGAACAGGAAAGCACAGGGACACCTGTTAGGGAAGAGACAGTGGCAGTAACTAGTTCGTCTAAGAGGATGCTCAGGAAGCACAGTGGGAGGACGAAAGGCAGAGTGCAGTTTTTGTCTACGGGCTCCAAGAAGTAGATGGGGAAACTTAAAAGCAAGAAAACAGGAGGAAAAAAACGATTGAAAGCATCATAAAATCAATAGGAGAGGACGACATGACCCAGCTGACAAATTTTCGGAGAATTGGGTGGTTTGCGAGAGAAAAAAAAGCGTGATTTTCAAGGCAGAGCCAGCCTGAGACCGGATCTTGCAGGAGAAAGCAAATCTAAGGGACAAGCCGGACTACCAGATTGTGTACCTCGACCGAGACAGAACACAAAAAGAAAGGATGATACTGAAAGAGAGGGTGCAAAAACACAGGGCAGAATGGGAGGCAAGGAAGGAGGAGAGAAGTGGAAACCAGGCCCAGGTAGAACACAGTGGTCACCTGCAGTCATACCTGCCTAAGCTCTTGAGAGTTAGCATGGGCTGTTACCAAGCACCATGGCTTGTTGTAGTGTTTTAGAATCTCAGTTTCAAGTGTTGAAGAAGGAGATTCTACTTCTTCAGGAAGAAAATAGGAAGCTGAAGCTTCACATAGATGAGTTTGGGAGCGAGTGTGAGAAGGATTTAGCTGGTAAGGAAGGAATGGTCACCAGCAGTGATAGTGGCAGCCGCTTAAAGTGGCAAGTGGTTCACAGTTCAGGAAGAAGGAAGATGAGGAGAG
Source organism: Cherax quadricarinatus (assembly GCF_038502225.1). NCBI lineage: Eukaryota > Metazoa > Arthropoda > Malacostraca > Decapoda > Parastacidae > Cherax > Cherax quadricarinatus. The sequence continues at coordinate 8,955,754 of NC_091362.1, read as the reverse complement.
TTAATAGAGAAGATGTGAAGGTAGGAAATCGATTCTCTGTTCTCCAAGACGAGTGTACTTCAGTGGTTAGTGAAGTTGAAGGTACCACTGATTTCCCTGCTAAACAAGGTAAGAATATTTTAATAGTAGGCGATTCTCAGGTAAGATATATGGACCATGCATTTTGTAACAGAGACAGAAAGGTCAGACAGAGAGTGTGTCTTCCTGGAGCTGGTGTTGGTGACATAGTCAGCAGGTTGGATAATATTATGGCAGGTAATGGGAACAAGCCCATTATCTGTCTTAGTGCTGGGGGTAATGACACTGGGAAGGGCAGGAGAGAGGAGCTGCTGGATAAGTACAGGTCAGCCATAGAAGTAGTTAGGTCTAAGGGAAGGATCCCAGTTATATGTAGCATCTTGCCTAGAAAGGGAGTGGGCAATGAATGGATGTCTAGGGCAATTGGTATAAATTGCTGGCTAGACAGGTACTGCAAGGAACTTGCAATCCCATTCATTGATAACTGGGACCTATTCTTTCGCAAACGTGATATGTATGCAAGGGATGGGGTTCATCTCTCTGGGGATGGAGTGGTTGCATTAGCCAATTCAGTTGAGAGGGTAATTGATTACTTGTCTAGGAAATTAAACTGATAGATTATAAAGGTATGGGTGTTTGTGGGAAACAATCAGGCTGCAGCATTAGGGTTAACAACAGCAGTTATTACCGGGATACCTCAGGGATATGTTTAAAAGACAATATTCAAAATAAAGTTGCTGGATGGCAAATTAATTGATTCACAAACAAAGAGGGATAGTAGAGGGCAACGAGTGACTAGCTCCCTTAAGGTTTACTGTACAAATAGTAGGAGTCTAAGAAATAAGATAGATGAGCTAAGATTACTTGCAAGTGTAGGTAATATAGATATTATTGGTATAACAGAGACCTGGTTCAACCTGAAATATAGAGAAATGCCTTCTGAATGCAGCATACAGGGTCAACAGGAAGGGTGGTGGTGTGGCGATGTAGGTCAGAGAAAATTTAAATTACTGTCTTAGACATGATATAAGATTAGAAACATCGAACACAGAATCTGTTTGGCTACAGTTTCTCGAGGGACGTGACAAATTAATTTTGGGTGTGATTTATAGGCCTCCAAACCTTGATAGGGAGTGCAGTAAGCTGTTATGAGACGAAATTCATAAGGCATCTAGATATGAAAATGTTGTGATAATGAGAGATTTTAACTTTAGACAAATTGATTGGAACAATATGACAGGAAATCTTGAGTCTAGTGACTTTCTTGATACGGTTCAGGATTGCTTTTTAGAACAGGTTGTGACAGAACCAACTAGAGGAAACAATCTGCTTGACTTGGTTATTGCCAACAAAGATTCACTGATTAATAATCTTGAGGTTAATGATGAGCTTGGGGAAAGTGATCACAAATCACTTAGTTTCAATATATCATGGAATTACCAAGATAACTGCAATCAAATCTCTGTCCCAGATTTTCGCTTGGCCGACTTCATGGGACTGAAAAATTACCTGGGTTGGCTAAATTGGGATGTCCTGACTATGGGTCAGGTAGGTGATCTTGGTTGCCAATATGACGTTTTTCAGGGCATAGTTCTAGCTGCCCAGACAACTTTTGTTCCGAGTAGGGAAATTAAATCTAACAAAAATGATCCCAAATGGATGAACAATAGATTAAAACGTCTCATTGGTCAAAAGAGAGGCATATATAGGCTTATCAAAAGAGGGGATGGGCAGTTAAGAAATCAATATATTCAGTTAAAGAGAGAAATAAAGAAAGGAGTAAGAAAAGCAAAAAGGGATTATGAGGCTAAGGTCGCAAGGGATTCAAAGACTAACCCAAAAGGGTTCTTTCAGGTATGCAGAAGTAAGATTAGGGACAAGATTGGCCCACTTAAGAGTAGCTCTGGTCAGATCACTGACAGTGATATGGATATGTGTGAAATTCTAAATACCTACTTCCTCTCAGTTTTCACCCAGGAAAATACTAGCGATATTACTGAAATAATAGATTATGTAGAACAGGATGATAATAAACTATGTACGATTGCGGTAACTAGTGACATGGGCCTCAGACAAATAGAGAAATTAAAACCTAACAAATCCCCAGGCCCTGATGAACTGTTTGCAAGGGTGTTAAAGGAATGTAAAGAGGAACTTAGCATACCTTTGGCTAATCTTTTTAATATATCACTACAAACTGGCATAGTGCCTGATAAGTGGAAAATGGCAAATGTAATACCTATTTACAAGGCAGGTGACAGGTCCCTGGCTTCGAACTATAGACTTACCTCCATAGTGGGAAAATTTATGGAATCAATAATTGCCGAAGCAATTCGTAGCCATCTCGAAAGGCATAAACTGATTAATGAATCTCAACACGGCTTTACAAAGGGGCGTTCCTGTCTTACGAATTTACTAACTTTTTTCACTAAGGTGTTTGAGGAGGTAGATCATGGTAATGAATATGATATTGTGTATATGGACTTCAGTAAGGCTTTCGATAGAGTTCCACACCAGAGGCTATTGAGGAAACTTAAGGCACACGGAATAGGAGGAGAAATTTTTTCCTGGGTAGAGGCATGGCTGACAAATAGACAGCAGAGAGTTTGCATAAATGGGGAGAAATCAGAGTGGGGGCACGTCACAAGCGATGTTCCTCAGGGGTCAGTGTTGGGCCCGTTGTTGTTCACAATTTACATAAACGATATAGATGAAGGAATAAATAGCGACATAAGCAAATTTGTTGATGACACCAAAATAGGCCGCCCAATTCATTCTAATGAGGACACTAGAGCACTCCAGGATGATTTGAATAGACTGATGCAATTGTCGGAGAAGTGGCAAATGCAGTTTAATATTGACAAATGCAAAGTTCTAAATGTTGTACAGTTAAATAACCATGCCACATATAAACTAACTAATGTAGATCTTAATACTACTGCTTGCGAAAAGGTTTTAGGAGTTCTGGTTAGCAGTAATCTAAAACCAAGACAACAGTGCATTAGTGTTCGCAATAAAGCTAACAGAATTCTTGGCTTCATATCTAGACGTATAAATAATAGAAGTCCTCAGGTTGTTCTTCAACTCTATATATCCTTGGTTAGGCCTCATTTAGACTATGCTGCTCAGTTCTGGTCATCGTATTACAGAATGGATATAAATGCTCTGGAAAACGTACAGAGGCGGATGACAAAAATGATCCCATGTATCAGAAATCTTCCCAATGAGGATAGACTGAGGGCCCTGAATCTGCACTCTCTCGAAAGGCGTAGAATTAGGGGGGATATGATCGAGATGTATAAATGGAAGACAGGAATAAATAAAGGGGATGTAAATAGCGTGCTGAAAATTTCCAGCCAAGACAGGACTCGCAGCAATGGTTTCAAGTTGGAAAAATTGAGATTCAGGAAAGATATAGGAAAGCACTGGTTTGGTAATAGAGTTGTGGATGAGTGGAACAAACTCCCAAGCACAGCTATTCAGGCTAAAACGTTGTGTAGTTTTAAAAATAGGTTAGATAAATACATAAGTGGGTGTGGGTGGGTGTGAGTTGGACCTGACTAGCTTGTGCTGCTGGGTCTGGTGCAGTGCTCCATCCTTGAGTGGAGATGACCAGACTGGGTGGGTCATTGGGCTATTCCGGGGGGGTCATTGGTCTAATCCGGGGGGGACATGGACCTGCTCCGCATGGGTCAGTAGGCCTGTTGCAGTGTTCCTTCTTTCTTATGTTCTTATGTTCCTCCAGTACCACCCACAGAAGGAACCCAACCACAGCAACCCCAATGCAATCAAACAACCTAATCCAAAACCCACACACTGTATCCTCTGCCCTCATCCCCTCCATCGCAAACCCCACTCCCACAGTAACCCACAGTAACCCACACACTGTACCCTCTGCCCACATCCCCTCACCCCAAACCCCACCCCCACAGTAACCCACAGTAACCCACACACTATACCCTCTACCCCCATCCCCTTCACCACAATCCCCACCCCCACTCTATCCTCCAGAGGCCCTCTGCCCCCATCCCCCTCACCACAACCCCCACCCCCACTGCATCCCCTATAGGTCCTCTGCCCCCACTCCACACACCACAGACCCCACCCCCACAGTAACCCTTTATAGCCCCTGCCAGGGCACATGCTCCCCCAAACCCACCATTCTACCCGACCATTGTTATAGAAAAGAAGTTGAAGGTTTGCTATATAAACACAGATGGAATAACGAATAAATGTGAGGAATGGCATGAAAGAATCAAGATGTCCCCACACACCATAGCAGTCACAGAAACAAAACTCACAGGAACAATAACAGAAGCAATCTTCCCACCAGGATATCAGATCCTGAGGAAGGATAGAAGGAACATAGTGAGAGGTGGGGTTGCGCTGCTCATTAAAAACCGATGAGGGTATCAGGAAATGGAAGGAATGGACGAGACTGGAGAAAGGGATTACTAAGTAGGTACAGTTCAAGCAGGGGAACTTAAGGTAGTCATTGCAGTGATGTATAACCCACCACAGAGCTGCAGGAGGCTGAGAGAGGAATATAATGAGTGCAACAGAGCAATGGTGGACACACTGGCTGAGGTGGCAAGAAGAGCTCACTCGAGTAGAGCAAAGTTACTGGATATGGGCGACTTCAACCACAGGGAGATTGATTGGGAAAACCTGGAGCCACATGGGGATCCCAAGACATGGAGAGCCAAGATGGTGGATGTGGTACTGGAAAACCTCATGCACCAACATGTTAAGGACACTACCAGAGAGAGAGGGGAAGATGAACCAGCAAGACTGGACCTTGTTTTCACCCTGAGTAGCTCAGACATCGAGAACATCACATATGAAAAGCCCCTTGGAACTAGCGACCACGTGGTTCTGAGCTTTGAATACATCGTAGAGCTACAGGAGTAGAAAGGGAAAAGCCAAACTATAAAAGAGGGGACTACACAGGTATGAGGATCTTCCTGCGAGAGGTTCAGTGGGAAAGAGAGTTGGTAGGAAACTCAGTAAACGAAATGATGGACTACATAACAACAAAATGCAAGGAGGCAGAGGGAAGGTTTGTTCCCAAGGGTAACAGAAATAATGGGAAGACCAGAATGAGCCTTTGATTTACCCGACAAACTAAGTGTACTGGAAAATGGAGAAAGTACAGAAGGCAAAGGACCCAGGAAAATAAGGAGATCAGTCGACGAGCCAGAAACAAATATGCACAGATGAGGAGGGAGGCCCAGCGGCAGTACGAAAATGACATAGCATCATAAGTCAAGCCTGACCCAAAACTGCTTTACAGCCACATCAGGAGGAAGACAACAGTCAAGGATCAGGTAATCAGGCTGAGGAAAGAAGGCAGGGAGCTCACAAGAAATGACCAAGAAGTATGTGAGGAGCTCAACACGAGATTTCAGGAAGTATTTACAGTGGAGGCAGAAGGGACACTGGAAAGACAAAATAGAGGGGTGCACCAACAAGGGATGGGACCAGACAACATCTCTCTGTGGGTCCTTTGAGAGGGAGCAGAAACATTGTGTGTGCCACATCCCTTGAAACTGGGCAACTACCTGAGGTATGGAAATGGCAAATGTGATCCCCATCTTTAAGAAAGGGGATAGAAATGAAGCACTAAACTAAAGACCAATGTCACTGACCTGTATAGTATGCAAAGTCATGGAGAAGATTATCAGGAGGAGAGTGGTGGAGCACCTGTAATGGAACGAGGTTATAAACAACAGCCAGCACGGATTCATGGAAGGCAAATCCTGTGTCACAAACCTACTGGAGTTTTATGACAAAGTAACTGAAGTAAGACATGAGAGGGAGGGGTGGGTCTATTGCATTTTCTTGGACTGCAAGAAGGCCTTCGACACAGTTCCTCACAAGAGATTGGTGCAGAAGCTAGAGGATCAGACATGTATAACAGGAAGGGCACTGCAGTGGATCAAAGAATACCTGACAGGGAGGCAACAGCGAGTCATGGTATGTGATGAGGTATCACAGTGGGTGCCTGTCCTAGGGGTCAGTCCTAGGACCAGTGCTATTCTTGGTAAGTGTGAATGACATGACGGAAGGGATAGACTCAGAAGTGTCCTTATTTGCAGATGATGAGAAGTTAATGATTGAAATTAAATCAGATGAGGATCAGACAGGTCTACAAAGAGAGATGGACAGGCTGGACGCGTGGTCGAATTTAACCCTGCCAAATGCCAAGTCATGAAGATCGTGGAAGGTCAAAGAAGATCACAGATTATAGGGTAGGCGGCCAAAGACTGCAAACCTCACTCAAGGAGAAAGATCTGGGGGTGAATATAACACCGAGCACGTCGCCGGAAGCCCACATTAACCAAATAACTGCTGCGGCATATAGGGGCCTGGCAAACCTGAGAATAGCGTTCCGATACCTCAGTAAGGAATCTTTCAAGACTCTATTCACTGTGTACATCTGGTCCATACTGGAGTATGTAGCACCAGTTTGGAACCCACACCTGGTCAAGCACGTCAAGAAATTAGAGAAAGTGCAAAGGTTTGCAACAATGCTGGTTCCAGAGCTAAGGGGAATGTCCTACGAAGAAAGGTTAAGGGAAATCGGTCTGACGACACTGGAGGACAGGAGGGTCAGGGGTGACATAATAACGACATGCAAAATACCGCGTGGAACAGATAAGATGGACAGAGACAGGATGCTCCAGAGATGGGACACAGAAACAAGGGATCACAATTAGAAGTTGAAGACTCAGATGAACCAATGGGATGTTAGGAAGTATTTATTCAGCCACAGAGTTGAAGTGGAATAGTCTGGCAAGTGATGAAGTGGAGGCAGGAGCCATACATAGTTTTAAGACGAGGTATGATGAAGCTCATGGAGCAGGGAGAGGGAGGACCCAGTAGCGGTCAGTAAAGAGGCAGGGCCAGGAGCTGAGTCTCGACCCCTGCAACGACAATTAGGTGAGTACACACGTGAGGAAGTATCGTTAAATAGTGCTCGCAGAATTTAGCATTCTAGTGGCTGACCTAGGATATTGTTAGGGGTCACTGTACGTGATTGAATCAGTGAACATATCGACAAGATCACTGCAACACACAGAAACAAGCGGGTATATACAAAGAAAGATCACAGTCAACAGTACTGCTGACGGCGATCTTTCTCTGTAAATACCCGCTTGTTTCTGTGTAGTGCATTGATACAAAAATCGCTTGAGAGGTCAGAACATACAGGAGGAGGTTGAACTAGCTTGAATCCATGCTTGAGGCTCACTGACGTACCCGGGCTGGGAAAGAAACATGGTTTGTGAACCAGGCTGCCCAGCTTGCGTGGCATTCGTGGCTGAGTGGATAAGAGCGCTGCCAGGGAATCTTGACCGTCCCCAGTAGCAGCATCTAGTCCTGTTGACTGCGATCTTTCTCTATACCTACAAGAGTGTAACAAGTTTCCAGAGTCTGAATAATGTGATAAGATCAAGGAATCTACAATTTGAATGTGGGTGTTTTTACTGGAAGGTGAGTGAGGGGCAGCAAGCAGCTGGTCAGGCTGCTGGCGGCAGTGTTGACACAAATGGTCACCACAAACATATTTAATAATGGGTAAAGGTTATGACCTTAAATACAAAAAAAGTGCAGATATCTGGTCGGTGATGGCAGTAGTGCAGTGATAAGGTCAGTAATGCGTTATTCGGAAAAGTACGAAAAACAGTAATTGGTATTGCCAGAGGTGAGCTGTGAATAGTTAATATCATCAGGTCCATGATATAACCACAATACCAAGGAAAAACGTGTGAATACTGTGGTACTGAAGGGATTAGGTCACTGACAAAAACTTAAAGGCATAAGAGCAAATTTAAGCAAGTGATATAGACATCGTAAGGTGTTGTAAGAAAACACCATGAGGAGGATTTTCTGCGCTGTGACTACAAACACCCAACACTCGCCTCTGTGTGGGAGCAATTTCATTGTTCTTCTTCTTCTTATGACCAGAGCTTTGGTAAGATGGGTAAGGAAGAAGGGTGGGTAAGGATAGAAATATTGGAAAAGGATGGGAGAGGGGGAGAGAGGTAGGAAATAAAAGGTAAGTGGCCCAACCACTTTGGTGTAATTTAAAAAGTGTATGTGAAATAATAAAATATTCTTGAAGAGGTATAATACTAACCCATCAGAGTCACATAGTTATAACAGATATATAAGTACATGACTCTGAATTGGTAGTAATTATACAAGTTGCAACTGTTTTCTTTTTTTTTTTTCTTTTTTTTGCGATTGCACAACGGATATTTAAACGACAATGAAGGCAATAATTTTCTGGCCAGTTTATAAAGAGTTACTTGACACATTAGCTCCTTACAAGGTGGTGTCCCGCCATAGTAAATGTAGCATAATTTTAACAGTACAATGTTATACAAGATGTCTCCCTAATTGGGGGCGATGATTTTCTTAGTAAACATAGAAGGGTTCTGGTGTTACCCAATCATCTTCATCTGCAGGGAGGTTGCTCAATATCATTGGTCGATGGTAATAGTCTTTATGGATAAAACGACGGACCCTGTGTGGGAGAGTCATTCTTTGAATCCTGTGAGGAGGAGTATTGATAATATAATCCGTGGTATTTTCAACTTGGAGAGGATGTTCTCTATCTGGCATGTATAGTTCTTGCATTGCATAGAGTTGTTTCTTCTTCAGGGTGTCAAGGCGTACATTTAAGGCAGTAATATCTTGTACGTGTAAATCTGCCATTTTAACTCTATCTCCTCCTGGTGCCCGTAATGAAGCGGAGAGCTCTATTCTGGACCCGTTGCAACCGTAGCATGTTGGTTCTTGTTGTTAATGACATTGGGACACATGGGTATTCGAGTATAGGTCTCATTATCATTTTATACAGATGTTTTTTGACATGTGGAGGGGCTTGATTAAATCTAAAGAGACTGTTAAGACCGGCTTTGGCTGTGTTGATCTTTTTATTTACATTAGATGTTGAGTGGAGCAGCCTGTCTATTTCATATCCCAAGATCTTGTTAGGGTTTCTAATGGCTACAGGTGTACCTCTGATGGAGATACCCCCCTTATCTTCGATGGTTGATGCAAAACATCCTATCGTGCTAACAAGGACTTTGTCAGGGTTAGTCGTAATTCTCCATTTCTTTTCCCAATTAGATGTTCGACGAAGTTCAATATTCATTTTCTCTATGACTCTCTCATACTTGTATTTTCCTGTTACCGGAGTTGATGAGAGGACATGCATAACATCATCTGCAAATTGCGTTATAATTGTATCATTAAACTCTGGTTGAGGAAGGTCATTCACATAAGTGTTGAATAGAACTGGACTAAGACAAGAACCTTGTGGGACACCAGCTGTCGGTATAAAAGCCTCTGTCGACCTGCCGTGAAAGGTGGTAATGATTTTTCTTTGAGTTAAGCAGTTATATATTAATCTGAGAAAGGTCCAGTTATGGTCTGGTAGGTCAATAAGTTTGTATATAAGACCATCATGCCATAAGCTATCAAAAGCTTTATGAACATCTCTGGTGGCAATTAGGGCAAGATTCCCCTGATGTTTTAGACTTGCTACAGTATCGAAAATAACATTTATTGCATGATTGGTACCTCTATGTGTTCTAAAGCCAAATTGTTTTTCAGTAAAAAGGTGATTAAACTCCATATAGTAGTTCAGTCTGTTGGAAATGATCTTCTCAAGAACTTTTCCAGTGACTTCAAGTAAAGATATAGGTCTATAGTTCCCTGGTTGGTGGATGTCTTTATTGGGCTTAGCAAGAAAGATCATCCTAGCAGTCTTAAAAACAACTGGAAAATGTCCTGAAGCCAAGATGGCATTAAAGATATTAACCAAAGACTGTTCACAATTTCTGGGGAGGAACTTTATTTGTTTCATTGTTATTCCAGAGAGACCAGGGGCTCTGTTTCGCATTCTTCCAATAACCTGACTCATCTCTAGTAATGTAATAGGTCTAGTAAGCGGGTGGGTATCTTCAAGAGTTGAAGTATCGATGGAAGCTAGTGGTTGTAGATCATCTAAGTTCTCATCTCTCCATTCATTTACCAACTGATAGTGATTATTGTTAAATCGACGACTGTTATTGTGGGAGAGAATTTTCTCCCATACATCACCCATCAAATTAGCCTGGTCCTGTGGATCATCAAGTTTAATTTCAACATCTTCATCATCCTCATCAGTGAAGGTATGATTTAGGTAATTAGGAGCCTTGTGCTTTGCCTCTAAAAGTTGTCTGATCTCACTCCAAAATTTTGCTGGCTCACGTTTATACTTATTAGCTTGGAGAAGTAGCAATTTCCATAAGTCACGTTTGTGATGACTAATCATGTTAATTAATTCTTGCCTTAATCTGTGCAGTGTAGCTGCTGGTGGTTGTCGCTTTTGAAGATGCCTTCGATATTCTGTTTGATAATTTCTCAAAGCGTCTCTAATTTCCCTCATAGGTTTATATTGTTGATAGATCTTTGTGGAAGCTAATTGGCAAGTTGCATTAGTAGCTTCAATTATTCGATTGTGAAGGGACCTGATCGCGTCGTCAATTGTAGTGGAAGGTAGATTTTCCAACGACACAATTTCATCTTCACCCAGAAATGCTCTGACGGGGTCAAATCCTAGGGTGTTAAGATTGGGTTTAGGAGGTACAGGTATTCTAAATGGAGAAGTTTGTAGTTGTATTATAACAGGGATATGGTCAGATCCTACGTTTCCACCAGGAGAGATACGACAATGAAAGAGATCACAGTCTCTGTTTGTCAGGACTATATCTGGTGTTCCTGGGTGAGGTCCAATGTACGATTTAAAGAATGGGCCTTGAAATGACAAGTTTCTGGCTGTCATGATATTAAATAGTTGTTTTCTTTTTAAGTCACCCAGTGGATTACCAGCTCCACAGTTAAAGAGGGCAGGGTGATGAGCATTAAAATCTCCCGCTAGAATTGTTGGAATATTTCTGCTTAATATCCTATGTAGAGGAATTGACTATATATTGTTGTCTCGGGAGAAAATATCCAGTTCCTATCACTAGTTGGCCATGAGACGTCGTCAGTTCTATTGCAAGAATGTTATCTTCACCAATATGAATATTTTTAAATGTATAGCCTAATTTAACTAAGATGGCTACGCCACTATAGGGTCCTCTCGATTTCTCCACAGTAGAGTAACCACGTAATTTAATATGTTGATCAACTCTCGCAGCTCTCTCATTCCCGATGTTACATCGGGATTGTAATTATGTAGTTCAACTTCAAGGAGGTAACGGTTATTAAAATTGTAATCCCCATTATTTCTTGCACTTCGCACATGTAATGCGGTCTGAACGCCTGCTAGTAATGTCATGTTTGGTATCCACACTATCCCTGCTGGACTCGTCAAGGGGAGGAGGGAAGTTCTGCGTAGTTGCTTGTGTATTAAAAATGCCATCATCCTCACTAGAATTGGTAATATTAACATAATCATTAGAGTCATTAGAGTCATCATCATAAAACTGAGGTGTGATTTTCCCAGTTTCAGGAAGCAGAGGCTCGTGAGAGTTAATGGGAGACTGTGGAGGCTCCAAGGGAAAATTTGGTAGGCCAGGTGAATTACCCTGGGAAAGTTCCTGTTCAACAGGATCAGCTGCAAGAGCGGAAGAGTAAGCACCAATCTCTGGGGCATCGTTAGGGTCAGGTATTGACTCATCGGTTTGATGGGAGTTGACAACCTGGGTATGCGAGGTGGATGATCCCTGGACAAGGGATAACTTAGGCTTATTTGTATAAGTAGAGTAGGGTACATACTTCTTGTTATGAGTAGGCTGGGCCATAATAACCTTAACATTATCTGGGATAGTAATGGGAGCGATCCCATTAGCCATTAACAAATCATTTAAAATCTTAGAGGGGAGTTGAATGTCACCACCTGCTATGTCTTTGGCCATCATATACATTAGTTGTGCTCTCGTCAAATCCCCGGCTGAGGATACCTGAGACATGGGAGATGAGACTGAACCTTGTTGTTGCGTTTGTGTATGTTGTAGGTGAGGGTTAGATTGGGGCACTCCAAGAGGGGCAGAATTCCAAACATTGGAACCAGTGGAAGAGACCTGAGGAGTCCCACTAGATCCAGGCAAAGCTGGGAAGGAAGTTTGGGACATTGTTGGAAGTGCCTGAGGAGTGGTCTTCTTAGAAGTGGACATTTTCTTAGCTTCTAGAATTTTCTGCATTTCCTTTTTCCTCTCGGGACAGATAGCAGAAACAGCATGATGTTTTCCATTGCAGAGGACACATTTGGGTTTAGTTTTGTCATTACAATCTTTAAAAGAATGTTGCCCAGAGCATATGCTGCAAATCAGTGCTTGGCTACTGCATTTGTTGGTGGTATGCCCAAATGCGTAACATTTGTAACATTGTGTAACACTGACAAACCGCTCAAGAGAGATTTGGTCAGGTGTACATCTTGTGCCAAAACATTTGAAGCCATTTTGACACACTAGTTTGGCTTCTTCAGGTGTCTCAAGTATTAACTTTAATGTTTCCTGGTTGTTGCCAGGTTTAGAAAATTTATGTGCTTGGACAGCATGAAATTCTGAATTCTCTGCATTAAAGTCAGCAATAAGTTCATACACTGTGCTATCTCTCATGGTGCTGTTAATTCTGGCAACACAATTCGCTGAGCTTGATAGCTTTCAGGTGCAATTGGATGGATACCAAAAGACTTCAATTTGTCCAGGACGTCCTGCTTAAGTAGTTGAAGTAGCTCTTCTTCAGAAGAGAGGAGAAGTACTACCCCAGCGAGAGTTGTAAAAACATCCACTGGAGCAACAGTCGAATTTGAGCAAATGCATGCTAGAATTTCTTTCCTCGACTTTTGGTTGTCATCAACCCGTAATCTTACTCTTATCCGCGCCATGATGTTCAGGAAGGTACATCTGGCACATAAGTTACTTTAACAAAAAGGGTCTTTCCTTAGTGTTAGTCTAACATCCTATTTCAGCTGACTTATGAAGGTCAGCCCCTAAGATATCCTACCCTCGAGTGGTGAGGGGAAAAGGGCCCAAGGCAAAGATCGGCCGGATTTTAAAAAACCACACGGGCTACCAGATGGTCAAAATGCCTTGTGTTAACTCGCCAAAGCGAAGTTGCCGAAAAAGAAGAAGAAGATAGGACAGTCAGAAGGATAGCAATGTATGTAGTGTGTTAGTGTGTGGGCCAGTGTTGATGTTTGTGTGAGGGGAGGAAGGGGAAGGATGGGGGGATGGGGAAGAGAGGGGTGAACAAGCAAGCAAGTCACCGCCTTACCCTCTTGATGGGATGGTGCTCGAAGTGACTGCAAGCAAGTTTCCTCTCAGCTCTGGTAAAAAATAACTCAGGATAACCCAAGAAAAATCTCGAGTAACAACGAAAGCAAAAGACTTGGCAGACGATGCACCATCCCCCCAATGAAAAGCAGGGGTGTCACTAGCACGTTAAGAGACCATACAATAAGTGTCAGGGGCCCGAGACTGTTCAACTGCCTCCCAGCATACATAAAGGGGATTACCAACAGACCCCTGGCAGTCTTCAAGCTGGCACTGGACAAGCACCTAAAGTCGGTTCCTGACCAGCCGGGCTGTGGCTCGTACGTTGGTTTGCGTGCAGCCAGCAGCAACAGCCTGGTTGATCAGGCTCTGATCCACCAGTAGGCCTGGTCACGGACCGGGCCGCTGGGGCGTTGACCCCCGGAACTCTCTCCAGGTAACAGTGTTCAGAGTTGCTCAGCTCGAGAATTACTCAGGATAACCGAATAGGAGGAACGACGACGTCTTCTCACCACGGCGGGTGGACGGCTTCTCACTGCCGTGTGTCAATTTGTGATTTCATTGTTGTCTTATGTTTGTTAATGCCTCGCCAAGCTGGATGTACACTATAGGATCACTCTCCTAATTTTCAATACATGCGCAGTGATGAGAGTATCTATGGGGGGGACTTTAAAATGTCATGTGCAATAGTAAGTAGCATAAAAAAATTATTATATATAATGAGGAATAAAGCGAGTGAAATTTTAAAAATATTTCAGAAGAGTGAGCTGCAGCCTAACATAAGTAGTGTTAGCTTTAAATACACGGGTTATGTTGAGTGTTATTATCGGTATCTTTAAAAGATTTCATGTGCATCAGTAATATAATTGTTGATATATAAATTACTTAGGAATAGAGTGAGAGTTAATTAAAAAAAATCAGAAGAGCTGTGTAGCCTAGCGTAATAAAGTGACTCTCCCCCTTCTCAAACAGACAAGCGCGCGCGCGCACACACATAATGCATATTCTTGGACACAGTTCCTCACAAGAGATTCATGCAAAAGCTAGAGGATCAGGCACGCATAACAGGAAGGGCACTGCAATGGATCAGAGAAAACCTGATTGGGAGGCACAACGAGTCAGGTTACGTGACGAAGTGTCAGAGTGGGCGCCTGTGACGAGCGGGGTTCCACAAGAGTCAGTCCTAGGACCAGTGCTATTTTTGGTATATATGATTGACATGATGGAAGGGATAGACTCAGAGGTGTCCCTGTTTGCAGATGATGTGAAGTTAATGAGAAAAATTAAATCGGATGAGGATCAAGCAGAACTACAAAGCGACCTGGACAGGCTACAAGTCTGGTCCAACAACTGGCACCTTGAATTTAACCACGCCAAATGCAAAGTCATGAAGATCGGGGACAGGCAAAGAAGACCGCAAACAGAGTATAGGCTAGGTGGCCAAAGACCAAACCTCACTCAAGGAAAAGGATCTAGGGGTTTGTATAATACCGAGCACATCTCCTGAGGTGCACATCAATCAGATAACTGCTGTAGCATACGGGTGTCTGGCAAACCTGAGAATAGCGCTCCGATACCTCAGTAACGAATCGTTCAAGACTCTGTACACCATGTACGTCAGGCCCACACAGGAGTATGCAGCACCAGTTATGAACTCACATCTGGTTAAGCACATCAAGAAATTAGAGAAAGTGCAAAGATTTGCAACAAGACTAGTTCCAGAGCTAAGGGAAATGTCCTACGAAGAAAAATTTAAGGGAAATTGGTCTAACGACAATGGAGTATGGGAGGGTTAGGGGAGACATAATAACGACATACAAAATACTACGAGGACTTGACAAGGTGGACAGAGACAGAATGTTCCAGAAATGGGATACAGCAACAAAGGGGTCAGAGTTGAAGACTCAGATGAACCACAGGGATGTTAGGAAGTGTTTCTTCAGTCATAGACTTGTCAGGAAGTGGGATAATCTGGAAGAGAAGCCGCCCAGCCGCCGTGGAGAGACGTCGTCTTTCCTGCTCTTCAGTTATCCTGAGTAATTCTCGAACTGAGCAACTCTGAACACTGTTACTCGAGATTTTTCTTGGGTTATCCTGAGTTGTTCTTCACCAGAGCTGAGAGGAAACTTGCTTGCAGTCACTTCGAGCCCCATCCCATCAAGAGGGTGAGGCGGTGACTTGCTTGATTGTTCACCCCTCTCTTCCCCATCCCCCCATCCTTCCCCATCCTCCCCTCACCCAAACATCTACACTGGCCCACACACTAACACACTACATACATTGCTATCCTTCTGACTTTCCTATCTTCTTCTTTTTCGGCAACTTCGCTTTGGCGAGTTAACACAAGGCATTTTGACCATCCGGTAGCCCGTGTGTTTTTTTTAAAATCCAGCCGATCTTTTCCTTGGGCCCTTTCCCCTCACTACTCGAGGGTAGGCTATCTTAGGGGCTGACCTTCATAAGTCAGCTGAAATCGGATGTTAGACTAACACTAAGGAAAAACCCTTTTTGTCAAAGCAACTTAAGTGCCAGATGTACCTTCCTGGATATCATGGCTCGAATAAGAGTAAGATTACTTGTGGATGGTAACCTAAAGACGAAGAAATTCTAGCATGTATCTGCTCGAATTCAACTGTTGCTCCAGTGGATGTTTTTACAACCCCCGCTGGGGTAGTACTTCTCCTCTCTTCTGAGGAAGAGTTACTTCAACTACTTAAGTAGGAAGTCCTGGACAAATTGACGACTTTTGGAATCCACCCAATTGCACCTGAAAGCTATCAAGCTCGGCGAACTGTGTTTGTTTCCAGAATCAACAGCATCATGAGAGATAGCACAGTGCAGGAAACTGTTGAGGACTTTAATACAGAGAATTCTGAATTTCATGCTGTCCAAGCACATAAATTCTCCAAACCTGGCAATAACCAGGTAACATTAAAGTTAATACTTGTGACACCTGAAGAGGCCAAACTTGTGTGTCAAAATGGCTTCAAATGTTTTGGCACCAGATGTACACCTGACCAAATCTCTCTTGAACGATTTGTCAGTGTTGCACAATGTTTTAAATGTTATGCCTTTGGTCATACCACCAACAAATGCAGTACTCAAGTACTGCAGTATTTGCTCTGGCCAACATTCTTATAGAGATTGTAATAATAAAAATGCGCCCAAGTGTGTCCTCTGCAATGGAAAACACCATGCTGTTTCTGCTCTCTGTCCTGAGAGGAAAAAGGAAATGCAGAAAATTCTAGAAGCTAAGAAACTGTCCACTTCTAAGAAGACCACTCCCCAGGCACCTCCAACAATGTCCCAAACTTCCTTCCCAGCTTTGCCTGGATCTAGTGGGACTCCTCAGGGCTCTTCCACTGGTTCCAATGTTTGGATTTCTGCCCCTCTTGGAGTGCCCCAATCTAACCCTCACCTACAACATACACAAACGCAACAACAAGGTTCAGCCTCACCTCCCATGTCTCAGGTATCCTCAGCCGGGGATATGACGAGAGCACAACTAATGTATATGACGGCCAAAGACATTGCAGGTGGGGACATGCAACTCTGCTCAAAGGTTTTAAATGATTTGTTAATGGCTAATGGGATTACTCCCATTACTATCCCAGATAATGTTAGGGAGATTATGGCCCAGCCTTCTCATAACAAGAAGTATGTTCCCTACTCTACTTCTACAAATAAGTCTAATTCATCCCTTGTCCAGGGATCACCCACCTCGCATAACCAAGTTGTCAACTCCCCTCAACCCGATGAGTCAATAGCTGACCCTAACGATGCCCCAGTGATTGGTGCTGACTTTTCCGCTATTGCAGCTGATCCTGATAAACAGGAACTTTCCCAAGGTAATTCACCTGGCCTACCAAATTTCCCCTTGGAGCCTCCACAGTCTCCCATTAACTCTCACGAGCCTCTGCTTCCTGAAACTGGGAATATCACACCTCAGTTTTCTGATGATGACTCTAATGACTCAAATGATTCTGTTAATATTACCAACTCTAGTGAAGATGGCGACACTTTCAATACACAAGCAACTACTCAGAACTTCTCTCCTCCCCTTGACGAGTCCAGCAGGGATAGTGAGTATACCAAAAAAGACATTACTTGCAGGCGTTCAGTCCGCAGTACACGTCCGAAGAGCAAGAAATAATGGGGATTACAATTTTCCAACTTAATATTCAACATTTCTTTAATAACCGTTACCTCCTTGAAGTTGAACTACATAATTATAATCCCAATGTTATACTCTTGAATGAGACAGCTGCAAGAGTTGATCAACATATTAAATTACGTGGTTACTCTACTGTGGAGAAATCGAGAGGACCCTATAGTGGCGTAGCCATCTTAGTTAAATTAGGCTATACATTTAAAAATATTCATATTGATGAAGATAACATTCTTGCAATAGAACTGACGACGTCTCATGGCCAACTAGTGATAGGAACTGGATATTTTCCCCCGAGACAACAATATATAGAGTCAATTCCTCTACATAGGATATTAAGCAGAAATATTCCAACAATTCTAGCGGGAGATTTTAATGCTCATCACCCTGCCCTCTTTTACTGTGGAGCTGGTATTCCACTAGGTGACTTAAAAGGAAAACAACTATTTAATATCATGACAGCCAGAAACTTGTCATTTCAAGGCCCATTCTTTAAATCGTACATTGGACCTCACCCAGGAACACCAGATATAGTCCTGACAAACAGAGACTGTGATCTCTTTCATTGTCGTATCTCTCCTGGTGGAAACGTAGGATCTGACCATATCCCTGTTATAATACAACTACAAACTTCTCCATTTAGAATACCTGTACCTCCTAAACCCAATCTTAACACCCTAGGATTTGACCCCTTCAGGGCATTTCTGGGTGAAGATGAAATTGTGTCGTTGGAAAATCTACCTTCCACTACAATTGATGACGCGATCAGGTCCCTTCACAATCGAATAATTGAAGCTACTAATGCAACTTGCCAATTAGCTTCCACAAAGATCTATCAACAATATAAACCTATGAGGGAAATTAGAGACGCTTTGAGAAATTATCAAACAGAATATCGAAGGCATCTTCAAAAGCGACAACCACCAGCAGCTACACTGCACAGATTAAGGCAAGAATTAATTAACATGATTAGTCATCACAAACGTGACTTATGGAAATTGCTACTTCTCCAAGCTAATAAGTATAAACGTGAGCCAGCAAAATTTTGGAGTGAGATCAGACAACTGTTAGGGGCAAACCACAAGGCTCCTAACTACCTAATTCATACCTTCACTGAAGAGGATGATGAAGATGTTGAGATTAAACTTGATGATCCACAGGACCAGGCTAATTTGATGGGTGATGTATGGGAGAAAATTCTCTCCCACAATAACAGTCGTCGATTTAACAATAATCACTATCAGTTGGTAAATGAATGGAGAGATGAGAACTTAGAAGATCTACAACCACTACCTTCTATCGATACATCAACTGTTGAAGATGCCCACCCGCTTACTAGACCTATTATATTACTCGAGATGAGTCAGGTTATTGGAAGAATGCGAAATAGAGCCCCTGGTCTCTCTGGAATAACAATGAAACAAATAAAGTTCCTCCCCAGAAATTGTAAACAGTCTTTGGTTAATATTTTTAATGCCATCTTGGCCTCAGGACATTTTCCAGTTGCTTTTAAGACTGCTAGGATGATCTTTCTTGCTAAGCCCAATAAAGACATCCACCAACCAGGGAACTATAGACATATATCTTTACTTGAAGTCACTGGAAAAGTTCTTGAGAAGATCATGTCCAACAGACTGAACTACTATATGGAGTTTAATCACCTTTTTACTGAAAAACAATTTGGCTTTAGAACACATAGAGGTACCCATCATGCAATAAATGTTATTTTCGATACTGTAGCAAGTCTAAAACATCAGGGGAATCTTGCCCTAATTGCCACCAGAGATGTTCATAAAGCTTTATAGCTTATGGCATGATGGCCTTATATACAAACTTATTGACCTACCAGACCATAACTGGACTTTTCTCAGATTAATATATAATTTCTTAACTCAAAGAAAAATCATTCCCACTTTTCATGGCAAGTCGACAGAGCCTTTTACACCAACAGCTGGTGTCCCACAAGACTATTGTCTTAGTCCAATTCTCTTCAACATTTATGTGAATGACCTTCCTCAACCAGAGTTTAATGATACAATTATAGCACAGTTTGCAGATGATGTTATCCATGTCGTCTCATCAACTCCGGTAACAGGAAAATACAAGTATGAGAGAGTCATAGAGAAAATGAATATTGAACTTCGTCGAACATCTAATTGGGAAAAGAAAAGGAGAATTACGACTAATCCTGACAAAGTCCTTGTTAGCACGATAGGATGTTTTGCATCAACCATCGAAGATAAAGGGGGTATCTCCATCAGAGGTACACCTGTAGCCGGTGGTCTGGTAGTGGCCCGGTGGTCTGGTGGCTAAAACTCCCGCTTCACACACGGAGGGCCCGGGTTCGATTCCCGGCGGGTGGAAATTCCGACACGTTTCCTTACTTACACCTATTGTCCTGTTCACCTAGCAGCAAATAGGTGCCTGGGTGTTAGTCGACTGGTGTGGGTCGCATCCTGGGGGACAAGATTAAGGACCCCAATGGAAATAAGTTAGACAGTCCTCGATGACGCACTGACTTTCTTGGGTTATCCTGGGTGGCTAACCCTCCGGGGTTAAAAATCCGAACGAAATCTTATCTTAACAAGATCTTGGGATATGAAATAGACAGGCTACTCCACTCAACATCTCACGTCAATAAAAAGATCAACATAGCCAAAGCCGGTCTTAGCAGTCTCTTTAGATTTAATCAAGCCCCTCCACATGTCAAAAAACATCTATATAAAATGATAATAAGACCTATACTCGAATATCCATGTGTCCCAATGACATTAACAACAAAGACCAACATGCTACGGTTGCAACGGGTCCAGAATAGAGCTCTTCGCTTCATTACTGGTACCAGGAGGAGAGACAGAGTTAAAATGGCAGATTTACACGTACAACAAGATATTACTGCCATAAATGTACGCCTTGACACCCTGAAAAAGAAACAACTCTATGCAATGCAAGAACTCTACATGCCAGATAGAGAACATCCTCTACAAGTTGTAAATACCACGGATTATATCATCAATACTCCTCCTCACAAGACTCAAAGAATGACTCTCCCACAGAGGGTCCGTCGTTTTATCCATAAAGATGATTACCATCGACCAATGATATTGAGCAACCTCCCTGATGAAGATGATTGGGTAACACCAGAACCCTTCTATGTTTACTGAGAAAACCATCGCCCCCAATTAGGGAGACATCTTATATAACATTCTACTGTAAAAATTATGCTAAATTTACTATGGCAGGACGCCACCTGTAAGAAGCCATTGTCAAGTAATTATTTATAAACTGACCAGGAAATTATTGCCTTCATTGTATCTTAAATATCCGTTGTGCATTCGCAAAAAAAAGGCAATTTCAACTTGTATAATTACTACCAATTCAGAGTCATGTACTTATATATCTGTTATATCTATGTGAACCATACCCCCGGCCGGGATTGAACCCGCGGTCATAGAGTCTCAAAACTCCAGCCCGTCGCGCTAACCACTAGACCAGCTAGCCACAATAAGATTCATCCAACTAGGTATATTTCTACACCATAGGAAGGTTAGCACAGGCACCTCTGTGACCACAAATGCAAGTTTTAACAGACGAATCTCCAGCTAGCGTGGTCGTGACGAACTCTAGCTCAAGTCCCTTCACTGCCGTCAACATGACTTAAGAAATCGTAATGACACGATTGCAAATAAACCATACCCCCGGCCGGGATTGAACCCGCGGTCATAGAGTCTCAAAACTCCAGCCCGTCGCGCTAACCACTAGACCAGCTAGCCACAATAAGATTCATCCAACTAGGTATATTTCTACACCATAGGAAGGTTAGCACAGGCACCTCTGTGACCACAAATGCAGTGAAGGGACTTGAGCTAGAGTTCGTCACGACCACGCTAGCTGGAGATTCGTCTGTTAAAACTTGCATTTGTGGTCACAGAGGTGCCTGTGCTAACCTTCCTATGGTGTAGAAATATACCTAGTTGGATGAATCTTATCGTGGCTAGCTGGTCTAGTGGTTAGCGCGACGGGCTGGAGTTTTGAGACTCTATGACCGCGGGTTCAATCCCGGCCGGGGGTATGGTTTATTTGCAATCGTGTCATTACGATTTCTTAAGTCATGTTGACGGCAGTGAAGGGACTTGAGCTAGAGTTCGTCACGACCACGCTAGCTGGAGATTCGTCTGTTAAAACTTGCATTTGTGGTCACAGAGGTGCCTGTGCTAACCTTCCTATGGTGTAGAAATATACCTAGTTGGATGAATCTTATTGTGGCTAGCTGGTCTAGTGGTTAGCGCGACGGGCTGGAGTTTTGAGACTCTATGACCGCGGGTTCAATCCCGGCCGGGGGTATGGTTTATTTGCAATCGTGTCATTACGATTTCTTAAGTCATGTTGACGGCAGTGAAGGGACTTGAGCTAGAGTTCGTCACGACCACGCTAGCTGGAGATTCGTCTGTTAAAACTTGCATTTGTGGTCACAGAGGTGCCTGTGCTAACCTTCCTATGGTGTAGAAATATACCTAGTTGGATGAATCTTATTGTGGCTAGCTGGTCTAGTGGTTAGCGCGACGGGCTGGAGTTTTGAGACTCTATGACCGCGGGTTCAATCCCGGCCGGGGGTATGGTTTATTTGCAATCGTGTCATTACGATTTCTTAAGTCATATCTATGTGACTCTGATGGGTTAGTATTATACCCCTTTAAGAATATCTTATTATTTCACATACACTTTTTAAATTACACCAAAGTGGTTGGGCCACTTACCTTTTATATCCTATCTCTCTCCCTCCTCCCACCCTTTTCCAATATTTCTGTCCTTACCCATCCTTCTTCCTTACCCATCTTACCAAAGCTCTGGTCATAAGAAGAAGATAATCTGGAAAGCAATGTCGTTGAGGCAGGATCCATCCTTAGCTTTAAGAAGAGGTATGATAAAGCTAGTGAAGGAAGGAGAGAGTGGACCTAGTAGTTACCAGTGAAGAGGCAGGGCCTGGAGCTATGACTCGGCCCCCTCCAACCAGAGTTAGGTGAATTAGGCGAGTACACATATGCACACACATGTTAATACAAATAAACATGCCCACTCACCAGTACACACACAGGAGCTACGATTCAACCCATGCAACCACAAATAGGTGAGTACACATACACGCATCTTTTCACACACATCCACTCACACATACACAACAAAAGTACTCATACACCCACTCTTACACACAAAGTATACAGCTCATGGTAACTAGCATATTATAAAAATAAATGTAATTCCAGAAAGTAGGATGAAGAGGCAGGGGAACCAAAGAAGATTGGTCTGAGAAAGAACTAACGACTACAGGGCTCGAGAGGTCAATGAAACGAGTGGGAGAAAAGCTAAACAAGTTTAGCAACTCACTGGTGAAGAGGATTGCTGAAGGGAGCAAGTAGTGGGAGCAACAAGGTGAAGCCAAAGAGGCTAGGATACAGAGCCTAGAAGAGTGACTGAAAATGCTAAAGCAGAATATGGAACTGAGGAACGAAATGGACATGGCACTGGGAACAGGAATATCAGTGGACCATGAGGGAGCTGAAGGAAGGAAGGTGATAAGAAGTCCTTTGCAGAAGTGCAATCAGGCCACCAAGTGGTCAAGGAATTGCCAAGGAAAACAGCAATGAAGATGCTTAAATTATACCAAGAGATATAAAGAGAAAAGAAATGTGAAGAGTAGTGGGAGAGGTCAATAATTATTCAGGGGCTTCAGGAGGTTAAAGGGTGGACATACAAAGAAGACGACAGGAAGGGACAAAGGAGACTGAAAATATCATCAAACAGGAGAGAAGGATACAACCGACCAGATAAATTTTCAAAACACAGTATTGGAAAAGAAGCTGAAGGCATGATATTCTATTGAAGACAGGATAACAAGTTTGAGGAGTGGCATAAACAATTCATGAAGGCATCATCAGACACCATAACAATCAAGGAAGCAAAGCTCATGGGGATGGTAACAGACGTGATCTTCCCAATTGGGTATCAGATCCTGAGGAAGGACAGAAGGAACAGAGGGTCCCAAGCTGGTGATAGCGGTGATGTACAACCCGCCACAGCTTAGCTAGAGACCAAGACAAGAAAATGAGAGCAGCATAGCAATGGTAGACATACTAACTGATATGGCCAGAAAGATTCACATGTGCAGGGCAAAGTTACTAGTTATGTGGAATTTTAACCACAAAGAGATTGGGAAAACCTGGAGCCATTAGGAGGAACAGAAACGTGGCGGGCTAAGATACTGGAGGCAGTATTGGAAAACAAAGTTCACACTGCGTAGTACGCTCCTTTGTAAAGTAGCGTGGCGAGTTTCAGTGCGTTGGTCATTCCACTGATTAGATGGACAGTTTTTTTTTATTCTGGAATTGCGTTGTGATTTTTTTGTGTAACGGAATGGAATCTTTAAAAGAAAAATCCTTGTGAGTTTGAAATTCTGTTTCAAGCTCAGTATAACGGCTAGTGATACAAAATACTTAAGCAAGCATTTGGCGACGAAGCAGTGTGTTAGACAGTGTGTTTTTGAATGGTTTCCTCTATTCAAAACAAGGTGAATTTCATTTGAGGATGGTGAATGTTCTGGTCGTACATCAACGTTAAAAATCAGACACCAACACTGAAAAAGTGAAGAAAGCTGTTCACGAAGATTATCGTCGTGGTATCCAGAACATTGCAAATGCTGTGGAAACTTCTCATGGGTCGTGTCAAAGTATTTTGACTGAAAATTTTAACATGATGAAAGTAGCCGTGAAGTTTGAGCCCCGCTTCTTGACTCAAGAACATAAATACCATTTTTTTTGGCCAAAAACAGCATGAGAGTCTCCCTCCACCTTTCTTACTTCCCAAATCGAGCCTTCTTCCCAAAAATAAAAATGACACTCAAGGAGCGGCTTATTAACGAGGTGGAGGAGATTCAAACAAAATCGCAGGCTTCATTAGTCACTGTTAAGAAAGAAAAGTTCCCTAAATGTTTCAAGTGGCAGAGGCGCTGGAATCAGTGTACAGCCTCCTAAGGACAGCACTTCGAGGGAGACAACTTCAACTATTGTCATTCTATTCCTCAGTATGCAGTAAATTATATTTTGAATCCACAAGCAAAACTAATAAACATATAATTCGTAGAGAGGGAGAGGGGCGTGGGGAAGGGGCAGGGACGATTGAACATCTGCACCATTCAGTGTAACATCCATAAACATTTCGTGAACTTTCAAAATGCCAAGTTTGGCATAATAGAATCTGACGAACGTCGTATACACATGCGCTGTTTTGGATCACCTCTCGTCACTGCTAACACCGTCGTTCAAAATACAAGCAGTTTTATGATTTACGAAATACATGCCAAACCAAAATACAGCCATCAACTAGCTGACCTGACCCACAATTTAAACTGAGCTTTTCGCTCTCTGAGTGGCGAAACGTCTCATTAATAAATGTTCTAGTTACTATATGTGTGTCTTACATTCTTGTTGGTATTAATCACCTTTGGTTACCTCGGAGGGAGAGAGAGAGATAGGAAGAAACATCAAAGTTAAATCATACGAATATCACGTTATCATTCATCTATGATTATCAGTTTTTTTATTCTTCGTCAGAGAGAATGATAGAAATAACATAATTTACCTTGCGTACTTTCAGTACTCTCAAGCCCTTAACTAAGCAGTAGTAGACTAATATTAAAGCACATACATACCAGCCATTGTTAATTGTGTTAACACGTATAGTCATTCACAAGTAAATAGTATTTGCTACGTCGATGAGATACCTGTGTCTCCATCGGCCCTAAATCGTCTCATTTCCCACGCAGCCAACTGCACATTGTAGCATAAAAATCTTTTTTTCACACATTTGTACACCTACTGAACTACCTATGTTGTTTTAATCATAAATACAGAGATACATAGCTCCATTTTCACTAAACAACTTTCACATTTTCAGACTGAGAATCTTGATACGAAAAAGATGGCGTGTTTGATGCTCTTCTCCTCTGGTACTACAGGTCTGCCGAAGGGCGTCATGCTGTCTCATCGCAACATTATTGTATCTAATCTTCGTTACATGTGAGTTGCAAGATCCCAGACATTGTCTTCACAAATGTAAAGTCACTCACTGCCCTTTCACTAATCCCATCTCAATCCCTCTCATATATCTGCACTCTCCAAACTCCCTAACAACTGTGCTGTTGAATCATATCCCCATCCCTAAAATTTCTATTTCCAACAGTAATACCCATTCCCAGTAACCTAAACTGAACAAAAGGCAGGAATAGAGTAACACACAAATAATGAGAGATTTAGTAGCAGGGATAATGTGCTTGATAGTGCGACCAAGGAATCTTCTAGGAAATGACCTAATTAGGGAGGTGTTAGGTGAATTTTGGAAAAAAGAAAAGTTAAAAAGTTAAGCTCTTGATGTTTTTCCCCCCTGAAGGAAGGTTCCTTGATGCTGGTAAGGGGCTCTTGATCTAGGAAATTGGATCTGTGCTCCAGTTCCCTGAATTAAGCCTGAATACCTTCCAGCGAGGGGCTTTGACCTCCAGCAAGCATGTGTGAGCGTGTTTGATAGGAGCGAATTGAGACAAATGGTTTTTATGACTTGATGTGCTGTTGGAGTGTGAGCAAGGTAACATTTATGAAGGGATTCTGGGAAACCGGCAGGCCGGACTTGAGTCCTGGAGAAGGGTGTTAATGTTGCAGTTTTATAACTAGTGTGAGCGCACCTCTGGCAAGACAATCATGGAGTGAATGATGATGAAAGTTGTTTTTCGGGCCACAATGCCTTGGTGGGAGACGACCGATGTGTTAATAAATAATGAAATATATAATAGCCTTCCACATCCCCAATGAAATGTGGAAGGTATTTCCCCCCTTGATTATAATAATAAAATCTTGATGTTTTCAACTCTTGGTCCTCAAGTCGACGTATACCTTTCTTCTGTCGACGTGTAGCTTGTTTCTGTCAAGTCGTGATTAGAGTGCTCTCCGTTCTTAGCGACCTGAGATTGTGATGACGGCTAAATTTTCAGCTCAAGGCAGTGTTAACTGAAGCATGAAGAGAAATTCAATGACTAAAGGGTATGTGCAGGGATTATCCCTTGAATGTCGTCGATGATCGGACCAACGAATGAATTTTAGTTGGCACTGAAGGAACAAAGCTGAAGCTGAAGAAGTTCCAGGAGACTGTTGAGAAAATCAGCAGTTCTTTTTCCTTGTTATCAGACGAATGTGAATCAACCATCCAAGACTTTCCAATAAAGATAGTTCCAGCAAGGGCCATTGTTAAGGACACAGCGAAGCCTGCCAGTGAAGACAGCCCAGCGAAGATCATCTCTGCGAAGACCATTGAGAATGTCATGCACACCGCCAGTCAAGGTAAGAACATTGTTTTAGTTGGGGACACTCAGATTAAGTTTATGAGATAAGGAGGCAGAGGGCGTGTTTTCCGGGGGCTGGGATGGAGGATATTGTTAGCAGTATCAACAACATCATGAGAGTAATCGGAGCAATTCTATTATTTGTCTCAGTACTGGAGGCAACTATGTTGGCAGATGTAGGAGTAACAACCTGATTAACAGGCATAGGTCAGTGATAGACATAATTAAGAAGAAGGGTGGGAGACCTGTGATATGTGGCATTTTGCCGAGGAGAGGAGTAACTGGTGTCAGTTGCTGGGTGGACACTGTAATGAAGTAACATTCTTAGAAAATTGGGTCTTCTTCTTTGGCAGAAATGGCATGCATGCCAGGGATTGGGTTCACTTATCTAGGTCTGGTGAGGGGCCACTGGCCAGTGCAGTGGAGGGAGCTAACTAGAAATAGTGGTATGGGATTTTGTGAGAAAGCAATGGGGTCTCAGTGTTGTGATACTGTGATGTGCTGTTGACCTCTTGTGACATGCCCATGACCTGTGATGTGCCCATGACCTCTTGTGATGTGCCCATGACCTACTGTAATATGCTCATGACCTGTGATGTGCACATGACCTCCTGTGATTTGCCCATGGCCTCCTGTGATATGCTCATGACCTCTTGTGATGTGCTCATGACCTCTTGTGATGTGCCTGCCCATGACCTCTTGTGATGTGCCTGCCCATGACCTCCTGTGATGTGTCATTGGCTTGTGTTGCATCCAAGACGTCCTGTGATGAGCCCATGACCTCCTATGATGTGCACATAACCTCCTATGATGTGCCCATGAACTCCTGCCATGAGCTAATGACCTCCTGTGATGTGCCCTTGACCTGTGATGTGCCCCTGACCTCCTGTGATATGCCCATGAACTCCTGTGATGAGTTAATGACCTGTGATGTGCCCATGACCTGTGATGTGCTCATGACCTCCTGTGATGTGTCGTTGGCCTGAGTTACGCCCAAGACATCCTGTGATGAGCCCATGACCTCCTATGATGTGCACATGACCTCCTGTGATGTGCCCATGACCTGTGATGTGCCCATGACCTACTGTGATGTGCCCATGAACTCCTGTGATGAGCTCATGACCTCCTGTAATGTGCCCATGACTTATGATGTGCCCATGACCTGTCATGACCTCCTGTGATGGGCCCATGAACTCCTGCGATGTGCACATGACTTTCTGTGATGTGCCCATGAACTCCTGTGATGTGCACATGACCTCCTGTGATATGCCCATGACATCCTGTGATGTGCACATGACCTTCCATGATGTGCCCATGACCTCTTCTGATGTTCCCATGACCTCCTGTGATGTGCCACTGACCCCTTGTGTTGAGAAATGGTACAACTAAGGTTAAAGATTAAATAGAGGGGGAACTTAGCTTGACAGACAGCTCTAGCCTACACAGCTGCCCCTGCAGGCGAGGTCTTGAGAAGCTGTCGTAGCCACTTCTCAATGGGCTGGAAAAGAAATATATTAGAAATAAATTACCCCTAGGGGGTATTATGTCAGCATATTTCGTTCACTGATTGCTGACTGGAAAACTTACATGTGTTGACTCAAAGGTCAACTCCTCACTGGGGTTTATGGTAAGTTACTAATTCATAACTTTGTACTCAACTGAAGTCAGTCGTACTAATTACGTCTTAGTACACTTACCTGGGTATATGTATCTGACCCGCAGTTACACCCAGATATCTGATGACTTGATTGAAGAATAGTGCTCTTTGAAGAATGTCACACTACACTCTGTTGGTTCGCAACAATCGTTACACTGTTCATCAAGATTTGTTCATTTATTCACAATCTGTGCAAGAATGGTACATAATACCGACAAGATGAAATTAAGACACATTTGCAACATCTGATGTTGCACATGTGTCTTAATTTCATCTTGTCGGTATTATGTACCATTCTTGCACAACTTGTCAGACACTGCAACATCATGGAATCTTGATTCTGAGGACATGTACATAACCTTCACGACTACGACAACTACTACTAAAACTGACCCATCTCTTTGGGAAGGACCTACTTCCACTGGGGAATCCCGCCTACCAGTGACTATGCCCTCGTCTGCTACACCTGACGTTAGTATATAAGCGCCAGGTTCCTTGCTTTTGCTTCAGAATCCCCACGACTACCGTGCTCTTCGCACCTACTCCAAGGCTGAGGGACTGATTACCTCATCTTCTGTATATAGTCCTACTGTCTTCAAGTTGTCCTGGAATTTGTATTGATAAAGCCACTGGATGGGGAAACGTCTACAATAAAGTTACCCAGATGTTGCATATGTGTCTTAATTATTCACAGTCTGTTTACTAAAGAAGCTGATCACACTTCTCTGTAAGTGTTTATTGTGTTTTTTGAGACACTTTGTTCACATTAACGCATGGATCAGTTTTCTTTGTTGGTTATTCCGGCGTCAGT
This sequence comes from Cherax quadricarinatus, assembly GCF_038502225.1. Taxonomy (NCBI): domain Eukaryota; kingdom Metazoa; phylum Arthropoda; class Malacostraca; order Decapoda; family Parastacidae; genus Cherax; species Cherax quadricarinatus. Next base: position 8,926,441 of record NC_091362.1, on the reverse strand, counting down.
GTGAGTACCAGTAGGGTCAAAGTTAATCTAACCTCACAGCGTCTCCCCCTCACCTCGCTTGTCCCCAGCATAAAGGAAAAGCTGACCTAGCATTTTTCCCCCTCTTTGCAAAACTTCCACTATGAAGTGAAGCAGAATGCTTGATTCTTCCTATCTTAAGCATAGACAACAATGTACACTATCTTTACCATGGTAATAAAGTGGGAGCAAGATTTTCCTTAATTGTCCTGCTAAGGTAAGAGATGGATTGTCTCTCATAACTAAACTACTTGCAACATTGGACTCTTGCATGACCACGTCACATGCTCGTACTGCATCTGGGATCAATTACTTGATATAGCAGTAAACAAGAAGCTTGCCCCTTCTGAGAGGACTGGACCCCTCAGGGCTGAAGGGAGCTGATGCCCCCGTCCTGAAGAAAATTTCTCCACATCTTGTGATGTACCCATGACCTCCTGTGATGTGTACATGACCTCTTGTGATGTGCCCATGACCTCCTGTGATGTACCCATGATCTTCTGTGATGTGCCCATGATATCATAGGGGTTCTTAAAAGGAGATATCGAGGGTTGAAGGTAGACACACTTGTTGGATGGTAACGATATATTGTCAGACTGTGATGATGGGAGATGGAGTCCATCCTCTGCCTTGTCCTTGCCTGTGTCAAACGCCGACTGAGGCCGAGGTAACTCGCCTCACACTCAAGCTGCACCCCGTGACGTCATACAAACAGTCACAGGCCTAGGGATCTCCTATCTAAAGCACATGGATGATACTGATATGCTATACAACACAGGGATCAGCAACTATGCTGATAGCTCGGCCATGTTACGTATGTCGTCTCGACATACACTACTATCTATAGGCTGAACAGGCAGGTGGTTCTGGGCTGATTCTATACAATAACAAATTCATATATAACTTAGAACTAATGGATGGTATCATACTGGATGTTAACAAAATGAATTTTACGTAATGGGTGTTAACGTAATCACTTTTAACGTAATGATTTTTAACGTAATGCATTACAAACTATAAGAACAAATCATTGTACAATATGGATGGAATTGATCGATCGATCTGTATTCATGCACTCTACGGATTCTGAGGAAGAATAAATATATATATACAAGGTGAAATTAACAGCAAAGGCATCTGGTGCACACACAGATCATTACTGTCAAATTCTCAGAATACTGAGGGAACGTGAATACGAAAAAAAAAAAATCTGAAAAACTAATCAGTTAATAACAAACAGTTGACAATTTACTTCATCTCGGACATCTAGTTATACAGACTATGTACATTTAAACCCAATTCTGCGAGCGTGAGGTTTACATATGCAGAATGGTTATCATCTCTGGGAGGATCGAATTCCTCTGCAATGGCTAACACATGCCTTGACTGAGGGAGACTTGAACGAGTATCTACAAAAGATACTTGTGGGTTTCTCATTACTTGTCGAGTACGCAAGGAGTAACAACATTCAGGTTGGTTATCTGACTGAGTATCTGAGGTAGAGGGTACAGAGTCAAGAGGATTTTCAGCATCTGTCACATTAGTCTGGGTAGCAATATCATCAACATCGCATACTAATTTCATATGATCTAAATGCGATTCTTTGTACTTACCAGTACTAATTTCTCTAACCTTATACTTATTACCAGAGATATGTTCTACAACTCGATAAGGTCCGACAAACTTTTGATCGAGCTTAGGCATTGCGGATGTTTTGTTGAAATTTGTCAGCATTACTCTGGAACCTACTTTAACTTTTGATGGCTTAGCATGGCTATTAGTTACTCTAGTAAATTCTGCTGTTGATTTGTGAAGTGTTTCACGGATTCTTCTAAAAACGCTTTGAGCCATGCTGGTACGGGTTGCTACGAAATCATCAGGGTTGTAATTAGGCTTTGGAGTGGAATATAACAACTCATAGGGTAAACGCTTGTCTACACCATACAATGCATAATGTGGAGTATCACCTATGGAAGCATTGTAAGCAGAATTTATTGCACATTGAACATCTGGTATGACTTCATCCCAAGTTTCACTATTGGGGTTGATAGTGGCTCTCAGGACATCAAGTACTTTCTTATTGGTTTGTTCGGCTAACCCATTGCTGGCAGGATGATGAGGAACAATGGTGGATTTAGAGATCTTGTACAAAGTACACAAATTTTCAAGAATCTCATTACAGAATTCACCTCCATTATCTGTTACTAAGGACTTAGGGGTGGTATGCCTGCAGATAATGCGTTCTTTAAACGCTTTAGCTACTGTCTCTGCAGTCTTATCTGCAATAGGAACTAACTCACAATATCTGGTGAAATGGTCTACCATAACACACAGATGTTTGTTGCCTTGGAGGGAACATTTAAAATTGGTTAACAAGTCAAGGGCAACTCTTTCCCACGGTTCGCTAGTGGTTGGGTACATTTGGATTGGATTAGGACCATTGACATTTCCTTTATGTTGCATACAGACACTACATTTCTTAACATACTCGGAAATGTCAGTTGCCATACGTGGCCAAAAGTATTTCATTCTGGCTTGTTTCACAGAACGATCCATACAAGGGTGTGCAACACCTGGTGCATCATGAACTAGCTGTAGAGCTACGTTCACTAGTGACTGTGGAATTACTAACTGTTACACTCATCTGCTTGGAGTACCCAACTCGGCTGTTTGATACAGTAATTCTTGGCTCATTACAAAGTCACTAATGGGTGCTGGTGGCTTCACAGTAAGAATAAGATCTTCCTGGAGCAGGAATCGAATCACAAGAACACAAGGGATCGGTTCTTTCTTACTGGAGGAATGAACAAACTCGGTGGAGTGGATGACTCTCCCCGGTTGAAAAAATTAACGCTATAACACGCAATATGAGCAAGGGAGAATAAATCTACTATCTCAAACTGCAAGCACAGGAGAAAATAAATGAACACGGTCAACAATGCTGATATTCAATCTGAGTTGCACACAGTGACATGAGGTATCAGCTATAAACTTCACTTACAAACGTTAACAACACGTGAAAGTTACTCGAGAAATAACTTCTTACATTGCACTGATTACTGTCAACTAGGATGGGATCACCATCTGGAACACAAGGAACGACAACAGACACTAGTGAGAGCACTAGCTGTAACAGAGACATCTTTCTGCAGACAGCATGTCACATCAACAAGAGATGGCATTACTAGTTTCAAGTAATCGTTTTCTGACAAGGCATCCCCTGTGGACAAACTACTACTCGAACTAGCAGTCATTGCAGGGATAGGCTGTGCACTCAAGGCAGTCTGAGTGTCCCCGGACACTTGAGGCAACGGAACACTATCTTGCAAATCTGAAGGTGTAGGTGGAACACAGATGGGAGTGACAGAGTTACTAGTGCCTGACCACTCGGCTACATTAATAAGTAATGAACGAATCTATAGGAACTTAATCTGAACTTCACATTTTGCAGCACTTTAACAAATCTCAGATACAAGTTGTGAGAACAAACACATTGCTCAAGGACTTGGTATTGTTTTTCAGTCAGTAAGGGAATATTGGTACTGTGGACTGATTCATATTGACTTTGACTGGCATGGTACACTAAGTGAACATTCAAAAGTGACTGGGACATCTTCTCAGGGAACTTACTGAAGGACATAAAGCAAGAAAAAAAATAGAGAGAATGACACAGTAAGCTTAAATGGGAAGAAAATGCTTAACTATTCTGCATAAGTAACTAAAATTGACAGGTCACACAGTAAGCAAAGAACTCACAGTCACAGAGAAAATGCTTATCTGAACAAACAACACTTTGAAAATCAAGAGAACTTGTACTTTACTCAAAGCTAATTTGCTCAACTTTTACTTTAAATTGAATGAATGACACAGTGAGTTGTCTCTACTTTCAATGCAATAGGGAAACACACAATAAAATTATAAAACTGACTCAATAAATCTTGTGCAAAAATAAAACAAACTAGGACACAATTCACTGAAATAAAATAAAATGGCATAGAAAGAATAAAATATTATGCACAGAACAGAGCATATGAAACTGCACTAATATAAACTGTAGCAATATTGCAAATGACAATTGCTAATCAAAAAGTACTGCACAACACTGCATAAAATTTCTGCAAGAAAAATTTTAATGGCAACACAACCTTTGCACAAGAATTATTGCAAAATGAGTCAATGTGCAATAATAAAAAAATATTACACACACAAGAAAAGAAATATATCAAGGAATGAACTGAGGGAACACTTTAACTCTTAACTGCACTCAAGCAACACTCAACAAGCAAAAGAACAATTTTACTCCAAAAGAAGAACTCAAAAATTGCACCAAAAGCTAATTTGTTCAGTGAAACATGAAAAATAATAGGTGCTAAAACACAGAACAAAAAAGTTTGAACACTTACAGTGATGCAGAACACAACACATCAACACAAACACAATACTAGAATTTTCTTGCAATGAAACTTGATGTGTGAAAACTTTGATAAGATAATAATTATCTTGCTTGCACAAAACAATGGCACTATTGTCTGTGGAAATAAGACAAATTAGACACTGGCTAAATGAAAGAATATGAACACAAAAAAAAATGTTCAACACACAGAGAACAAAAAAAAAAAGAATACACAAATGCTGGGATGAAAAAATTATATATAACTGAGACAACACTGAGTTGTGATGCAGGACACAACTAAATAAATTACTGAAATACTTCACTGGAACACTGAGAACACTAGGTGATTCTGAAGTGTAAACACAAGTTCTATACTGCTCATATGTTGCACACACAACAAAGGAAAAACACTAAGTACTTACTTCAAGTGTATAAAAAGACACACAACACAAAAGACATAAGATAATGCACGAAAATTAACACTGAATTAAGGAGATAAAAAGATTATTGCAAACAAACACTGAGTCTGATCGAGAGTCACTGAATGTCACTAAGAAAATCACTGGAACACAAAAGAAATGTCTCAACACTCGCAAATGTCTCTATGAAAAATATTATCGCTGTAACGACTTGGTGAAGAATAAGGTTGATGGTAGTGGAGAGTAGAGGAGACTGGTTGCTGACTCACTGCTCCTCAGCACACTTGATCATAGAATTGCTCTTAAATCGACGATAGACACACACAGGAGGCTTTCAATGATGGCACAAAACACACTCTAGCTCTTGACCCTCTATGTGGTCCTTAAAATATGGTGTTATAACCCCTCATAGTGTGCCAAAACACTGGTAGAGGTTGGGTGAGTGGGTTAATGGCCGAGTGAGGCGTCTGAGTCCTCGTGGTGAGTGGGTGGGTGGGTGAGCTTAGCAGGGGTAAAACCGGGGGTGGTGAGACACACGTGGTGAGTGGCCCTATGGGTTGAAAGCGTAAGCCTCACTGAGGACAACCACACTGCCGCGAAGATAATTCTAAGCTGGCTGGCTTAAAATACACCCACGAAATACCACAACACCACAGGGATGAAAAAGAGCACTCAGAATGGCTTGGGGCTTGAATCACAAGCGATGAAGACTACTCATGTGGCTTACTTGAGTACTGGGGTAAGACACCTGGGTTAGTTGCTAGCTGGCTTATCTTAACCCTTCACACAGAATAGCTTGATAACTCCTCACTATGAGCACAGCAGGGGTGGAAAGCCGGCTTGGCAGGCAAAAGAACTGGATGAAATAGGCTAGGCTGGACTGGACTCCCTCACCACAGACTGGAAGCTGGCTTACTTTGCAAACTCAGGTCAACCCCTCGGGAGTGATGCAAATAAGCAGATAAACACTAATACAAAGAGACTGACCAATGATTATTGTAGTGGCTGGTAGAAGCTTGAGAGAGTAGCTGGCTTGAGGTAGGTCGAGCGTACCCTGCTCGGCAGGCCTACTCACAAGATGTCGGCAGTACCAGTGGAAATTTATCTCCAGAAATCGCTGTAATCGTCAGGATTACAGGCCCTCCATTGCCACCATTTATCGTAGGGGTTCTTAAAAGGAGATATCGAGGGTTGAAGGTAGACACACTTGTTGGATGGTAACGATATATTGTCAGACTGTGATGATGGGAGATGGAGTCCATCCTCTGCCTTGTCCTTGCCTGTGTCAAACGCCGACTGAGGCCGAGGTAACTCGCCTCACACTCAAGCTGCATCCCGTGACGTCATACAAACAGTCACAGGCCTAGGGATCTCCTATCTAAAGCACATGGATGATACTGATATGCTATACAACACAGGGATCAGCAACTATGCTGACAATGACCTCCTGTGATGTGCACATGACCTCCTGTGATGTGCCCATAACCTCCTGTGATGTGCACATGACCTGTGATGTGCCCATAACCTCCTGTGATGTGCCCATGACCTCCTGTGATGTGCCCATGACCTCCTGTGATGTGCCCATAACCTCCTGTGATGTGCCCATAACCTCCTGTGATGTGCACATGACCTGTGATGTGCCCATAACCTCCTGTGATGTGCACATGACCTCCTGTGATGTGCACATGACCTCCTGTGATGTGCACATAACCTCCTGTGATGTGCACATGACCTGTGATGTGCACATGACCTCCTGTGATGTGCACATGACCTCCGGCAGTAATTTGAATTACTGTAAGGCTGTTGAGTGTATATATGTGTTTTACATATGTGAACAGATCATTTAATTTAGAATTTATTATTTGTTGCATGTTTTAGATAAAAATTAATCACTGTTGTGCAAGTCGTACAGATAGATGTACTGCAGGTATGAATGGAGAGGTATGAAGGGCGACGGTACATGACTCCCATGGAAGAAGTGGTAGTAAGGGCGGCGGCATCAGAGAGTCAGGAAAGGTCGAGAAGGCAGCCACAAGGACGATCTGCACAGTGATTCGTTGGTGGAAAGCTTACTAAAATGTTGTTCCATTTTGGAGAGAGTTGAACTTTGTTCTAGAGAGGTATCCCACTCTAAAGGGGAGGATGGTGTCTGTTCCAGGGTCATTGAGGACGTGGATGATTGCTTCGGTGGTGGTGGCTGGTGCGGTGATACAGGCGAACTTAACAGTCTTGTCTTGGAGTCTTTGGGCGAGTTCGTGAGCAGGCATATCGGCGTTAAACTGTTTCGTGGTGTAGAACCAGATACCAGGCATCTGAAGCCTGGAAGCAGAGGCACGCGTGGTTGCTGATTGGTTCGTTGCAGTAGTGGTGGTGGAAGGCGGGGCCGTTGATTGGTTCTTTGCAGCGTTGGTTTTAGAAGGTGCTGCTGGCGTCTCATTGGTGGGACGTGGCTGTGTCTCGACGGACAGCGAGGTCTCTGATTGGTCCGTTGTATTGATGGTGGTGTGAGGTGGCGGTGATCTCTCATTGGTGGATCCTGAAGTAGAGGAGAAGCTGCCCAGCCGCCGTTGAGAGAAGACGTCGTTGTTCCTGCTCTTCAGTTATCCTGAGTAATTCTCGAGGAGAGCAACTCTGAACACTGTTACTCGAGATTTTTCTTGGGTTATCCTGAGTAATTCTTGACCAGAGCTGAGAGGAAACTTGCTGGCAGTCACTTCGAGCGCCATCCCATCAAGAGGGTAAGGCGGTGACTTGCTTGTTCACCTCTCTCTTCCCCATCCTCCCCTCACCCAAACATCTACACTGGCCCACACACTACATACATTGCTATCCTTCTGACTTTCCTATCTTCTCCTTTTTCGGCAACTTCGCTTTGGCGAGTTAACACAAGGCATTTTGACCATCCGGTAACCCGTGTGGTTTTTTAAAATCCGGCCGATCTTTGCCTTGGGCCCTTTCTTCCTCACCACTCGAGGGTAGGCTATCTTAGGGGCTGACCTTCATAAGTCAGCTGAAATAGGATGTTAGACTAACACTGAGGAAAGACCCTTTTTGTTAAAGTAACTTATGTGCCAGATGTACCTTCCTGGACATTATGGCGCGGATAAGAGTAAGATTACGGGTTCATGACAACCAAAAGTCCAGGAAAGAAATTATAGCATGCATTTGCTCAAATTCAACTGTTGCTCAAGTGGATGTTTTTAAAACTCTCGCTGGGGTAGTACTTCTCCTCTCTTCTGAAGAAGAGCTACATCAACTACTTAAGCAGGAGGTCCTGGACAAATTGAAGACTTTGGGTATCCACCCAATTGCACCTGAAAGCTATCAAGCACAACGAACTGTGTTTGTTGCCAGAATTAACAGCATCATGAGAGATAGCACAGTAAATGAACTTCTTGTTAACTTTAATGAAGAGAATTCAGAATTTCATGCTGTACAAGCACATAAATTTTCTAACCCTGGCAACAACCAGGAAACATTAAAATTAATACTTAAGACACCTGAAGAAGCCAAACTAGTGTGTCAAAATGGCTTCAAATGCTTTCGCACAAGATGTACACCTGACCAAATCTCTCTTGAGCGGTTTGTCAGTGTTACACAATGTTACAAATGTTACGCATTTGGTCATACCACTAACAAATGCAGTACCCAAGCACTGATTTGCAGCATATGCTCTGCGCAACATTCTTTCAATACTTGTAATAACAAAACTAATCCCAAGTGTGTACTCTGCAATGGTAAACATCATGCTGTTTCTGCTATCTGTCCCGAGAGAAAAAAGGAAATGCAGAAAATTCTAGAAGCTAAGAAAATGTCTAATTCTAAGAAGAACGCTCCTGAGGCGCTTCCAACAATGTCCCAAACTTCCTTCCCAGCTTTGCCTGGATCTAGTGGGACTCCTCAGGTCTCTTCCACTGGTTTCAATGTTTGGAATTCTGCCCCTCTTGGAGTGCCTCAATCTAACCCTCAACAACAACATACACAAACGAAACAACAAGGTTCAGTCTCATCTCCCATGTTTCAGGTAACCTCAGCCGGGGATATAGCGAGAGCGCGACTAATGTATATGATGGCCAAAGACATAGCAGGTGGTGACATTCAACTCTGCTCCAAGATTTTAAATGATTTGTTAATGGCTAATGGGATCACTCCCATTACTATCCCAGATAATGTGAAGGTTATTATGGCCCAGCCTTCTCATAACAAGAAGTATGTACCCTACTCTACTTCTACAAATAAGCCTAAGTCATCCCTTGTCCAGGGATCACCCACCTCACATACCCAGGTTGTCAACTCCCATCAACCCGATGAGTCAATACCTGCTCATAACGATGCCCCAGAAATTGGTGCTTACTCTTCCGCTATTGAAGCTGATCCTGTTGAACAGGAACTTTCCCAGGGTAATTCACCTGGCCTACCAAATTTTCCCTTGGAGCCTCCACAGTCTCCCATTAACTCTCACGAGCCTCTGCTTCCTGTAACTGGGAATATCGTACCTCAGTTTTCTGATGATGACTCTAATGACTCTAATGATTCTGTTAACATTACCAATTCTAGTGAAGATGATGACACTTAATACACAAGCAACTACTCAGAACTTCCCTCCTCCCCTTGTCGAGTCCAGCAGGGACAGTGTGGATACTAAACATGACATTACTTGCAGGCGTTCAGACCACAGCACACGTGTAAAGTGCAAGAAATAATGGGGATTACATGGGATGTATGGGAGAAAATTCTCTCCCACAATAACAGTCGTCGATTTAACAATAATCACTATCAGTTGGTAAATGAATGGAGAGATGAGAACTTAGATGATCTACAACCACTACCTTCCATCCATACATCAACTGTTGAAGACGCTCATCCGCTTACTAGACCTATTACATTACTCGAGATGAGTCAGGTTATTGGAAGAATGCGAAATAGAGCCCTTGGTCTCTCTGGAATAACAATGAAACAAATAAAGTTCCTACCCAGAAATTGTAAACAGACTTTGGTTAATATCTTTAATGCCATCTTGGCCTCAGGACATTTTCCAGTGGTTTTTAAGACTGCTGGGATGATCTTTCTTGCTAAGCCCAATAAAGACATTCACCAACCAGGGAACTATAGACCTATATCTTTACTTAAAGTAACTGGAAAAGTTCTTGAGAAGGTCATTTCGAACAGACTGAACTACTATATGGAGTTTCATCACCTTTTTACTGAAAAACAATTTGGCTTTAGAACACATAGAGGTACCAATCATGCAATAAATATTATTTTCGATACTGTAGCAAGTCTAAAACATCAGGGCAATCTTGCCCTAATTGCCACCAGAGATGTTCATAAAGTTTGATAGTTTATGGCATGAAGGTCTTATATACAAACTTACTGACCTACCAGACCATAACTGAACTTTTCTCAGATTAATATATAATTTCTTAACTCAAAGAAAAATCATTCCCACTTTTCATGGCAGGTCGACAGAGCCTTTTATACCAACAGCTGGTGTCCCACAAGGTTCTTGTCTTAGTCCAATTCTCTTCAACATTTATGTGAATGACCTTCCTCAACCAGAGTTTAATGATACAATTATAACGCAATTTGCAGATGATGTTATCCATGTCGTCTCATTAACTCCGGTAACAGGAAAATACAAGTATGAGAGAGTCATAGAAAAAATTAATATTGAACTTCGTCGGACATCTAATTGGGAAAAGAAATGGAGAATTACAACTAACCCTGACAAAGTACTGGTTAGCACGATAGGATGTTTTGCATCAACCATCGAAGATAAGGGGGGTATCTCCATCAGAGGTACACCTGTAGCCATTAGAAACCCTAACAAGATCTTGGGATATGAAATAGACAGGCTGCTCCACTCAACATCTCATGTAAATAAAAAGATCAACATAGCCAAAGCCGGTCTTAGCAGTCTCTTTAGATTCAATCAAGCCCCTCCACATGCCAAAAAACATCTGCATAAAATGATAATAAGACCTATACTCGAATACCCATGTGTCCCAATGTCATTAACAACAAAGACCAACATGCTACGATTGCAACGGGTCCAGAATAGAGCTCTTCGCTTCATTACGGGTACCAGGAGGAGATACAGAGTTAAAATGGAAGATTTGCACGTTCAACAAGATATTACTGCCTTAAATGTACGCCTTGACACCCTGAAAAAGAAACAACTCTATTCAATGCAAGAACTCTACATGCCAGATAGAGAACATCCTCTACAAGTTGAAAATACCACGAATTATATCATCAATACTCCTCCTCACAAGACTCAAAGAATGACTCGGTATCGGTATCGGTATCCAGACGAGACCTTTGGTGAGATGGGTAAGGAAGAAGGATGGGTAAGGATAGAAATTTTGGAAAAGGGTGGGAGAGGGGAGAGAGGTAGGATATAAAAGGTAAGTGGCCCAACCACTTTGGTGTAATTTAAAAAGTGTATTTGAAATGATAAGATATTCTTTAAGGGGTATAATACTAACCCATCAGAGTCACATAGATATAACAGATATATAAGTACATGACTTTGAATTGGTAGTAATTATACAAGTTGCAATTGCTTTTTTTTTTTTTTTTTTGCGATTGCACAACGGATATTTATGCGACAATGAAGGCAATAATTTTTTGGCCAGTTTATAGAATTCTGTGACAATGGCTTCTGACAGGTGGTGTCCAGCCATAGTAAATAGCATAATTTTTACATTAGATTGTTATATAAGATGTCTCCCTAATTGGGGGCGATGATGTTCTCAGTATACATAGAAGGGTTCTGGTGTTACCCAATCTTCTTCATCAGGGAGGTTGCTCAATATCATCGGTCGAGGGTAATCATCTTTATGTATAAAACGACGGACCCTCTGTGGGAGAGTCATTCTTTGAGTCCTGTGAGGAGGAGTATTGATAATATAATCCGTGGTATTTACCACTTGTATAGGATGTTCTCTATCTGGCATGTATAGTTCTTGCATTGTGTAGAGTTGTTTCTTTTTTAGGGTGTCAAGGCGTACATTTATGGCAGTAATATCTTGTTGTATGTGTAAATCTGCCATTTTTACTCTGTCTCTCCTCCTGGTATCGGTAATGAAGCGAAGAGCTCTATTCTGGACCCTTTGTAACAGTAGCATATTTGTCTTTGTTGTTAATGACATTGGGACACAAGGGTATTCGAGTATAGGTCTTATTAACATTTTATACAGATGTTTTTTGACATGTTGAGGGGCTTGATTGAATCGAAAGAGACTGCAAAGACCGGCTTTGGCTATGTTGATCTTTTTAGTTACATGAGATGTTGAGGGGAGCAGCCTGTCTATTTCGTATCCCAAAATCTTGTTAGGGTTTCTAATGGGTACAGGTGTACCTCTGATGGAGATACCTCCTTTATCTTCAATTGTTGATGCAAAACATCCTATCGTGCTAACAAGGACCTTGTCAGGATTAGTCGTAATTCTCCACTTCTTTTCCCAATCAGATGTTCGACGAAGTTCAATATTCATTTTTCTATGACTCTCTCATACTTGTATTTTCCTGTTACCGGAGTTGATGAGACGACATGAATAACATCATCTGCAAACTGTGTCACAGTCGTATCACTAAACTCTGGTTGAGGAAGGTCATTCACATAAATGTTAAACAGAAGTGGACTGAGACAAGAACCTTGTGGGACACCAGCCGTCGGTATAAAAGGCTCTGTCGACCTGCCATGAAAGGTGGGAATGATTTTTCTTTGAGTTAAGAAATTATATATTACTCTGAGGAAAGTCCAGTTATGGTCTGGTAGGTCAATGAGTTTGTATATAAGGCCATCATGCCATAAGCTATCAAAAGCTTTATGAACATCTCTGGTGGCAATTAAGGCAAGATTCCCCTGATGTTTTAGACTTGCTACAGTATCGAAAATAACATTTATTGCATGATTGGTACCTCTATGTGTTCTAAAGTCAAATTGTTTTTCAGTAAAAAGTGATTAAACTCCACATAGTAGTTCAATCTGTTGGAAAGGACCTTCTCAAGAACTTTTCTAGTGACTTCAAGTAAAAATATAGGTCTATAGTTCCCAGGTTGGTGAACGTCTTTATTGGGCTTACCTAGAAAGATCATCCTAGCAGTCTTAAAAACCACTGGAAAATGTCCTGAGGCCAAGATGGCATTAAAAAATATTTACCAAAGACTGTTTACAATTTCTGGGAAGGAACTTTATTTGTTTCATTGTTATTTCAGAGAGGCCAGGGGCTCTATTACGCATTCTTCCAATAACCTGACTCATCTCTAGTAATGTAATAGGTCTAGTAAGCGGGTGGGTATCTTCAAGAGTTGAAGTATCGATGGAAGGTAGTGGTTGTACATCATCGACTGTTATTGTGGGAGAGAATTTTCTCCCATACATCACCCATCAAATTAGCCTGGTCCTGTGGATCGTCAAGTTTAATTTCAACATCTTCATCATCCTCCTCAGTGAAGGTATGAACTAGGTAGTTAGGAGCCTTGTGTTTTGCCCCTAAAAGTTGTCGAATCTTACTCCAAAATTTTACTGGTTCACGTTTGTACTGATTAGCTTGAAGAACTAGCAATTTCCATAAGTCCCGTTTGTGATGACTAATCATGTTAATTAATTCTTGCCTTAATCGGTGCAGTGTAGCTGCTGGTGGTTGTCGCGTTTGAAGATGCCTTCGACATTCTGCTTGATAATTTCTTAAATTGTCTCTAATTTCCCTAGTAGGTTTATATTGTTGGTAAATCTTTGTGGAAGCTAATTGACAAGTTGCATTAGTAGCTTCAATTATTCGATTATGCAGGGACCTGATTGCATCATCAATTGCAGTGGAAGGTAGATTTTCCAATGACACAATTTCATCGTCACCCAGAAATGCCCTGAAGGGGTCAAATCCTAGGGTGTTAAGATTGGGTTTAGGAGGTACAGGTATTCTAAATGGAGAAGTTTGTAGCTGTATTATAACAGGGATATGGTCAGATCCTACATTTCCACCAGGAGATATACGACAGTGAAAGATGTCACAGTCTCTGTTTGTCAGTACTATATCTGGTGTCCCTGGATGAGGTCCAATGTACGATTTAAAGAATGGGCCTTGAAATGACAAGTTTCTGGCTGTCATGATATTAAAGAGTTGTTTTCCTTTTAAATCACCCAGTGGAATACCAGCTCCACATTTGAAGAGGGCAGGGTAATGAGCATTAAAATCTCCCGCTAGAATTGTTGGAATATTTCTGCTTAATATCCTATGGAGAGGAATTGACTCTATATATTGTTGCCTCGGGGGAAAATATCCAGTTCCTATCATTAGTTGTCCATGAGACGTTGTCATTTCTATTGCAAGAATGTTATCTTCATCAACATGAATATTTTTAAATGTATAGCCTAATTTAACTAAGATGGCTACACCACTAAAGGGTCCTCTCGATTTCTCCACAGTACAGTAACCACGTAATTTAATATGTTGATCAACTCTTGCAGCTGTCTCGTTCAAAAGTATAACATCGGGATTGTAATCATGTAGTTCAACCTCAAGAAGGTAACGGTTATTAAAGAAATGTTGAACATTAAGTTGGAAAATTGTAATCCCCATTATTTCTTGCACTTCGCTCGTGTACTGCGGTCTGAACGCCTGCAAGTAGTGTCATGTGTGGTATCCACACTATTCCTGCTGGACTCGTCAAGGGGAGGAGGGAACTTCTGCGTAGGTGCTTGTGTATTAAAAATGCCATCATCTTCACTAGAGGTAGTAATATTAACAGATTCATTAGAATCGTTAGAGTCATCATCAGAAAACGGAGGTATGATATTCCCAGTTACAGGAAGCAGAGGCTCGTGAGAGTTAATGGGAGACTGTGGAGGCTCCAAGGGAAAATTAGGTAGGCAAGGTGAATTACCCTGGGAAAGTTCCTGTTCAACAGAATCAGCTTCAATAGCGGGAGAGTAGGCACCAATTTCTGGGGCATTGTTATGTTCAGGTGTTGACTTATCGGGTTGAGGGGAGTTGACTACCTGGGTATGCGAGGTGGGCGATCCCTGGGCCAGGGATGACTTAGGCTTATTTTTAGATGTAGAGTAGGGTACATACTTCTTGTTATGAGAAGGCTGGGTCATAATAGCCTTCACATTTTCTGGGATAGTGATGGGAGTGATCCCATTAGCCATTAACAGATCATTTAAAACCTGAGAGCAGAGTTGAATGTCACCACCTGCTATGTCTTTGGCCATCATATACATTAGTTGTGCTCTCGTCATATCCCCGGCTGTGGATACCTGAGACATAGATGAGATCGAACCTTGTTGTTGCGTTTGTGTATGTTGTAGGTGAGGGTTAGATTGGGGCACTCCAAGAGGGGCAGAATTCCAAACATTGGAACCATTGGTAGAAACCTGAGGAGTCCCACTTGATCCAGGCAGAGCTGGGAAGGAAGTTTGAGACATCGTTGGTGGTGCCTGGGGAGTGGTCTTCTTTGAAGTGGACAGTTTCTTGGCTTCAATAATTTTCTGCATTTCCTTTTTCCTTTCAGGACAAATAACAGAAACAGCATGATGTTTTCCGTTGCAGAGGACACATTTGGGTGTATTTTTATTATTACAATCTCGATAAAAATGTTGGCCAGAGCAAATGCTACAAATTTGCCCTTGAGTACTGCATTTGTTGGTGTTATGACCAAAGGCATAACATTTAAAACATTGTGTCACACTGATAAATCGTTCAAGAGAGATTTGGTCAGGTGTACATCTGGTGCCAAAACATTTAAAGCCATTTTGACACACAAGTTTGGCCTCCTCAGGTGTTTCAAGTATTAATTTTAAGGTTACCTTGTTGTTGTTAGGATTAGAGAATTTATGTGCTTCTACAGCGCTAAATTCAGAATTCTCTGTATTAATGTCCTCAACAATTTCATTCACAGTGCTATGTTTCATAAAACTGTTGATTCTGGCCACAAACACAGTCCTCTGAGCTTGATAGCTCTCAGGTGCAACTGGGGTAACACCAGAAGTCTTCAGTTTATCAAGGACATCATGCTTTAGTAGTTGATGTAACTCTTCATCCGAAGAGAGGAGAAGTACTGCTCCAGCGTGGGTTTGAAAAACATCCACTGGAGCAACAGTTGAGTTCGAGCAAATACATGTTAGAATTTCTTTCATGGACATTTGATTTCCATCAATACGTAATCTTACACGTATCCTCGCCATGATGTCTAGGAAGGAACATCTGGCAGAGGAGTTCTTAACAAAAATGGATCTTTCCTTAATGTTAATCTGACATCCTATTTCAGCTGACTTATGAAGGTCAGCCCCTAAGATAGCCTACCCTCGAGTAGTGAGGGGAAAGGGCCCAAGGAAAAGATCGGCCGGATTTTAAAAAAACACACGGGCTACCGGATGGTCAAAATGCCTTGTGTTAACTCGCCAAAGCGAAGTTGCCGAAAAAGAAGAAGATAGGAAAGTCAGAAGGATAGCAATGTATGTAGTGTGTTAGTGTGTGGGCCAGTGTTGATGTTTGGGTGAGGGGAGGATGGGGAAGGATGTGGGGATGGGGATGAGAGGGGTGAACAAGCAAGTCACCGCCTTACCCTCTTGATGGGATGGGGCTCGAAGTGACTGCAAG
The DNA here is from genome assembly GCF_038502225.1 of Cherax quadricarinatus. NCBI lineage: Eukaryota > Metazoa > Arthropoda > Malacostraca > Decapoda > Parastacidae > Cherax > Cherax quadricarinatus. The sequence goes on along the minus strand of NC_091362.1, from coordinate 8,910,002 downwards.
CAAGTTTCCTCTCAGCTCTGGTGAAGAACTACTCAGGATAACCCAAGAAAAATCTCGAGTAACAGTGTTCAGAGTTGCTCAGCTGAAGAGCAGAAACGACGACGTCTTCTCTCCACGGTGGCTGGGCTGCTTCTCTTAATTAAGTGGGACAGACCAGCAAACATCTAGATATCAGGCGAACACAACTCCGATATGCAATACAAACTACGCAGGAAACAAATGTGATTTTCAATCACAACAGGGCTTGCAATAACTTTGCAAACTGGTCAGAAGCCAGAGTCGTGGTTAATTGCTCCTTTGGCTGGAAAGAAATATTTTACGATTGGTAATTATAAAACATGATAAACGTTTATTATGTAATAATAGTTTCTGCTTATTCAAACTCGATTCCTTTATAACTGAAGGTATTGTTTACATTCTGAAGTTAGATAACTGAAGGTATTGTTTACATTCTGAAGTTAGATAACTGAAGGTATTGTTTACACTCTGAAGTTAGATAACTGAAGGTATTGTTTACATTCTGAAGTTAGATAACTGAAGGTATTGTTTACATTCTGAAGTTAGATAACTGAAGGTATTGTTTACATTCTGAAGTTAGATAACTGAAGGTATTGTTTACATTCTGAAGTTAGATAACTGAAGGTATTGTTTACACTCTGAAGTTAGATAACTGAAGGTATTGTTTACATTCTGAAGTTAGATAACTGAAGGTATTGTTTACACTCTGAAGTTAGATAACTGAAGGTATTGTTTACATTCTGAAGTTAGATAACTGAAGGTATTGTTTACATTCTGAAGTTAGATAACTGAAGGTATTGTTTACATTCTGAAGTTAGATAACTGAAGGTATTGTTTACACTCTGAAGTTAGATAACTGAAGGCATTGTTTACATTCTAAAGTTAAATAACTGAAAGCTTTGTTTACACTATGAAGTTAAATAACTTTAATTAAGCATTGTTCATCCTGCTAAATATGTATCAGAGTCCACAGTACTTTACCACTAGCTAGATCCAAGATAATTATGGGCGCTTAGCCAAAGCTAAGCGATGTTGTCCACTGCATGTGGCAGGACTCGATGAAATAACTTTCAAAACGAGCTTGGTGCCCGGGGGTATGGTGCCCGGGGGTATAGGGTAACATCGCTTATCATCGGCTAAGCGCCCATACTTATTTTAGATCTAGCTCCGTAGTAAAGTACTGTGGACTCTGATACAGAGTTAGCAGGTTCGAATCCTGCTGTGGACGTAGAGACAATGTTCGAAAATAGTTTCGCCTGTTTGCGAATTGTTAAGAATATATATATATATATATATATATATATATATATATATATATATATATATATATATATATATATATATATATATATATATATATATATATATAGGTTGGTAGACAGCAACCGCCCAGGGAGGTACTACCGTCCTGCCACGTGAGTGTAAAACGAAAGCCTGTAATTGTTTTACATGATGGTAGGAATGCTGGTGTCTATTTTCTGTCTCATGAACATGCAAGATTTCAGGTACGTCTTGCTGCTTCTACTTACATTTAGGTCACACTACACATACATGTACAAGCATATATATATATATATACACACCCCTCTGGGTTTTCTGCTATTTTCTTTCTAGTTCTTGTTCTTGTTTATTTTCTCTTATCTCCATGGGGAAGTGGAACAGAATTCTTCCTCCATAAGCTGTTGAGAAATGGGATATCAGCTAAGTTTAAATATAGGGAAAACTTAACTTAGAAAGACAACTCATCGCCTGCACAGCCGCCCCTGCAGACGAGGTCTTGAGAAGCTGTCGAAGTCATTCCTCAACGGGCTGAAATGAGTTATAATTTGTAAGATTATAAATTACCCCTAGGGAGTGTTATGTCAGCATATTTCATTCACTGATTGCTGACAAACTTACGTGTGTGGACTCAAAGGTCCGCTTATCACCGGGGTTTATGATAAGTGACTAACTCACGACTTATACTCAACTGCGCAGTCAATAGTGGTACATCACGAGTTTGAACACTTACCTGGGTATATGTATCTGACCCGTAATTATGCCCGGATATCCGTTGGGTTGATTGAAGAATAGTGTTCTTTGAAGAATGTCTCACTACACTCTGTTGGATCGCAACACTCGTTGCTACACTGTTCATCAATAATTGTTCACACAATATCACTAAGAAGTTGATCACACTTCTCTGTAAGTGTTTATCGTGTTTTGTGAGACACTTTGTTCACACTAATGCACGGATCAGTGTTCTTTGTTGGTTATCCTGGCGTCAATGTCACTCTCAGTAGAGTCAAAAGTAATCTGAAGATGCCGCAACGTCCCACGCCGTCACTGCCCCCAGCACAAAGGAAAAGCTGACCTAGTACTTTTGCTTCCTTGCCACTTCCTCGATGAAGCAAAGCAGAATGTTTGATTCTTGCTGTCTTAAGCATAGACAACAATATACACTATCTTTACTATGGTAATTAAGTGGGAGCAGGATTTTCCTTAATTGTCCTGCTAAGGTAAGAGATGTACTGTCTCTTATTAAAATACACTCTGCAACACTGGACCACATGGAGTGGGGGTCGCTTGACCACAGGTCGTATACTGGTACTGCATCTGGGATCAATTACTCCCTGTAGCAGTAAACAAGATATTTGCCCCTTCGGAGAGGGCTGGGCCCCTCAGGGCTGAAAGGGGCTGAAAGGGCTGAAGGGGGCTGATACCCCCTCCTGGAGAAAATTTCTCCACACTGGGGGGCGGCGGAGGTTCGCTGCAGGTGAACTATTCATCACTTAACATTAATTTGATTTTCTCACTCGCCACCACTGCTGCTTGTCTTTTCTGAACAGCTTTAGTCTGTGTGGTTTCTGGAGAATCACTAATTTTGTTTTCAACACTGTGTAATTCTAATGGTACTAGTTTATTTATTGTCCGCTTAATCACTACACCTTTGCTTAAAACATCAACTGTCCTGATGATTCCATTTGCATCAGGATATATGGTCACAATTTTTCCAAGTGGCCATTGGGACCTCGGACCATCATTGTCAATAATCACTATGTCACCAGGTCTTAAGGACTTATGATTTTCAGGAACATCAGCTCCATAGAAGTGTTCTCTCAATGAGGTGAGATAGCCTTCTCGCCAAATTTTCTCCCAACGTTCAATCACTTTATTAAGGTGTTTGAATTTACGTCTGAGTTGCTCAGGTTCGAAATAAGTAGAATCCTCTATTTCTTTATCATTCATGGGAGGAACAGGTTCGAGTCTTCTGCCATGGAGTAAATGAGATGGACTTAACACTTCTAAATTGTCCAGATCATCGGTAACATAAGTTAGAGGTCTGTTGTTGACTCTATTTTCTATTTCAGTCACAACTGTACGGAATTCTTCTAAGTCTATTCTCTGACGATGAAGAGCCTTCCTTAAACAACGTTTTACAATGCCGATCATTCTTTCATAAAATCCGCCGTGCCATGGAGATTTAGGAGGAATGTATCTCCAACGACAACTGCGTTGATTCAGCATCTGTTGTACTTCTGGTTGATCAAAGATCTTGCTTATATAAGCAGCACCTGCAACAAAGTTCGTTGCATTATCTGAAATCATCAGTCTGGGACATGCCCTTCTGGCTGCAAACCTTCTGAATAATTTGATAAAAGTTTCAGCAGACATGTCAGTGGCTACTTCTAGATGTACTGCTCTAGTCGTAGCACAAGTGAACAAACAGATGTACACCTTGATAGGAACTTTGTCAACTGTTTTGGTTAAAATTATTGGTCCAGTGTAATCTACACCTGTCACCTCAAATGGAGTGATATGACAAACTCTTTCAGAGGATTAGATTTTTTTAGATTTTGCCACCGAAGTGGCTAGTTTATTGTGCACCCCATATCCAGCCTGTGGACGGTAGCGCGAGAGCATATGGATACACAAAAGGCCTAGGAACTAGGCCCCAAAGGGTTAACAGGAATACATATGGATTTATATCTACATATCTATAGTTCACTTATCTGTTACAAGCAAATTTAGGAAATTTGCTTAGTATATCTGGTATCTTATTTTCATTAATAAGATATCTTGACATGTCACATAGGTTATTATACTGTCTGTCTCTGTATTCCTCAATAAGTGGACAATTAAGCACATAATGTTCAAGAGAGTGACCATATGCCTGATCACATAATTTACATTTAGTTTGATCATCATCTGTGTGTCTCCCAAACTGCCAGAAGTACTTGTAACCAAGCCTAAGCCTGGCCACTACAACATCAGTCAGTCTGTTCACATTGCAAGTTGCTCCATAAACATACTTATCTACGTTCATGTTATCATAGTGGGTTATAGATCTACTCAGGCTTCTAACTGCATTCCTATAACAATCATTTTCATTATTTACTTCTCTCCTAATATTATTCCTAATGCTAGACACAGTTATACCAAAGTTATATTCTACATTCTCCTTCTCGATACTCTTCTTGGCTAACATATCAACTTTATCATGAAGGAGTAATCCAATGTGTGATGGGATCCATAGCAATTGTACATTAATTCCTTTGTCCCTAATTTTTGAGTATCTATACCTGGCTTCCCCAATGAGCATGTTGTTGGAGTCATTATATGAGCCAAGAGCCTTCAATGATGACATAGAATCAGTAATGATGATAGAGTCAAGCTCAGTGTCATAGGTTAGCTTTAGCGCCATTAGGATTGCAAACAATTCAGTTTGCAGTGTAGACGCCCAGTTGTTAATTCTTATGCCTAACTCAACAAATTTATTATCGTTCTTAACTAGGGAGGTGGCAACAAGAGCAGATGCAGCCCTGCCAGAAGACTCCTGTTTAGATCCATCAGTGTATATAACTTGTGATAACTTGTTACTACCAGCTAGGTGAGAAATTTCTTCTTGAGCAGTTGCTCTAACAAGAGATTTAAGGAAGGGATTACTAGCAATGAGCTTCTTGGGAGGGACTTGTAGGTATGTGATATTAAATGAACACATCTTCCATGAAGGGGTGAAATGCTCTTGTTGCCTACAGTGATACAGTTCATGCAGGTTATAAAACTTAATGCAATTGCACGTTTTCACAATCCATTTAGATCTGTGTGTATTTACCTCTAGACACTTGGTAAGATTCACTGTGACAGTGTCTGGTTCGTTTCTCAACATTCTAATACTGAGTACAGTGTTAATTTCAACAATCCTATCACTGATACTAGAAATACCAAGCTCCTTCCTCATGTTAAGAACTTTTGTAGATCTGGGACAGCCAAGAATAATCCTGAGAGCTTCATTTTGCATTAACTCCAAGGGTCGGAGAGAACTTTCTCTAGCTAATATCAACATGGGAGCAGCATAATCAATTAAGGACCTAACATAGGCTATGTACATCATTCTCACGATTCTCACATTTGCACCATAGTTGGGATTGTAGCCAGCAACAGCTTTGAGAGCATTTAGCCTAGCTTTACATTTCTTGTTTAGTTGTGGTATAGTGGATTTGTTAAAGGGTACATCTACACCAAGATATCTGTAAGTTTTAACGTAGCTAATGATTTCACCCTGCAAATAGATGGGTGGGGGATGTCGTTTGCTTGTTAATATCTTAGTTTTAGAGGAAGATATTATGAGGCCTAGTCGATTACAAATTGCTTGAACTTCATTAAGAATGGTATTCATCTTCTTATGCCCTGTTGTATGGATCATGATATCATCAGCATAGCTTATAGCTATATGTTTAGGTGAGGCAGGTAGAGCATTTAGGAGAGCATTAATCAGAATATTAAATAGCATGGGACTAAGAACTCCTCCCTGCGGTGTACCTAAAGACATTTCTTTAGAATCACTTCTGAAGCCTTGGTAAAGGACAGAGGATACTCTATTTGACAGGTATCCTATTATCCAGCAGAGTAAGCTACCACCAATATTCATTTTGGCTAGTTCATGTAGTATAACGGTTCTGTTCGCAATATCAAATGCAGATTTTAGATCAAGAAAAGTGGTAAAACTAGTAGAGGTGTGTGCAGTGAGAAAGGTGGAAATACAGTTCTGCACACTTTTACCTTTCATGAACCCATAGAGGTAGGGGGAAAGTTGATCTCTGATTCTGTAGTACAGTCTGTTAAGCATCATTCTTTCAAAAGTTTTACAAAGACAACTAGTTAAGGAGATCGGCCTAAATGTATCAGGCTGTTGGGGCTTAGGGATAGGCACAATGAGACTATTGGTCCAGGAAGTAGGAAGAACGCCCTCAATGTAACTGAGATTATACAGTGCCAACAAAGGGTTATCAGGCACGTGCCTTAGAGTTCTGAGAATATCATAGGTTATACCATCCTCTCCAGGAGCAGTTGATCGACCTTTGGTTAATGCATTATCTAATTCATACTCGGTAAAGAGGCAATCACTCTCATCAATATTTTGGCTCATAAAATTAATCAGTTTCAACATTTCTTCAGAAGTACTCTCTAAATTTTTTCTAATATGAGATGGAAGGCTTTCATGCCTGGATGTTTTGGACCAGTCATTTATGAGGTCATTTGCTTTTTCAAGAGGAAAGGGATGAGCAACATTGCCAGTCTTTTTCCTGGTTATTTTATTTATACCTTTCCAAGCCAAACTCAAAGGGGTGGACCTATTTAATCCACTAACAAACTGTTCCCATTCCTGTTGCCTAAGTTCTTCCTTTCTATTCCTTGCATTTGTTAGTGCAGCTTGGAACGTTCTGAGCAGGTCTGGGGTTCTACATTCACGGTATGCTTTACCAATCCTCCTAGCTGCATGTGTTAGATTGCGCAGCTGTGGATCATTATAGTATTTACATTGGTTTTTATTGTTATTTATAGTGGAGGGTTTTTGTTTCCTATTCCTGCCCACTTGATCTGTGAGAACACTCTCAATAGTGGTAATTAAATCATCATTAAATTTTTGTGTGCCAATGGGCTCGTAATTCTTATACCATTGATCCAAGTGGTTAATAAAGTTGTCTCTGTGTTCTGGTTTGAGAATAAGTTTCCTCCTTCTGTATTTAGCTCCTTGATTGCTGGAGATGTGATCAAGATTGACAGTTGTTAGTCTTGGGAAGTGATCAGATAGAAGATCATCAACTATGACAGAGTCATGCATCGTATATGATGTATTAAATCCAAGACACAGATCTAGTATGCCACCATATATGTGAGTAGGCTCAGTAGTGCCCACAATTCGAACATTATCATGCTCATTTAGCAATCTCACTAGTTTAGTTCCATTGGTGTTTGTTATAGACCCACCAATATTCTTATGTCTGGCATTAAAATCTCCAAGAATGATGGTAGGTTCACTATTGATGCGATCTGGTAAAGCATCAGGTCGAAGCTGGTTCGCTGGGGCATAGAGATTAAAAATGTTTATGGAAAAATCGCCTGCATATACTTTGACACCATGATACTGCATGTTAACTCGACTCTGCAAGGAAAGGAGTGAATGTGGCAAGCTCTTTCTGACATACATCACACAACAGTTGGTTGACCTTAGGTTATAAGCTGCATATCCAGGCAAGTTTGGTGGAGGTGCTCCATCTTTCAATCTACATTCCTGCAAACAGATGACATCAATATTCTTGGTTGCACTAATATGATGTAAGTCAGGCAACCGCTTCCTGATGGAAGCAATGTTCCATGAAAAGATTTGTAATGTATCCATTGTAGTGAGTTATTACAATCTCTTGCTCATAAGATGGTAAAACTATTATGCTTTGACTACAGTGTGCAGATACTTAAGAGCAAATAGCATAGTTTGTACGTCTTTATCTTCAGGACCTTTATTTTTAAGCATTTTTCGGCATTTTGGCAGCCAGTGATAAGGCAATTTTTGAAGGCAAGAGTTATGGGCTTCTTTCTCACAAATTGCTGGAAGCTGAACGGAGATTGCTGCACTTTTGACATCATCACCATGCTCAAGAGCATCATCCTGATTACATATATTTATTAAACTTGTCAGGATCTGTTCAAGATGCTCAATTTTTTTCTGGAAAGTTGTTATAATATGAGGAAGGTCAGGCGAATCCAATGCCTCTCCGGAGGATGGCACTTCTGGGTTAGTGCTTTCTTTAACACCTATCACCTTAACAGGTACCATGGTTACATTAGTGTTCTCTGTTTCATCATTCATTGCAGGTAGGTCCTGTGCATCTGACTCATCTCCAATTTCCAGGGAGGTTACCTGTGTGGTGTCCGTCTGACTGTTGTAGTTGTGTGTATTGGGAGAAATGACAAACTCATCCCCATATTCAGGTGTAGCCATAGGTATCTGTAGTGGCAGACCAGTAGTTCCATATGTGCTAGCAGGGATGGCTAGCTCCTCCACAGCTGGTGTGTGTGATGGCATTCTGGTATCACCAGAATCCTTTGCAGTGAGGTGGGGTTCTTGCACACTTTGCAGAGGTTCAGTCTCAGATCTGGCTGTGGTAGACTGGATGGCCCCATCCTCAGTTACCATTAAAGGACTGTTATCAGGTTTACATCGAAGGTTGTTTGGGTTCTGACTGCAGCCCTTGTGGGAAACTGTAACCCCAACTTCTTTACAGTTAATACACTTAAATTTTCGGCTGTCAGGGCCTACTGTGCATTCTCTAGTGGAATGTTTCCCAGCACACTTACCACACCAAGAATGTAGTATTCCACAGTCTACTGCAACATGGCCATAGTGCTGGCATTTGTAACACCTACGTTTAGGGGGTAGGTACACTTCGATGTTTAGGAAACGTAAACCATGCACCCAGATATTCCGGGGGAGGGGCACAGGACCTACCCAACTGGCAATAATTTGGGATTTTCCTTTAAGTCTTTTAGGCTTGATGATATGCTCACTTAGAGTCAGATGGGATGGGTCCATGCAGAGAGGGTATCCAAAGATTATGATACTGACCCATTTTTTAAAGTGGTGAGTGTCTGATGGAGGTCGGAGCAGCTTAATATCCCCATAAGGTGTACTAAGTAGATCATTAATCAGCTCTTTATTCTGTTCCACAAACACAAAGTTGTGTGTGTTTCTCCTAAATTGGATCCTTGAGTTAGGATGCTTGTTTACAGCTTCCATTAGCCATGCACACTTAGCAGGAAGCGGGGTGTTGTCAGGGAAGTTCAGCTTAACACATTCTTCCTTTGAAGAAAGACTTCTTGCAGCCTCTGTGCACCAAGGACGTTTAGTATCACATTGTGTACGAGTCAAGTGAGTCTGACTACGTCGACGCTCTAGCCCTTTCTCACTTTTTCTCTTTTGTTTACTTTTAAAGGTCTGGAAGCTATCTTCATTTCCATCACCTGCAGAAATAGGTTCCTCTATGACAGTTGCCATGTTTGCCAGTGATGATATCTGGTGTAAGACTCACAACACAAGAATTCCTCGCTTATCTTTCCCTTATAGCTTATGCAAGAGCAAATATTCACTACAAAGTCAGAAGTCCAAAATAGATCACAAGACACAAGTGCTCAAGTTCAATGAACACCTCCAACCATACTCAACCCAGACCACCACCACTCAATACGACACACACCCCACCAAAAACACACTCAGAGACCTCTTGTATGTGTGGTAATAATATGGTACATATAATGATATAATGGATGGTACAGGCGAGGTCTTACACCTTATCACAAATTACAAAGATGAAAAGAGAGAGAGAGAGAGACAAATTAGGTAATATTGAGCATAAAATTAGAATTCTGACATACATCACATTAAACATGAGGTTCAAATTCAATGATAACTTCCACTTGAGTTAGTTCAGGCTTCTGCCACCTAATGTACCTCACTGAAATAATAATATAGCAGACATCACAATGAATGCTGAAGACAACCTCTTACCCCAACCTTAGATTGTAAACAGTATTACTAAAAACAAAAAAAAAAAAAAAAAAAAAAAAAAAAAAAAAAAAAAAAAAAAAAAAAAAAAAAAACTAGGTAATGTTACAATGACAATGAGATAAATCACTCTGGTCGACTTCCTTGGTCCATCCTGGGTAACTCACACGTTACTATGTTATACATGTATGCAAGCATAAGTGTGCAGCTGTAGATAGATGAACCAGTACCTAAACAATCTCACTTACACACGCGTTACTATGTATGACAAGTGTTACCAAGTACACCAAGTGTACACTTTATCACTTAGAATACACTTGTGTTGATGTAAATATAGGTGAGAGTGGTACACCGCTGGTCGTAATAAACACACTCAACTTCTCAAGGTCACACACTAGGCCCAGCTTCTGGAGTTACCAGCGTTTTAATGTGTTTATTATGTGTCAGTGCGTGTCTGCAGTCATTAAATTGGTGTATCAGAAGTTAAACACTACAATCCAGTTGATCAAATAGTCTAAAACAATTTACACAATGTATAACTAGAAGTATAATGATTGCAAATTGTTACTATTACAATTTTAACTAGGCGCTAGACCCACTAGATGAGATGGCAAGGAACATAGATGTTAACAGGCTGACTCTTGCTTAACACAGTTGAAAGGTAACCGAATTACTCAAGTAAGAAATTATTCATGAAACTGAACATTATGCAGGAGTAAGCTTGTTCACAGTAAAAATACAAAGCATAAGTTACACACTCACACCACAGATGAACACTGCAATTTGAAATATTACTGGGAATTTAGCAGTAAAGTTTCAGTCTGAACGAGAAAATGTATTAGAAAACACAGCAATGACACTAGGACAAGCAACTTAATTATGTAACCGTATTTAATAGTTCAGTTACACTGAGCAGAGCATGTATTACACTGATTTATCAAATGTAAGGAGTCACTACACTGAAGTACACTCTGAGCCTTTTAAAGTCTTAATACAGGCTTACAAATGACAATTAACTGTTGGGGAAAGCAGCACTTACCACTTCTAGCACACGTATGACAGATGAATGTTCACTGTGTACAAGCCAATCACCACAAGCTTACTATGTTTATAAGTGAACCTCTGGCATGTCCCGCTCAAAATGTCAGCACTGCAATGCTCGTCAAATTGTTCTCAAGCCACTACAGGAAACACTGGTATGCCAGCAGCACTGCAGAACGTATACAGACATGCTGGGCCCTAGGACAGCTATTACTGCAGGCTGCCTTAGCTTGTTCTGGTTAGCTTTTAGTGCTGCCCTCAAGCTTGCTTGACTGTGCTCACCAAGCCCGCGCCAACCACCCGGACACCTGCTTGCAGCAGGCAGGCAGGCAGGCACACAGGAGACACTCGCAAGATGAGCGGAGTGCGGCACAGAGGACACGGGCACTCAAGCACCCATGTGGTCTGGCAAAAAGCCGCCTCTAGACCACAAGCAAATAGAGGCTAACGACTGAGTTCCAAATCGAGGAAGGAGAAGGGACAAGGAAAGGATATTCACCTCGCTAGACACAGGCAATATGGGTGTAGTGGCCTGCAGGTCGCAGTGCAATTTTCAAGGTCATTCACTGGGCCCACAGTCGTCTCGAGAGTTACCAACCCTGTACTACTTGTTAACTCCAAACCCGCAGCACACGTGTCTTGGAATGACAGACAAATTTTCACTACATAAGAACTAGTTCTCACAACACCGAAGGTACGGCCGGAACACTGTAGAACGTTCACAAAGGCATTCTGGGATTCAGAACAGATGTAGCCTTGGCCTTCACTGGCTGGCTTGGAGCGCTGTTTGGCCTGGATCAGCTAAACTCGCCCTTATCCCATATGTAGGTAATGGCGACGAGTTAAGGGATACCGGTGAATAGGAAAGTCGAGGAAGGGACATTCACCTCACTAGACACACGCAGTATGGGTGTAAGTGGCATGCGGGTCTTATAGTGCCATTTTCAAGGTCACCCAGCAGGCCAGACATTCCTCACTCATTTTAAGCCTACGTAGGTACTGATGGTAGCACAATGTCCTAAGTCAGCGTAACCAACTCATGCAAATAGTTACAACAAATCTGCAGCACTTGCGGAACTCAGAGAGTCGAGTACCAGCTGGGCAGCAAAATACACCTCTACACTGCACGTTGTTGATAGAGGCGAAGGGCTGAGTTTAAAGGAGGAGAGTTGGGGATACAGGAGAACAGCAGAGGTAACTGAGCACGCACATTCGCCTTTCTTCACATGGTCAATATGGGCGAAAGTCTCAGGCAGGTGATGCAGTGCCTTGCTCAAGGTCACAGGCTGAGGCAGACTTCTCAAGAGTTACCACACACTGCAATACTCGTAGAGATTGTTACTCACTCCAACTTGCAGAACTTCTAGCACACGTGTCATGGAGTGAAAGACGAATTTTCAGTGTGTGGACACCTGGGTTACCAACTCACGTAGGACTGCACACACGTCGTTATTCCTCAGGTTGGTAGAGCGATGAGTTGTGAGCATTTTGAGAGGCACGAGTAGCAGTGGACTAGCAAAATTCGCCTCTACACTCTATGTTGATAGAGGCGAAAGGCTGAGGTCAAATGAAAGGCAGAGGGGAAGCAGAGGCCTGTGAGGGCCTTTGCAAAAAGGAAAACTATTTCCAGTGTTTGACTAGGTATATCCTTAGTCACAGCTCGCACATAAGAGTTCTCACAACACTGAAGCTGTCTTCCAACAGTAGGAGTTTTAATGATGACTTATCAGTCGGGAGAAATGGGTAGGTCTGTGAATTAGTAGGTCCAGATCCCCAGCACACGTCTACTCCCCTCAACCACTCAGCCGAGACTGGGTCACATCTATCAGAGGTCATACTCTGCCTAAAAAAAATATTTCTGCCCTTCCCTTAGTTAGCCACCAGTCTCTGGGTTCTCTTCCCCACCTCCGATGTACCCTCCACATTTCATCAAATCCTTCCATAGTTTGCACTGTGTACATTCTGGTCTTTCAGAGGGATATGGAGGTGGACCTGGATACTGACATACTCGCATATCGTAGTGACGACAAGTAATACAGTCCTTTATTTGCTTTTTCACACTTTGTCGACCTTGAGGTATCCAGTAGGATTGTCGTATATGACAAAGTGTGTCAGCTACCCCACCATGTAAGACGTTACTGTGGGCGTTTTGCACAATCAGTTTTGTCAGCCAATGATTCTTGGGGATCAATATTGGATGTATGGCTTCTTTAGGTAGTGAAGAATTACGAATTCTTCCTCGACATCTTATAATCTTTTCTGAGTCGAGATAAAGTCCTAAAGAATTAATCATGACAGGTTTCTTTGGGGATTTATCTTGTGTTTCCAGAAATTTATATTCTGTAGAGAAAACATCTTTCTGTATTAGTTTCACCCAGTATTTAATGGGTTCAAGACATTCATAATCAGGTTTTATTCCTTTAATGAATTTAAAGACAAGAGCTGTAACTCTTAAGAGTTTACCCAAAGATGAGTATTTAGATCCATCAATGACTATTTCTGTTGTGTCTGCAGAATTTACACAACTTATTTCTGCTGTGTTCAAGCAGACTGTTTCTTCTGGCATAATGTGAGCTTTTTGCTGAGGCCAGTTATTTTCATTGGAGAGCCAGTTCGGTCCGTGGAGCCATAATTTATTATCCACAAATTTCTTGAGTGGGACACCACGTGACAACATGTCAGCTGGATTCTCTTGGGTAGAGACGTGGAGAAAGAGATATCTCTCTGCATCTCTATTATTTCTGCTACTCTGTTCTGTACATAGACCAACTTACTCTTATTATTTCTTAACCACTGGAGAACTGCTTCATTATCACTCCAGATCACGGTTTTTTCAATAGTGAGATGATCAGGTACTTTGCTGAGATAGACAGCTAATTTTGTACCTACATAAAGTGCTGTCAGTTCCAATTGTGGTACTGTTCTGACCTTCAAGGGTGCTACCCTGGCCTGTGAAGTAATTAGTGTACTTCCTTCAGCATTACTCATGTAAGCTACAGCGCCATAACCTCTGGTTGACGCATCACAGAACACATGTAATGTGTAGTTGTTTCCCTCTTGACCTATTTGTCTGGGAAATTTAATTTGATGAAGTTGTTTAAGCTCCTTGAATATTTCATCCCATACTTGACTCATTTCTAGAGGCAAGTTCTCATCCCATCCAATTTTGAGCTTCCACGCATCTTGCATAAGCATTTTACAGTTTAAGGTAATTGGTGAGACGAGTCCTAGAGAATCAAAACATTTTGATACCTCTGACAGTAAACTACGTTGTTTACGTGCCTCCATTGATGTGTATTGAATACAATACTGTGCCCAATGTGTTCCATCACAAAGTACACATTTTGGAGTACGTTTATATATGACAGTCTTGTCTGTTGTATTCACAGCTTGATAAATGCCTATATGGAATTTCCCATTCTGTGGTTTAGTGAGAGTAGGTATACTCTTTTTATACTGAGTTGAAGGTTTATTATCCACTGGATTTGTGGATTTTTCATCTTGTCTCGTTGCTTGCATGCATGAAACTATTGTTTGTAAACCATTGCTAATTTCTTCACAAGTGAAATAGCGTTTATTGAACATAATATTTAATCGTTCAATAGTTTGTGGTGACAACTTATCTTGTACAATACCACTGATAAACCAATCACTTTGCCTTAGGTCATATTTAGCACCTAGGGATCTGAGACTATTGTCTAATGTAATTCTAAATGCCTGTAAGTCTGAAAAACAATGTTTGGGTGGCTTCAAGCTTGATATTAAGACTGCATGTCTAACTCTAGCCTTGTCATCATCAAAGTAATTGTCTGCTAAGACACGTAAGGCTATTTGATAATTGCCTTTGACCACCGGAAATGACTTAATCAGTTCATAGGGTTCTCCCTTCACAAGACATTTAAGGTAATTGAACTTAGCAATCTCATCTATGTCAGTTCGTGAATTTACTATGGATTGAAAACCACTAATGAATTCTTCATAATTATGACCTTGGAAAATAGGTAATGACAATGTAGGTAAGCTTGGTAATGGGACACTTGTTGTTGTTACAGGTGTAACAGGTGTTTGACCACTAGTTACAGTAGGTCTCTGTGACAGAATTTTGCTGCAGATAGCCTGTACTCCTGTCCACTTTAATTGTTGATTACTAAAAGTATCCAAAACATTTTTAATTTCATCCTCAGATGGGTCTGATTCAAGAAAATTCTTTTCATAATGTGTATAGTCTGAATTAATTATTTCCAGACGTTGTGTAAGTAATTCAAATTTGACCTCAAGATCATCAAAATCTATGTTTGTATCTTGAGTTAATCCTATACAGACTGAAATTAGATTTTCTAATTGTGCAATCTTAGTCTGTAAAGACTGAAACTGAGTTTTCAAACAAGCCATTTTAATGGTATACTGAAAATTCTAGCACCACACTTAGAGTGTTTAAAAAACATTGTACTGCTATAAACAGCTGAGTTTTTGTTATGCTTAAGTCAGCAATAATCAGTCAGACACTACTGACCCACTAAGCTTAACCTCAGGGTCAATGACCATGAAGGGTACACAGTACATATGGCTGGTGTCTATGGCTTGAGTTTGCTGTGTCAGCCCCACCACGATGATTAATCGTAAATGACGATGTTATACACTTCATTCACTATACACTATAAATGTCATTGTATAACGGTAAATCACATGTGAATATTACTTACACATATATAAATGTCACTGTTAATATATGAAAGCTTAAATTTATATATATAGTTCCTTTAATATAATAGGTATATCTATAAGAAACAAACTTTAACACAATCTTGTCTCTTAATTTCTGTTTATAAACATTATAAACACTATGTGTATATACACTCAGACAAACTGAACATCAGTTGGGTTGTTGTTGTCTTAGTCAGCGATTTTCGAGATTGGAGCAGTGGATGCAGGGTGCCATCCCCCGTTTTCTTGTTGGGTGAGTCACCCAGCTCCTGTTTTCTTTGGGTGAACGCTGGGTGAGCGCCTATTTTCTTTTGGCTGCCCATTCTCTGTGATTGAGTCTGGATGGACTCATTTATACTGATTTATATTGTAAAACACTAGTTTTACAGCTTTTTTCAAAGGACCTTGGCTTGTAGGTTATTTGTACACTGTAGTACAACATATTTGGACCACAGTGTGGCCTTTATCTGGTTTGAGCATGACCAAAATGTTGAGAAATGGGATATCAGCTAAGCTTAAATATAGGGAAAACTTAACTTAGAAAGACAACTCATCGCCTGCACAGCCGCCCCTGCAGACGAGGTCTTGAGAAGCTGTCGAAGTCATTCCTCAACGGGCTGAAATGAGTTATAATTTGTAAGATTATAAATTACCCCTAGGGAGTGTTATGTCAGCATATTTCATTCACTGATTGCTGACAAACTTACGTGTGTGGACTCAAAGGTCCGCTTATCACTGGGGTTTATGATAAGTGACTAACTCACGACTTATACTCAACTGCGCAGTCAATAGGGGTACATCAGGAGTTAGAACACTTACCTGGGTATATGTATCTGACCCGTAATTCCGCCCGGATATCCGTTGAGTTGATTGAAGGATAGTGTTCTTCGAAGAATGTCGCACTACACTCTGTTGGATCGCAACACTCGTTGCTACACTGTTCATCAATAATTGTTCACACAATATCACTAAGAAGTTGATCACACTTCTTTGTAAGTGTTTATCGTGTTTTGTGAGACACTTTGTTCACACTAACGCACGGATCAGTGTTCTTTGTTGGTTATCCTGGTGTCAGTGTCACTCTCAGTAGAGTCAAAAGTAATCTGAAGATGCCACAATGCCCCACGCCGTCACTGCCCCCAGCACAAAGGAAAAGCTGACCTAGTACTTTTGCTTCCTTGCCACTTCCTCGATGAAGCAAAGCAGAATATTTGATTCTTGCTGTCTTAAGCATAGACAACAATATACACTATCTTTACTATGGTAATTAAGTGGGAGCAGGATTTTCCTTAATTGTCCTGCTAAGGTAAGAGATGTACTGTCTCTTATTAAAATACACTCTGCAACACTGGACCACATGGAGCGGGGGTCGCTTTACCACAGGTCGTATACTGGTACTGCATCTGGGATCAATTACTCGCTGTAGCAGTAAACAAGATATTTGCCCCTTCTGAGAGGGCTGGGCCCCTCTGGGCTGAAAGGGCTGAAGGGGGCTGATACCCCCTCCTGGAGAAAACCTCTCCACATAAGCCATGCGTGTTGTAAGAGGCGACTAAAATGCCAGGAGCAAGGGGCTAGTAACCCCCTGTATAAATTACTAAATTTGAAAAGAGAAACTTTTGTTTTTCTTTTTGGGCCACCCTGCCTCAGTGGGATACAGCTGGTTTGTTAAAAGAAAGAATATATATAGAAATTTATTTGGTCCCTAAAGTTCCACAGGATAGATCCGGCATGGCCATAATGGAACAGCTGAACTGGGTGGCCCTTATACCCCACCCAAACAAAGCATTCTCTCGAGTTGGCGTTGATTGTTGGTAAGCTTATTTAATTTATAGATTTACCTTTCAGGGAAGGAGTAGGTAGTTTTACTGTTAGTATATTAATATTAGGTTTACTAAGGCAACTGTAGATAATAATAATGTAGACCTAAAACCTTAACATAGGTAGTAATAGGCCGATAATGTAGGCAAACACTAGGATAAGTTAGCTAGGGAGAACTGGCAGCCCTAGTTTGAACGAAGAGATGAGGGTCTGGAAGAGAGACCAGCTCATTCTTCTTAAGACAGACACCAACTGGACTAGATGTGCCATGATCAGCAGACGGCGCCCCCTACGTGTCTTCACATTTGAGACCTAGGGAAATCTGGTAGAGGCACTTCAATGTACAGTAGACGATCTCCTCCATCAGGCCCATACAGTAAGACAAGACCTCCACTTTATCTCATAGATTTCTGGCCAGTATCTGGGGAGAACTGTGAGTGAGTTTGATCTGTGGGCCTGGTGTGCAGCAGGCAGTGCATGCCCAGTAAGTACCAGTGTCTCTTGGCAGTCTGGAAGCTAGTGTCCGTGTCTGCATAGTTATACTAGGGGATACATACCCTCTTGGATATAGGAATTTCTGAGGTGCAGGCAGGTCACTAATAATGATTGAATATTGCAGGAATTAAGGCTCCCGGTTGCAAATGGTTTCTGAGGGGAAGTCCAAAGGGGCTAAGGCTAAGCTTAGGGAAGTTGAAGATCAGGATATATGCTGCAACACCAAGTAAGTAAGTAAGTAAGACAGACACCAACTGGACTAGATGTGCTGTGATCAGCAGACGGCGCCCCCTATGTGTCTTCACATTTGAGACCTAGGGAAATCTGGTAGAGGCACCTCAATGTACAGTAGACGATCTCCTCCATCAGGCCCATACAGTAAGACAAGACCTCCACTTTAATTCGTAGATTTCTGGCCAGTGTCTGGGGAGAATTGTGAGTGAGTTTGGTCTGTGGGCCTGGTGTGCAGCAGGCAGTGCATGCCCAGTAAGTACCAGTGTCTCTTGGCAGTCTGGAAGCTAGTGTCCGTGTCTGCATAGTTATACTAGGGGATACATACCCTCTTGGATATAGGAATTTCTGAGGTGCAGGCAGGTCACTAATAATGACTGAATATTGCAGGAATTAAGGCTCCCGGTTGCACGTGGTTTCTGAGGGGAAGTCCAAAGGGGCTAAGGCTAAGCTTAGGGAAGTTGAAGATCAGGATATATGCTGCAACACCAAGTAAGTTAGTCCCTTATATGTGCATGCAGGCGAGTTTCTTGCAACATCAATCATTTGTGAAAATCTGTCCTATAAGCCACTTGTGAGGCTGAGGTACCCACCTCAGAGCTCGGTGTCAACAGAGTTTGCCAGGGTAGGCGACTCACTTGGAGGCAGTCCACACAAATTTTCACAAAAGTGGTCCTTCGAAAACCGTGATGTAGAATAGCTAAGTTAAGCTATCATAGCTAGGCCACAGTTAGAAACCAGTTTAACAAAGTTAGGTTAAGTTAGCACTCCTAGGCCCAGAGTTACACAGAGGCTAATCCAAGCTGACTATACACAGAAGTTATTATTAGCAGTAATTTACAGGCAGGCCAGGTAGGCTAGAGAAGCTTGTGAATTTAATTATTTACAGTGATTACAAGTAATCCAGAGTAGGAGACTTGTGTGTTGATTACTTACAGTGGATTTGCAAGGTAGCCAGAGTTAGGCTAGCCTTGTGCAATATTTACAACAGCTATAGTAGCTAGGACAGATTTAACCTAGTTATTATTTACAGGGATTTCTAAAGCTAGGTTAAATTAAGCTAGCACACTAGTTAGGTTAGGATTTACCTTATCCAACCATCCACGCTAGACTGAGTAAGCTAGGTCAAGCTGTTTACATACATTATTCATTTACTGTTTCACAAGTTGAATTGTGGCAACGTTTCGCTCTCCAGGAGCTTTATCAAGCCATTAACAGGTTGAACTGTTGAATTTATTTGTGTTAACCAAGTGATTTTAATTTGTATACTGCACTTTTTATTATGTGATTTTCATTGTCTTTGATTCATTTTAATGTGGGATTTGTGAATTGTACCTGAGACTAGGTTAAGTCATGTAATTATTTGCTGGCATTGTACAGGAAAGTGCTAGGTTAAGCTTTCACGTCGATACACATTTTGATTGGGATTTGAGAGCTAACAGTGTACATTTTTGATTCAGAGTAGAGTCAATATAATAAAGGGAATTGTTAAGCTTGTTGAGAAGCCTTGAGACTCGTTCATTCTCACCTAATACCGTTCGTGCTGTGGGGTGGGCTAATTGAAGTACAAATTAGTACCGTGATCTTAACTAAACCGCAACTAGGTAGGTGAAGATGTAGTACCAGCTGTCCCAGCTCTAAGTCAATTAAAGCGGTCTATGGGAGCCTATAAGGGGCGCCTGAGCAAAGCATGTGAGGAGTGTCATACGGTCAGGCAAGATCAAGACGTAGACTGGGAGGAACTAGAGAGTTGCCTGAAACCTTTGGAGCAAAGGCCTTTGAGAGATCATTTATCCTTTATGAGACAGAGGCCTATACTACAGGTGAGTCTGAATATACAGTCGAAGTAGCACGGACAGACTATGACAAACGAAGGGCAGAGTGTAAAGCAGAGATGAGACTCTGCAGGCAGTTAATGAAGACTTTGAAGGCCGGTACAGCAGGGGGAGCAAATGTTTCAAGGAACACGAACAACAGCACGCCTGTTAATGTGTTGCCCAGATTGCACCAATTGAATTTACCAACATTCGATGGAACCTTAACAGAGTACATTGCTTTCTGGGATCAGTTTAAAGCCCAGATAGATGACAGAGACGATTTGTCAGATGCCGTCAAATTACAATATTTACGTTCACAGCTCAAGGGTAAAGCCTTGGACTTGGTCTGGCATTACCAAACCACCAACACCAATTACCAACATGCCAAAGACCAATTAAAGGACACGTTTGGCAACACTGAGGAGATAAAGGTAGCTATACTTTATCGGTTGTTGGATCTAGAGGCTTGTCGCCATGATCGTCAGAGCCTAGAGAAGTTCCGAATCGAAGTTATGAGTTTGACGAATAGTCTTAAAGATTTACATGATTGGGGTAAGTCGGAATGGTTCATCAGTCAGGTGATTCAGAGGAAACTGGCTGGCACTACAGTGCACGAGTTACACTTAAAATATCAGACGAATAGGTTCACGATAAAACAAATCGTTGAGGGGTTGGGAGATCTCGTTTCTCATTTGAGTATAGGTGTGAGAGAAGAGTCACCACCATCTCCACATAAAAACCCAGACAGTCACTCAAAGATCTCGAGAGATCAGTCTAAAGCTCGTACGACTAACGTTGGAGTGTACTATGGTAAAGAGGTGTCTAAGGTAAGAACCTCTAAGCAGAACCTCAGAGGCACTCATGCCAGAATATGCGTGTTCTGCGAAGGCGAACACACTAGCATGAGTTGCTCGGAGTATACAACACTGAGCAGTAGGCAACAGAGACTAAGGGAGTTGAGACTCTGCTTCAAGTGTTGTGGGGAACACTTTGCGAGAGACTCTGGCACCCAGCTCAGTGAGTGTCGAGTCTGTTGCAAAGGTAAGCACCATACTGCACTATGTCCCAATAATTTAAGGGAACCCCAGGCTAGTAGGGATATCTCTCAGGTAGAGATAGAAAGTGAGTCCGAGCCTGAAATGGTAGCCAGCGTGATTAGTGGGAGTGAAGTCTCTAATCCGAGTGAGAATCACGGAGGTACTGCCCTACCTACAGTCATGGCAAAGGTTGTGAGTGGGCACAGGTCTGAAACAACCCGATTATTCTTTGACCCAGGAGCACAAGTATCCTTGATAACAAAGAAGTTGGTGGCTAAATTAAAGTTGAAGGCCACAAAGAAAGTTAGTATGATGTTGGGAGGGGCTATAAGTCAGGTCCCACCCAAATCTTATGATGTGGTGGATGTCACAGTCAAATTAGGTGGACATCGCAGAGACATTACAGCCTTGGTGGTAGAGACATTACCCAGGGCAATTACAGCGAGAGGTCTTGCTGCAGCAGCTAAGCGATTGAAAGACCTTGATGTGAAGCTGGCAGACCAGGGAATTACCACTGACACAGTCAGAAATGTAGGTATCCTGGTGGGAGCCAATCATATAGATGACTTCCTGTCTACACGACGGACGTTTAAGGAAGGAATTGGTTTATACAGATCCCCAGTAGGATACATCATAGGCGGCAGGATTCCACCTGAATTCCCTGCCACACCAGATAGAGGAGAAGCTGTCCCCATGATAGCTGGGGGAGTAGTGATAATGAATACCAGTATACACTATGAACTGCCAGGGAAGCTGAACCAGGTAGGTAGTGACGAACACTCGGCCATCTTGGGAAAACACTTTTACAGGGTACATAAAGAGGGAGATAGATTGCCATTAAATATAGGGAAACTCGTAACAGTGGGAGGAAAAGCTACCAAGGCATGCGGGCCACTGGGTGGGAAAGTACGGAGCCACTCAGTCAAGGCTAGACATACGAAAGACGTTAAAGTTAAAGGAAAGGGTGCTAAGACCACCGGAACCAACAAGTTTACACCTCCAGAGGTCCACGCAGGGGAAACTGGATGGTTGAAGTTAGACCCGAGTCTGCTCGATGAGAGTGGCCGGACGGCACTCATGTCCAGGGTCTGCCGTGGGGGCTCGTGGAAGGTGAACTTGATTTAGACTTAGTGCCTACCTTTGCCGGCGGGAGGATGTGGAAATTTATTTGGTCCCTAAAGTTCCACAGGACAGATCCGGCATGGCCGTAATGGAACGGCTGAGCTGGGTGGCCCTTATACCCCACCCAAACATAGCATTCTCTCGAGTTGGCGTGGATTGTTGGTAAGCTTATTTAATTTATAGATTTACCCTTCAGGGAAGGAGTAGGTAGTTTTACTGTTAGTATATTAATATTAGGTTTACTAAGGCAACTGTAGATAATAATAATGTTGACCTAAGACCTTAACATAGGTAGTAATAGGCCGATAATGTAGGCAAACACTAGGATAAGTTAGCTAGGGAGAACTGGCAGCCCTAGTTTGAACGAAGAGACGAGGGTCTGGAAGAGAGACCAGCTCATTCTTCTTAAGACAGACACCAACTGGACTAGACGTGCCATGATCAGCAGACAGTGCCACCCACGTGTCTTCACATTTGAGACCTAGGGAAATCTGGTAGAGGCACCTCGATGTACCGTAGATGACCTCCTCCGTCAGCCCCATACAGTAAGACAAGACCTCCACTTTATCTCGTAGATTTCTGGCCAGTGTCTGGGGAGAATTGTGAGTGAGTTTGATCAGTGGGCCTGGTGTGCAGCAGGCAGTGCATGCCCAGTAAGTACCAGTGTCTCTTGGCAGTCTGGAAGCTAGTGTCTGTGTCTGCATAGTTATACTATGGGATACATACCCTCTTGGATATAGGAATTTCTGAGGTGCAGGCAGGTCACTAATAACGATTGAAAATTGCAGGAATTAAGGCTCCCGGTTGCACGTGGTTTCTGAGGGGAAGTCCAAAGGGGCTAAGGCTAAGCTTAGGGAAGTTGAAGATCAGGATATATGCTGCAACACCAAGTAAGTTAGTCCTTTATACGTACATGCAGGCGAGTTTCTTGCAACATCAATCATATGTGAAAATCTGTCCTATAAGCCATTTGTGAGGCTGAGGTACCCACCTCAGAGCTCGGTGTCAACAGAGTTTGCCAGGGTAAGCGACTCACTTGGAGGCAGTCCACACAAATTTTCACATATATATATATATATATATATATATATATATATATATATATATATATATATATATATATATATATATATATATGTATATATATATATATATATATATATATATATATATATATATATATATATATATATTTATTTTTTTTTTATTATCACACCGGCCGATTCCCACCAAGGCAGGGTGGCCCGAAAAAGAAAAACTTTCACCATCATTCACTCCATCACTGTCTTGCCAGAAGGGTGCTTTACACTACAGTTTTTAAACTGCAACATTAACACCCCTCCTTCAGAGTGCAGGCACTGTACTTCCCATCTCCAGGACTCAAGTCAGGCCTGCCGGTTTCCCTGAATCCCTTCATAAATGTTACTTTGCTCACACTCCAACAGCACGTCAAGTATTAAAAACCATTTGTCTCCATTCACTCCCATCAAACACGCTCACGCATGCCTGCTGGAAGTCCAAGCCCCTCGCACACAAAACCTCCTTTACCCCCTCCCTCCAACCCTTCCTAGGCCGACCCCTACCCCGCCTTCCTTCCACTACAGACTGATACACTCTTGAAGTCATTCTGTTTCGCTCCATTCTCTCTACATGTCCGAACCACCTCAACAACCCTTCCTCAGCCCTCTGGACAACAGTTTTGGTAATCCCGCACCTCCTCCTAACTTCCAAACTACGAATTCTCTGCATTATATTCACACCACACATTGCCCTCAGACATGACATCTCCACTGCCTCCAGCCTTCTCCTCGCTGCAACATTCATCACCCACGCTTCACACCCATATAAGAGCGTTGGTAAAACTATACTCTCATACATTCCCCTCTTTGCCTCCAAGGACAAAGTTCTTTGTCTCCACAGACTCCTAAGTGCACCACTCACTCTTTTTCCCTCATCAATTCTATGATTCACCTCATCTTTCATAGACCCATCCGCTGACACGTCCACTCCCAAATATCTGAATACGTTCACCTCCTCCATACTCTCTCCCTCCAATCTGATATTCAATCTTTCATCACCTAATCTTTTTGTTATCCTCATAACCTTACTCTTTCCTGTATTCACCTTTAGTTTTCTTCTTTTACATACCCTACCAAATTCATCCACCAATCTCTGCAACTTCTCTTCAGAATCTCCCAAGAGCACAGTGTCATCAGCAAAGAGCAGCTGTGACAACTCCCACTTTGTGTGTGATTCTTTATCTTTTAACTCCACGCCTCTTGCCAAGACCCTCGCATTTACTTCTCTTACAACCCCATCTATAAATATATTAAACAACCACGGTGACATCACACATCCTTGTCTAAGGCCTACTTTTACTGGGAAAAAATTTCCCTCTTTCCTACATACTCTAACTTGAGCCTCACTATCCTCGTAAAAACTCTTCACTGCTTTCAGTAACCTACCTCCTACACCATACACTTGCAACATCTGCCACATTGCCCCCCTATCCACCCTGTCATACGCCTTTTCCAAATCCATAAATGCCACAAAGACCTCTTTAGCCTTATCTAAATACTGTTCACTTATATGTTTCACTGTAAACACCTGGTCCACACACCCCTTACCTTTCCTAAAGCCTCCTTGTTCATCTGCTATCCTATTCTCCGTCTTACTCTTAATTCTTTCAATTATAACTCTATCATACACTTTACCAGGTACACTCAACAGACTTATCCCCCTATAATTTTTGCACTCTCTTTTATCCCCTTTGCCTTTATACAAAGGAACTATGCATGCTCTCTGCCAATCCCTAGGTACCTTACCCTCTTCCATACATTTATTAAATAATTGCACCAACCACTCCAAAACTATATCCCCACCTGCTTTTAACATTTCTATCTTTATCCCATCAATCCCGGCTGCCTTACCCCCTTTCATTTTACCTACTGCCTCACGAACTTCCCCCACACTCACAACTGGCTCTTCCTCACTCCTACAAGATGTTATTCCTCCTTGCCCTATACACGAAATCACAGCTTCCCTATCTTCATCAACATTTAACAATTCCTCAAAATATTCCTTCCATCTTCCCAATACCTCTAACTCTCCATTTAATAACTCTCCTCTCCTATTTTTAACTGACAAATCCATTTGTTCTCTAGGCTTTCTTAACTTGTTAATCTCACTCCAAAACTTTTTCTTATTTTCAACAAAATTTGTTGATAACATCTCACCCACTCTCTCATTTGCTCTCTTTTTACATTGCTTCACCACTCTCTTAACTTCTCTCTTTTTCTCCATATACTCTTCCCTCCTTGCATCACTTCTACTTTGTAAAAACTTCTCATATGCTAACTTTTTCTCCCTTACTACTCTCTTTACATCATCATTCCACCAATCGCTCCTCTTCCCTCCTGCACCCACTTTCCTGTAACCACAAACTTCTGCTGAACACTCTAACACTACATTTTTAAACCTACCCCATACCTCTTCGACCCCATTGCCTATGCTCTCATTAGCCCATCTATCCTCCAATAGCTGTTTATATCTTACCCTAACTGCCTCCTCTTTTAGTTTATAAACCTTCACCTCTCTCTTCCCTGATGCTTCTATTCTCCTCGTATCCCATCTACCTTTTACTCTCAGTGTAGCTACAACTAGAAAGTGATCTGATATATCTGTGGCCCCTCTATAAACATGTACATCCTGAAGTCTACTCAACAGTCTTTTATCTACCAATACATAATCCAACAAACTACTGTCATTTCGCCCTACATCATATTGTGTATACTTATTTATCCTCTTTTTCTTAAAATATGTATTACCTATAACTAAACCCCTTTCTATACAAAGTTCAATCAAAGGGCTCCCATTATCATTTACACCTGGCACCCCAAACTTACCTACCACACCCTCTCTAAAAGTTTCTCCTACTTTAGCATTCAAGTCCCCTACCACAATTACTCTCTCACTTGGTTCAAAGGCTCCTATACATTCACTTAACATCTCCCAAAATCTCTCTCTCTCCTCTGCATTCCTCTCTTCTCCAGGTGCATACACGCTTATTATGACCCACTTCTCGCATCCAACCTTTACTTTAATCCACATAATTCTTGAATTTACACATTCATATTCTCTTTTCTCCTTCCATAACTGATCATTTAACATTACTGCTACCCCTTCCTTTGCTCTAACTCTCTCAGATACTCCAGATTTAATCCCATTTATTTCCCCCCACTGAAACTCTCCTACCCCCTTCAGCTTTGTTTCGCTTAGGGCCAGGACATCCAACTTCTTTTCATTCATAACATCAGCAATCATCTGTTTCTTGTCATCCGCACTACATCCACGCACATTTAAGCAACCCAGTTTTATAAAGTTTTTCTTCTTCTCTTTTTTAGTAATTGTATACAGGAGAAGGGGTTACTAGCCCATTGCTCCCGGCATTTTAGTCGCCTCATACGACACGCATGGCTTACGGAGGAAAGATTCTTTTCCACTTCCCCATGGACAATAGAAGGAATAAAAAAGAACAAGAGCTATTTAGAAAAAGGAGAAAAACCTAGATGTATGTATATATATATATGCATGTGCGTGTCTGTGAAGTGTGACCAAAGTGTAAGTAGGAGTAGCAAGATATCCCTGTTATCTTAGCGTGTTTATGAGACAGAAAAAGAAACCAGCAATCCTACCATCATGCAAGACAGTTACAGGTTTTTGTTTCACAGTCATCTGGCAGGACGGTAGTACTTCCCTGGGTGGTTGCTGTCTACCAACCTACTACCTACAACATGCATCATATATATATATATATATATATATATATATATATATATATATATATATATATATATATATATATATATATATATATACAGGGCATCTTCCCTCTACAGCATCTTCACCTCTTCATCTTACACATCTTCCCTTTACAGCATCCTTCTTCTTCACTACTTCATCGTACATATTTTTTTGCCCTAACAGCATTGGTCCAAGTCGGACCGAAAAGTAGTCATAAAGTTTCTTTATCCTATGAGCGGGTTATTTATGTAACATTTATCCTCATCACTTAATCCGGAACGGCTCTGAGTTGCCCTGGTAAATACATAAGTAAGCAACTGTTCAAATCATGATCATCACTTAGATGGCATTCATTGGGAGGAATGGGGGAGGGAGGTCAAATGTGGAGGTAATGCTGATTCTGCCCGAATCAAAAACAATCTCATCTAATATTGTATAATTAAATGATATGAAGTCTTATGAGTATTTTTTCACAGTGTGAAAGGTAGATGAGTTTTTTCATATAGTGACGAGAGGGCAAACGGGTGCATTTCTTACAGTATGATGCATGTTGTGTGTATTCTTTAGGGTGCGGTTATGTGAGTGTATGGTTTATGGTATTATGTACAGGGAGTGTATATATATATATATATATATATATATATATATATATATATATATATATATATATATTTATATATATATATATATATATATATATATATATATATATATATATATATATATATATATATATATATATATATATATATGAGTTTGAGAATGTGTGTAAAGGTAGAAAGTTGAAAGTGAACATAGAAAAGAGTAAGGTGATGAGGGTATCAAATGATTTAGATAAAGAAAAATTGGATATCAAATTGGGGAGGAGGAGTATGGAAGAAGCGAATGTTTTCAGATACTTGGGAGTTGACGTGTCGGCGGATGGATTTATGAAGGATGAGGTTAATCATAGAATTGATGAGGGAAAAAAGGTGAGTGGTGCGTTGAGGTATGTGTGGAGTCAAAAAACGTTATCTATGGAGGCAAAGAAGGGAATGTATGGAAGTATATTAGTACCAACACTCTTATATGGGTGTGAAGCTTGGGTGGTAAATGCAGCAGCGAGGAGACGGTTGGAGGCAGTGGAGATGTCCTGTCTAAGGGCAATGTGTGGTGTAAATATTATGCAGAAAATTCGGAGTGTGGAAATAAGGAGAAGGTGTGGAGTTAATAAAAGCATTAGTCAGAGGGCAGAAGAGGGGTTGTTGAGGTGGTTTGGTCATTTAGAGAGAATGGATCAAAGTAGAATGACATGGAAAGCATATAAATCTATAGGGGAAGGAAGGAGGGGTAGGGGTCGTCCTCGAAAGGGTTGGAAAGAGGGGGTAAAGGAGGTTTTGTGGGCAAGGGGCTTGGACTTCCAGCAAGCGTGCATGAGCGTGTTAGATAGGAGTGAATGGAGACGAATGATACTTGGGACCTGACGATCTGTTGGAGTGTGAGCAGGGTAATATTTAGTGAAGGGATTCATGGAAACCGGTTATTTTCATATAGTCGGACTTGAGTCCTAGAAATGGGAAGTACAATGCCTACACTTTAAAGGAGGGGTTTGGGATATTGGCAGTTTGGAGGGATATGTTGTGTATCTTTATATGTGTATGCTTCTAAACTGTTGTATTCTGAGCACCTCTGCAAAAGCAGTGATAATGTGTGAGTGTGGTGAAAGTGTTGAATGATGATGAAAGTATTTTCTTTTTGGGGATTTTCTTTCTTTTTTGGGTCACCCTGCCTCGGTGGGAGACGGCCGACTTGTTGAATATATATATATATATATATATATATATATATATATATATATATATATATATATATATATATATATATATATATATATATATATATATATATACATTCTTTTTTTATCAACACATCGGTTGTCTCCCACTGAGACAGGGTGACCCCAAAAAGAAAATACTTTCATCATCCTTCAACACTTTCACCTCACTCGTACATAATCACTGTCTTTGTAGAGGCGCTCAGATACGACAGTTTAGAAGTCCCTCCAACCTGCCAATATCCCAAAACCCTCCTCCAAAGTGCAGGCATTGTATTTCCCATTTCCAAGCCTCAAGTCCGGCTAACCTGTTTCCCTGAATCCCTTCACAAAATATTAACCTTCTCACACTCCAACAGCTCGTCAGGTCCCGAAAACCATTCGTCTCCATTCACTCCTATCTAATACGCTCAAACATTCTTGCTGGAAATCCAAGCCCCTCGCCCACAAAACGTTCTTTACCCCCTCCCTCCAACCTTACCGAAGACGAGCCCTACCCCGCCTTCCTTTCTCTACAGATTTACGCTCTCCAAGTCATTCTACTTTGATCCATTCCCTCTAAATGACCAAACCACTTCAACAACCCCTCTTCAGCCCTCTGACTAATACTTTTTGTAACTCCACACCTTCTCCTAATTTCCACACTACGAATTCTCTGCATAATATTTACACCACACATTGCACTTAGACACGACATCTTTATTGCCTCCAGCTTCTTCCTCGCAGCAGCATTCACAACCCATGCTTCACACCCATACATGAGTGATGGAATCACTAAACTCTCGTACATTCCCTTCTTTGCCTCCATGGACACTGTTTTTTTTTTCTTTTTTGTCTCCACAGATGCCTCAATGCATCACTCATCATTTTTCCTTCATCAATTCTATGGTTAACCTCGTCCTTCATAAACTCATCTGCTGACAAATCTACTCTCAAATATCTGAACACATTCACTTCCTCCATACTACCTCCCTCCAATGTGATATCCATTTTTTCTTTACCTAACTCGTTTGATACCCTCATCACCTTACTCTTATCTATGTTCACTTTCAACTCTCTTTCTTTACACACCTTGCCAAACTCGTCCACTAACCTTTGCAACTTCTTTTTAGAATCTCCCAAAAGCACAGTATCATCAGCAAAAAGCAACTGTGACAGCTCTCATTTTGTATTCGATTCCTCATAATTTAATCACACCCCTGAAAAGTTTCAGGAAAAGGAATGAGGGTCAAATTTCACTGAGCTAGAGCTTTTGACCAACATCAGTTACCTCATGGATATTTCTGATATTTCTAAAGAAAAATATCAATATAATACTTGATCACCAGGTGTGAGGCCAGTGCCATTCCACCGGGGACAATGACATATGAAACAAGGTTCAAGGTGGTCCTCCTTGTTATACCCGTGTGCCACAGCTATGGTCACATAATGCTTCATCTCTGTCTTCAATTTGGTGGCACTACTGTTTTCGTCCAAAGTTTCAGCGCCAGAAAATTTCTTCAGACTATTCAGAATTTCAAGGTAAGCATAGATCATGGTTTCATTATACTGAAACTTCATTTGAAATTCTGCAGATGTATATTATAAAACGTTAATGTTTCTACGATTATCTAAAGCTTTCCTTATTTGATTTTTGTGGAAGGTGACATATTGCCCAATTGTTCCCCACCTGGCCAAGTCTTTGGCAGAGATGCCGTTCCTGAAACACTACGACATCTCCTCCATCGTAAGCTTCAATTCTTCTGGCGCCCTGCTACCAACTGCCACAGTCACCTCCTTCGAGGAAAAGGTTACCTAATTTCTTATTTATTCATTCTTACTTCAAACCTTGTGTGCCTTTCTGGTTAAATCTAAATTACATTAACTGCACGTCACCTGTATCCCACTAGTAAAGCAAACCTTATAAACAACTTTCACTGTATAATCACTGAGAGATGTACACCTCTCTATGTATATACCCATAATTCACTATTATTTAATATACTGTTAATTATTTTACTAAATATTCGCTTTGGAAAATATATAACATGAAAACAAAAACTAGCATATAAAGTGCTGGTTAAAAAAAGATCAATTTCACTTATAAGCTTCACTTATAATATTTCACTTACAAGTATCACATAGCTAAGATGAATTGTAAACTTTCGTCAAGGCAATGAGCCTTAAATTAATAATAAATCACGTGTATGGATAATGGAGCACAACGCTAGAAGGTTTGGGTAAACACGCAACAGTGAGACTTTTGGTTTAATTATAGAAAACCATGAAAAACATAGCAGGTAATGTGAAAAGTAAGTTCAATATTGAACTTACTTTTCAAAATTTTGTAACAGTAACTCCCCTTAACACATTTAATATCATTTAATTTTAGTATATTACTCCTAATTTTTGTCACTCTCTGGACAGGATCACTGACTTCTGTTACAGCCGACTGAAATTTCGTTGGTTACTTTCTTAATTAGATAGTTTTATTTTACACCCGATGATGAGGGCGGCAGTCAAAAGAGTAGGGCAATCTAAGGTCATTTACTAGAGTTGTCCAGTATTTTTACAGCAGTTACATACGATTGTCATTGCTATCACACGTATTGCAGCCAAATCCACCTCGTCATTCGTAGCTGTTTCCGACTCCTAAAGTGTTACAAAATATTCAGAAATTCGACTCCCCTCATAGCATCCTTCTTCAAATACAACTTTGGTTATATCACATATCTAGTAAATACATTATTATTATTATTATTATTATTATAATCAAGGGGGAAGCGCTAAACCCGGAGGATTATACAGCGCCTGGGGGGGGGATGTGGAAGGCATTCAGGCTTAATTCGGAGAACTGGAGCACAGATCCAATTCTCTAAATCAAGAGCCCCTCACCAACATCAAGGAACCTTCCTTGAGGGGATCTAGTAAATACAAAGCCTTCATATTTTGCTGGGTCGTGGACCCGTCGATGGTTACGTGAGTGAACAAGCTGACTCAACTGCTCGGTGAGCTATTCATGACCTTCCAATTTTCCTTGGGGGTATTCCTTTCTCGGGCTATTTTTCAGTGTTCTCTCAACAACTTTGCACCTGCTGGCAACAGCATTAATCCTAGTTAGACTCCAATAAATTGTTTTCTATAAAACCATGATAGCGATTCTGGCCTTAATCTTCACACCACTTTAGGGTTTAGGAAGCTGCATTCTCATGCTTATGTATCGGACATTCGTGACTTACTCACGGATACCACGAGGAGAAATGACCAGCGCCACTCTATAGGGACTGCCAGGTTGCACTGTCAACATACCATATCATTATAGATTGTCTTGTCTATCAGTGGGCACGCAGGATTTACTTCTGCCTAGACCCCGCCAACACATTCACTCTAACGGACTTCCTCACTGACAAAGAAACTCTCTTTGGGTTTTTGATGGAAGCTAACCAATTGCACTATGATTTATATTTTACTCTTGCACTAACCTCTTCGTCGACTATTTCCTACCCTGATACATCCCTACCATTTATTAGCTTCTGATCCTTGCATATTCCTATCCCTGCATATCCTTACCCTCAACACATGACCCATATGAGTATAAAGCTTCAACTGATTAAATTATTATTACAGAACAAGGTGGCAGTCAAACTGGGAGTACACTTTAGTATATAGAAAATAAATATCTTACCATTTGTCCACCAGTGTGGTAGTAATAACAATAGTAGAGAGTACAAAAATTAAGAAAGAAAAAAAATCCCAACCACCAGCTGACAGCCACGCAGCAGTGTTGACTGGGGTAGGAAGCTCCATAGAGAAAGAGAAATAAAGTATCACCTAACTGACTCTGCAAGTATGGAGTAAATATAGAGAAAAGAGTCAAAAAAAATAAAAGTAAGAGTAGTTGCTGCAATCACTTGGGTAATAATGTTAAAAAGGGGACGTAATCCTGGGACCACATCTTTGGAGAATATTTGGGAAGGAGCAAAAAAGTATGTGAGCTAAACGAATAAAGAACAAGTGACATAGAAGAAGTATTGAACCAAAGGTTCTCTGGTTCTCCTTGTAAGAGCATGAGGTAGTATTCAATCCGTCCACTTCTCCAGTAAACTCTACAACTCCCGGTTAATTATGTATGGGATTCTCCACGATCTGACGGTGAAGTTAAAATTCAGTAAAAGCCTTTCATTTCCACAAGGGTTTAATGAATATATGAACGTATGAATGAACATACACGAATAGCAAGCAGATAATGTATCGAATATTTACATGTACTAGTGAATCAAGAGAATAAGACACTATTGTATCAAAATGTTAATTGTGGCTGTGGCAAGAAAGTGTTTGGATATCTGTATTGCGTGTTCGCAAAAAAATGCGAGCAAACAATACAAGATGCAAAAAAAAAAAACATGGGGGTAGTCGAATGATAGCTCTAGGCCTTGCATGTTGCAATCAACACATCATCACGAACATGCAAGGTCGCAGAAAAGAGGAAGAAGTCCAAGCAAATATATTCAGAGGAAGAGTCTTTGCTCGCATGAGGTAGAGAGGAGGCAGTAAGTGCTCCAGGCATACCAGAGAGGAGGCAGTAAGTGCTCCAGGCATACCAAGGAGGAGGCAGTAAGTGCTCCAGGCATACCAGGGAGGAGGCAGTAAATGCTCCAGGCATACCAGAGAGGAGGCAGTAAGTGCTCCAGACATACCAGGGAGGAGGCAGTAAGTGCTCCAGGCATACCAGGGAGGAGGCAGTAAGTGCTCCAGGCATACCAGGGAGGAGGCAGTAAGTGCTCCAGGCATACCAGGGAGGAGGCAGTAAGTGCTCCAGGCATACCAGGGAGGAGGCAGTAAGTGCTCCAGGCATACCAGGGAGGAGGCAGTAAGTGCTCCAGGCATACCAGAGAGGAGGCAGTAAGTGCTCCAGGCATACCAGGGAGGAGGCAGTAAGTGCTCCAGGCATACCAGGGAGGAGGCAGTAAGTGCTCCAGGCATACCAGGGAGGAGGCAGTAAGTGCTCCAGGCATACCAGGGAGGAGGCAGTAAGTGCTCCAGGCATACCAGGGAGGAGGCAGTGTGTGCTCCAGGCATACCAGGGAGGAGGCAGTAAGTGCTCCAGGCATACCAGGGAGGAGGCAGTAAGTGCTCCAGGCATACCAGGGAGGAGGCAGTAAGTGCTCCAGGCATACCAGGGAGGAGGCAGTAAGTGCTCCAGGCATACCAGGGAGGAGGCAGTAAGTGCTCCAGGCATACCAGGGAGGAGGCAGTAAGTGCTCCAGGCATACCAGAGAGGAGGCAGTAATTGCTCCAGGCATACCAGAGAGGAGGCAGTAAGTGCTCCAGGCATACCAGAGAGGAGGCAGTAAGTGCTCCAGGCATACCAGAGAGGAGGCAGTAAGTGCTCCAGGCATACCAGAGAGGAGGCAGTAAGTGCTCCAGGCATACCAGGGAGGAGGCAGTAAGTGCTCCAGGCATACCAGAGAGGAGGCAGTAAGTGCTCCAGGCATACCAGAGAGGAGGCAGTAAGTGCTCCAGGCATACCAGGGAGGAGGCAGTAAGTGCTCCAGGCATACCAGGGAGGAGGCAGTAAGTGCTCCAGGCATACCAGGGAGGAGGCAGTAAGTGCTCCAGGCATACCAGGGAGGAGGCAGTAAGTGCTCCAGGCATACCAGGGAGGAGGCAGTAAGTGCTCCAGGCATACCAGGGAGGAGGCAGTAAGTGCTCCAGGCATACCAGGGAGGAGGCAGTAAGTGCTCCAGGCATACCAGGGAGGAGGCAGTAAGTGCTCCAGGCATACCAGGGAGGAGGCAGTAAGTGCTCCAGGCATACCAGGGAGGAGGCAGTAAGTGCTCCAGGCATACCAGGGAGGAGGCAGTAAGTGCTCCAGGCATACCAGGGAGGAGGCAGTAAGTGCTCCAGGCATACCAGGGAGGAGGCAGTAAGTGCTCCAGGCATACCAGGGAGGAGGCAGTAAGTGCTCCAGGCATACCAGGGAGGAGGCAGTAAGTGCTCCAGGCATACCAGAGAGGAGGCAGTAAGTGCTCCAGGCATACCAGAGAGGAGGCAGTAAGTGCTCCAGGCATACCAGAGAGGAGGCAGTAAGTGCTCCAGGCATACCAGAGAGGAGGCAGTAAGTGCTCCAGGCATACCAGAGAGGAGGCAGTAAGTGCTCCAGGCATACCAGGGAGGAGGCAGTAAGTGCTCCAGGCATACCAGAGAGGAGGCAGTAAGTGCTCCAGGCATACCAGAGAGGAGGCAGTAAGTGCTCCAGGCATACCAGGGAGGAGGCAGTAAGTGCTCCAGGCATACCAGGGAGGAGGCAGTAAGTGCTCCAGGCATACCAGGGAGGAGGCAGTAAGTGCTCCAGGCATACCAGGGAGGAGGCAGTAAGTGCTCCAGGCATACCAGGGAGGAGGCAGTAAGTGCTCCAGGCATACCAGGGAGGAGGCAGTAAGTGCTCCAGGCATACCAGGGAGGAGGCAGTAAGTGCTCCAGGCATACCAGGGAGGAGGCAGTAAGTGCTCCAGGCATACCAGGGAGGAGGCAGTAAGTGCTCCAGACATACCAGGGAGGAGGCAGTAAGTGCTCCAGGCATACCAGGGAGGAGGCAGTAAGTGCTCCAGGCATACCAGGGAGGAGGCAGTAAATGCTCCAGGCATACCAGGGAGGAGGCAGTAAGTGCTCCAGGCATACCAGAGAGGAGGCAGTAAGTGCTCCAGGCATACCAGAGAGGAGGCAGTAAGTGCTCCAGGCATACCAGAGAGGAGGCAGTAAGTGCTCCAGGCATACCAGAGAGGAGGCAGTAAGTGCTCCAGGCATACCAGAGAGGAGGCAGTAAGTGCTCCAGGCATACCAGAGAGGAGGCAGTAAGTGCTCCAGGCATACCAGGGAGGAGGCAGTAAGTGCTCCAGGCATACCAGAGAGGAGGCAGTAAGTGCTCCAGGCATACCAGAGAGGAGGCAGTAAGTGCTCCAGGCATACCAGGGAGGAGGCAGTAAGTGCTCCAGGCATACCAGGGAGGAGGCAGTAAGTGCTCCAGGCATACCAGGGAGGAGGCAGTAAGTGCTCCAGGCATACCAGGGAGGGGGCAGTAAGTGCTCCAGGCATACCAGGGAGGAGGCAGTAAGTGCTCCAGGCATACCAGGGAGGAGGCAGTAAGTGCTCCAGGCATACCAGGGAGGAGGCAGTAAGTGCTCCAGGCATACCAGGGAGGAGGCAGTAAGTGCTCCAGGCATACCAGGGAGGAGGCAGTAAGTGCTCCAGGCATACCAGGGAGGAGGCAGTAAGTGCTCCAGGCATACCAGGGAGGAGGCAGTAAGTGCTCCAGGCATACCAGGGAGGAGGCAGTAAGTGCTCCAGGCATACCAGGGAGGAGGCAGTAAGTGCTCCAGGCATACCAGAGAGGAGGCAGTAAGTGCTCCAGGCATACCAGGGAGGAGGCAGTAAGTGCTCCAGGCATACCAGGGAGGAGGCAGTAAGTGCTCCAGGCATACCAGAGAGGAGGCAGTAAGTGCTCCAGGCATACCAGGGAGGAGGCAGTAAGTGCTTCAGGCATACCAGGGAGGAGGCAGTAAGTGCTCCAGGCATACCAGGGAGGAGGCAGTAAGTGCTCCAGGCATACCAGGGAGGAGGCAGTAAGTGCTCCAGGCATACCAGGGAGGAGGCAGTAAGTGCTCCAGGCATACCAGGGAGGAGGCAGTAAGTGCTCCAGGCATACCAGGGAGGAGGCAGTAAGTGCTCCAGGCATACCAGGGAGGAGGCAGTAAGTGCTCCAGGCATACCAGGGAGGAGGCAGTATGTGCTCCAGGCATACCAGGGAGGAGGCAGTAAGTGCTCCAGGCATACCAGGGAGGAGGCAGTAAGTGCTCCAGGCATAACAGGGAGGAGGCAGTAAGTGCTCCAGGCATACCAGGGAGGAGGCAGTAAGTGCTCCAGGCATACCAGGGAGGAGGCAGTAAGTGCTCCAGGCATACCAGAGAGGAGGCAGTAAGTGCTCCAGGCATACCAGGGAGGAGGCAGTAAGTGTTCCAGGCATACCAGGGAGGAGGCAGTAAGTGCTCCAGACATACCAGGGAGAAGGCAGTAAGTGCTCCAGGCATACCAGGGAGGAGGCAGTAAGTGCTCCAGGCATACCAGGGAGGAGGCAGTAAGTGTTCCAGGCATACCAGGGAGGAGGCAGTAAGTGCTCCAGACATACCAGGGAGGAGGCAGTAAGTGTTCCAGGCATACCAGGGAGGAGGCAGTAAGTGTTCCAGGCATACCAGGGAGGAGGCAGTAAGTGTTCCAGGCATACCAGAGAGGAGGCAGTAAGTGCTCCATGCATACCAGGGAGGAGGCAGTAAGTGCTCCAGGCATACCAGGGAGGAGGCAGTAAGTGCTCCAGGCATACCAGGGAGGAGGCAGTAAGTGCTGCAGGCATACCAGGGAGGAGGCAGTAAGTGCTCCAGGCATACCAAGGAGGAGGCAGTAAGTGCTCCAGGCATACCAGGGAGGAGGCAGTAAGTGCTCCAGGCATACAGGGAGGAGGCAGTAAGTGCTCCAGGCATACCATGGAGGAGGCAGTAAGTGCTCCAGGCATACCAGGAAGGAGGCAGTAAGTGCTCCAGGCATACCAGGGAGGAGGCAGTAAGTGCTCCAGGCATACCAGAGAGGAGGCAGTAAGTGCTCCAGGCATACCAGGGAGGAGGCAGTAAGTGCCCAAGGCATACCAGGGAGGAGGCAGTAAGTGCTCCAGGCATACCAGGGAGGAGGCAGTAAGTGCTCCAGGCATACCAGGGAGGAGGCAGTAAGTGCTCCAGGCATACCAGGGAGGAGGCAGTAAGTGCTCCAGGCATACCAGGGAGGAGGCAGTAAGTGCTCCAGGCATACCAGGGAGGAGGCAGTAAGTGCTCCAGGCATACCAGGGAGGAGGCAGTAAGTGCTCCAGGCATACCAGGGAGGAGGCAGTAAGTGCTCCAGGCATACCAGGGAGGAGGCAGTAAGTGCTCCAGGCATACCAGGGAGGAGGCAGTAAGTGCTCCAGGCATACCAGGGAGTAGGCAGTAAGTGCTCCAGACATACCAGGGAGGAGGCAGTAAGTGTTCCAGGCATACCAGGGAGGAGGCAGTAAGTGTTCCAGGCATACCAGGGAGGAGGCAGTAAGTGCTCCAGACATACCAGGGAGGAGGCAGTAAGTGTTCCAGGCATACCAGGGAGGAGGCAGTAAGTGTTCCAGGCATACCAGGGAGGAGGCAATAAGTGTTCCAGGCATACCAGGGAGGAGGCAATAAGTGTTCCAGGCATACCAGGGAGGAGGCAGTAAGTGTTCCAGGCATACCAGGGAGGAGGCAGTAAGTGTTCCAGGCATACCAGGGAGGAGGCAATAAGTGTTCCAGGCATACCAGAGAGGAGGCAGTAAGTGCTCCATGCATACCAGGGAGGAGGCAGTAAGTGCTCCAGGCATACCAGGGAGGAGGCAGTAAGTGTTCCAGGCATACCAGGGAGGAGGCAGTAAGTGCTCCATGCATACCAGTGAGGAGGCAGTAAGTGTTCCAGGCAAACCAGGGAGGAGGCAGTAAGTGTTCCAGGCATACCAGAGAGGAGGCAGTAAGTGCCCCAGGCATACCAGAGAGGAGGCAGTAAGTGCTCCATGCATACCAGGGAGGAGGCAGTAAGTGCTCCAGGCATACCAGGGAGGAGGCAGTAAGTGTTCCAGGCATACCAGGGAGGAGGCAGTAAGTGCTCCATGCATACCAGTGAGGAGGCAGTAAGTGTTCCAGGCAAACCAGGGAGGAGGCAGTAAGTGCTCCATGCATACCAGAGAGGAGGCAGTAAGTGCTCCAGGCATACCAGGGAGGAGGCAGTAAGTGCTCCAGGCATACCAGGGAGGAGGCAGTAAGTGCCCCAGGCATACCAGAGAGGAGGCAGTAAGTGCCCCAGGCATACCAGCGAGAAGGCAGTAAGTGCCCCAGGCATACCAGAGAGGAGGCGGTAAGTGCCCCAAGCATACAAGGGAGGAGGCAGTAAGTGCCCCAGGCATACCAGAGAGGAGGCAGTAAGTGCCCCAGGCATACCAGGGAGAAGGCAGTAAGTGCCCCAGGCATACCAGAGAGGAGGCAGTAAGTGCCCCAGGCATACCAGGGAGAAGGCAGTAAGTGCTCCAGACATACCAGAGAGGAGGCAGTAAGTGCTCCAGGCATACCAGGGAGGAGATAGTAAGTGCCCCAGGCATACCAGGGAGAAGGCAGTAAGTGCCCCAGGCATACCAGAGAGGAGGCAGTAAGTGCTCCAGGCATACCAGGGAGGAGGCAGTAAGTGCTCCATGCATACCAGGGAGGAGGCAGTAAGTGCTCCAGGCATGCCAGAGAGGAGGCAGTAAGTGCTCCAGGCATACCAGGGAGGAGGCAGTAAGTGCTCCAGGCATACCAGAGAGGAGGCAGTAAGTGCTCCAGGCATGCCAGTGAGGAGGCAGTAAGTGCTCCAGGCATACCAGAGAAGAGGCAGTAAGTGCCCCAGGCATACCAGGGAGGAGGCTGTAAGTGCTCCAGGCATACCAGGGAGGAGGCAGTAAGTGCCCCAGGCATACCAGGGAGGAGGCAGTAAGTGCCCAAGGCATACCAGAGAGGAGGCAGTAAGTTCCCCAGGCATACCAGAGAGGAGGCAGTAAGTGCTCCAGGCATACCAGAGAGGAGGCAGTAAGAGTGCTCCAGGCATACCAGGGAGGAGGCAGTAAGTGCTCCAGGCATACCAGAGAGGAGGCAGTAAGTGCTCCAGGCATACTAGGGAGGAGGCAGTAAGTGCTCCAGGTATACCAGAGAGGAGGCAGTAAGTGCTCCAAGCATACCAGGGAGGAGGCAGTAAGTGCCCCAGGCATACTAGGGAGGAGGCAGTAAGTGCTCCTGGCATACCAGGGAGGAGGCAGTAAGTGCTCCAGGCATACCAGAGAGGAGGCAGTAAGTGCTCCATGCATACCAGGGAGGAGGCAGTAAGTGCTCCAGGCATACCAGAGAGGAAGCAGTAAGTGCTCCAGGCATGCCAGGGAGGAGGCAGTAAGTGCTCCAGGCATACCAGAGAGGTGGCAGTAAGTGCCCCAGGCATACCAGGGAGGAGGCAGTAAGTGCTCCAGGCATACCAGGGAGGAGGCAGTAAGTGCCCAAGGCATACCAGAGAGGAGGCAGTAAGCTCCCCATGCATACCAGAGAGGAGGCAGTAAGTGCTCCAGGCATACCAGGGAGGAGGCAGTAAGTGCTCCAGGCATACCAGGGAGGAGGCAGTAAGTGCTCCAGGCATACCAGAGAGGAGGCAGTAAGTGCTCCAGGCATACCAGGGAGAAGGCAGTAAGTGCTCCAGACATACCAGGGAGGAGGCAGTAAGTGCTCCAGACATACCAGAGAGGAGGCAGTAAGTGCTCCAGGCATACCAGAGAGGAGGCAGTAAGTGCTCCAGGCATACCAGAGAGGAGGCAGTAAGTGCCCCAGGCATACCAGAGTGGAGGAAGTAAGTGCCCCAGGCATACCAGGGAGGAGGCAGTAAGTGCTCCAGGCATACCAGGGAGGAGGCAGTAAGTGCTCCAGGCATACCAGAGAGGAGGCAGTAAGTGCTCCAGGCATACCAGAGAGAAGGCAGTAAGTGCTCCAGCCATACCAGGGAGGAGGCAGTAAGTGCTCCAGGCATACCAGGGAGGAGGCAGTAAGTGTTCCAGGTATACCAGGGAGGAGGCAGTAAGTGCTCCAGGCATACCAGGAAGGAGGCAGTAAGTGCCCCAGGCAAACCAGGGAGGAGGCAGTAAGTGCTCCATGCATACCAGGGAGGAGGCAGTAAGTGCTCCAGGCATACCAGGGAGGAGGCAGTAAATGTTCCAGGCATACCAGGGAGGAGGCAGTAAGTGCTCCAGGCATACCAGGGAGGAGGCAGTAAATGTTCCAGGCATACCAGGGAGGAGGCAGTAAGTGCCCCAGGCATACCAGAGAGGAGGCAGTAAGTGCTCCAGGCATACCAGAGAGGAAGCAGTAAGTGCTCCAGGCATACGAGAGAGGAGGCAGTAAGTGCTCCAAGCATACCAGGGAGGAGGCAGTATGTGCTCCAAGCATACCAGAGAGGAGGCAGTAAGTGCTCCAGGCATACCAGAGAGGAGGCAGTAAGTGCTCCAGGCATACCAGAGAGGAGGCAGTAAGTGCTCAAGGCATACCAGAGAGGAGGCAGTAATGTAGACAGCCTGTACTGTCTGCACAGACAGCCCATGCTGTCTGCCAGCTTAGTTCATATTTCGCGCCATGCTGGTGCTGCCACTTATAGGCGTTGCTACTTCAGCCTGTCTGCCCTTGCCTCGCGCTCACTCACACAGCGGCCTAGCAGCAAGACACAAGTACTCCCAGCTCTCTCTCGTGGGATGGCCCTTCCCGGGCCATGGGCACAACACAAGCCTGTGTACCCACCACGACATTTTCAATAAACAAAGAAGCCTCTGAAGACGTATCATTTACTCCCCACTACCATACTACCAAATAATCCCGTTATAAATGCTGGAAAGTGGTGGTCGCAGCAATTGTTTGCCCGGAGAGAGGAAGGAGAGGTATGAAGTCATCTTCGCTTCATCACCCTACACAAGAAGCATTCCTCTCTCAACGAGTTATCCTGATGTCGTGTCTGCACGTCTGAGCATCCAGACACAGGTACAAGCAGGATCCAGCCGAAATTTGCCGAAATTCTCCGAGAATTGTAAGTGACCCCACGCTACAGCGTCCCATGCTGTTTTTCAAGTCACGTGTTCAGCGTCACTTGTATGTTGCTGCTGTTGTTGTTCAGCTCAGCACAGCTGTTTCAGCAAGACAGAGGTGAGTTTTGTGGTGATTTCTGCGTCCAGTGTGAGCTTCTCCACGTGTTTGTGGGTGGGGGAGGAGGAGAGGAAGCGGCTGTTCCTCACCTTGCCCATGCTCGCCCTACTCACGCTCACCCGTCTACCATACACTCACCACTGCTCACTCCCTCTGCTGTGTTTTCTGCTGTTTTTCGTGTGATTC
Source organism: Cherax quadricarinatus (assembly GCF_038502225.1). Taxonomy (NCBI): domain Eukaryota; kingdom Metazoa; phylum Arthropoda; class Malacostraca; order Decapoda; family Parastacidae; genus Cherax; species Cherax quadricarinatus. The sequence continues at coordinate 8,868,312 of NC_091362.1, read as the reverse complement.
ATTGCCAGAGCTGTGTATCCGAGTGCCCGAGGCCACTCGAAGCTACATGGATCAGCATGCCACGTAGACCAGCATGCCACATAGACCAGCATGCCACGTAGATCACTACGCCACGTGGATCCCGACGCCACGTTGGGTGTGGGCGATGTCACGTAGATCTACCAGCCACATGAGTTACCAGATGTCCCAGGCCTCATGCTGTGGTCTGCTGCCCACATCACATTGACGTCACCGACGAAGCTGCCCGACTTCATGACGTCACGATGTCTACTGACGTCACCTCGAGATGTCTGCTGACGTCACAGTGCTGCTGACGTCATCACGCCTGACATCACATGATGTCACCATCGAGTTTTCAGTAATTATTAAAATATTGCCGAGAAGACTAAGAGAAGATATATGTCGTGTGTTAATTTCTCTCAGTCAGTGTTCTCACATTTTAGTATGTCTTAGTCAGTTTTATGCACAGAAAAGCATCATTAGCTAGTTTAAGCCATGTTGTACCGCATGTACCACGGGTGTTTAAAGTTTCCATGTGTCCAGTGAGGTCTGAGCCAGACCTGAGTAGCACCACTGCCAAGTCACCCGTGTGACCAGTGCGTTTGACAGCTGATGTCAAGTCAGCCCCCGAGTGACTGAGCCCTCTTGTACAGAAAGCTTTTATGCTCGTCGCTCGTGATGTTCTGCAGAATCGTACCTGCTACGATTCCCATCCAGATTTGTTTCACTTCACCTCCAGACCTTCAGAGTGCAGTTATATGTAGAGAAACAAGTCTGGGGATGCTTAGACTAACCTCTGCTATAACTCCAACTGCTGAGAGAATGATACTCGCCAAGCCGCAGTTAGCCCTGTCGGCAGGAGGCAGTAAGTGCTCCAGGCATACCAATGTCCAGAGCCCAATGCCAGAAAGATTAAATATTAAAGCATTAGGAGACATCCAGCCCACATGCACTGATAATGTAATAACCTAACAAGCATAATATTAGTGACATAACAATTATCAAAAATTTAGTCAGACTTTGATATGATATAAAAGACTTTACATTCTAAATATAGATATATATGGCAATTGTCTTAAGAATTTTCTGTACATCTAAAAACGGGTCCACAGCTGACTTATTTAAAGTCTCATTTAAACGGAGATATCTGTAGTTTATCCAAAGGAAAACCGCCAAAGTTTAACTATCTCACAAGATTCTCCGGCAGACGCTGGTACAGGCCTTAAATCCTGTGTGGAAGTACAGCACTAAGACAGTTCAAAGTATTTTTAAAGGAGTCTGGTTTTATGCTATGCACGATGGCTTCAGCTATAAACGAATCTAATCTAATGAGCACATATTAGTGGTCTTCCTATGTACTCTCCTGTCAATTAAATTCATTGTGGAGAAAGAAGTGGAATCTAAACTTCCATTCATAGATGTTAATACACTGGGTTGATAGAAAATTTAAGTTTAAAGTATATAGGAAGGCTACTGAGTGTTTTTCTCACTATGTTTCTGACAGCTTACCGAGTGTGCTGCCCAGAGTTTCTCGATGAAGAAATTATAAAAATATTTGACACTGCCACAAAACTGCTGTACCCTAAAGAGATCATGGAAACAGTGTTGCTAGCAGCTAGGAAAACTTATCATAGAATAACACCTCAGGTCAAGAATGTGCTGGTTCTCACATACAATGAGAATTTATCTGTCCTGCCAAATGCCCTGGAAAGATTTAACATACTAGTAGTTTTTAAGAATTCACAGTGTTAAAAGCATTTTGGTAAAGAATTCTTAACATTGTGTAGGTGGTGTTTACAGAATTGGTTGCAATACTTGCAACTTATATTATGTGGGAGAAACTACCCAAATTCTAGATGTTAGGATATCACAACACTGGTATTCAATGCAAACTGCCCAGGAATCAAATGTGATTTATAGCCACGTTAGAATCTGCAATAACTCGGCAAACTAGTCACAAGCCAGAGTCACTGCTCTTTGCTCCACTTGGCCTGACTGTGTGAAAATTTGTCTGGGCTGCCTCCAAGTGAGTCGCCTACCCTGGCAAACTCTGTTGACACCGAGCTCTGAGATGGGTACCTCAGCCTCACAAGTGGCTTATAGGACAGATTTTTCACAAATGATTGGTATTGCAAGAAACCTCGCCTGCATGCACGTATAAAGGACTAACTTACTTGGTGTTGCAGCATATATCCTGATCTTCAACTTCCTAAGCCTAGCTTTAGCCCCCTTGGACTTCCCCTTGGGAACCACGTGCAACCGGGAGCATTAATTCCTGCAATATTCAATCCTTATTAGTGTCCTGCCTGCACCTCAGAAATTCCTATATCCAAGAGGGTATGTATCCCCTAGTATAACTATGCAGACTCAGACGCTAGCTTCAGACGACTCTGAGACGCTGGTACTTACTGGGCATACTCTCTCTGTAGCACGCCGAGCCCTCAGTTAACTCAACCCACAAATCTCCTAAGTCACTGGCCAGATCCTACGGAAAAAGGTGAATATCTCGTCTTACTGTATGGGCTGATGGAAGAGATCATCTACGGTACATCGAGGTGTCTCTACCAGATTTCCCCAGGTCTCAGATGTGAAGACACGTGGGGGCGCCGCCTGATGTTCACGGCACGTCTTGTCCAGTCGAAGTCTATCGTAAGAAGGACGCTATTCTGTCTTTGTGACCTGCGCCCCGCCATTCAAGCTAGGGCTGCCAGTTCTCCCTAGCTAACTTATCCTAATGTTTGCCTACATTATCGGCCTATTCCTACCTATGTTAAGGTCTTAGGTCTACTCTATCATTATCTACAGATGCCTTAGTAAACCTAATATTAGTGTATTACCAGTAAACCTACCTACTCCTTCCCTGAAGAGTAAATCTATAAATTAAATAAGCTTACCAACCGCCAACCAGAGAATGCCTTGCTTGTTTGGGAGGGTTTAAGGGTCGCTCAGCTCAGACGACCAGACGCTCATGCTGGATCTGAGCTGTGGAACTATTTGGACCAAATAAATTTCCACATCCTCCCGCCGGCGAAGGTAGGCGCTAAGTCTAGATCAAGTCTGCCTCCCGCAGGCCCCCCCAGTGGGCCCTGGACTCGAGCGCCGTTCGACGGGTCGTCCGGCCGCTCAGCTCACTCAACCTCTGGTCTGATTTCTCATGTCCCGGTCCCACCGTGTGGACCTCGAGAGGCAAAAGCCTGTTGATGGGTCTTATAGTCTCGACACCGTTCATTCTCACTTTCACCATTCTCAACCGCCCAGCCTTGTCTGGGTGGGTTGACACTACCAGGCCAAGAGGCCAGTGTGCCCTCGGCGCCTCGGATTCTACCAGCACCAGGTCCCCTTCACTTAGCATCATCTTATTCGCCTCGGGGTCGGCACCATAGAAATGTTCCCGCAAGGTTGTCAAATAATCCCTGCGCCACACCTGGTTCCATTTGTCCAGGATGTTCACCAGTCTGTTGTGACTCCTGTGCAGTTCTTCATTGATGGGGGGACCATCTGGCCCATAATAATCCAGCTCCTTGGAAGACTGACTCAAAATTGCGGGGAAGGGCTCAATCCTTCTTCCAAACAGCATGTGATTGGGGGTGAGAGCTTCTTGCTCGTCAATCCCATTTTGTACGTAGGTCAGAGGCCTGTTATTAACTCTTGCCTCTATCTCAACTAACACTGTCCTCAGTTCATCACAGCTCACCCTCCTGCCGTGCAAGACCTTCCGAATGCACCTTTTGACTGTGCCCACCATGCGTTCATAGAATCCCCCTTGCCAGGGTGCCCTGGGAGCTATGAACCTCCACTCGCACTCTATTCTCTTCAGGTGTTCTCGTACTTCTCCGTTGTCCCTAAGATTCCTGAAAACTTTATCGGCCGCCCTAAAGCTTGTGCCATTGTCCGAGATAATCAATCGCGGGCACGAGAATCTGGCAGTAAACCTCCTGAACAACTTCACGAAAGTCTCTGTCGTCATATCTTCTGCCAACTCCAAATGCACCGCTCGAGTAGTGGCACAGGTAAACAGGCAGACATATACTTTCTGAGGGCCCTCCTTAACGTCCCCTGGGTTCTTCAATGTGATAGCCCCCGTATAGTCTATTCCTACAGTCTCAAAGGGCCTGTCACTATGTACCCGCTCCTGAGGCAGCGGTGGTGGACCTGGGTAGGGTAGGGTCCTCCCATCGTACCGCCGGCAGACCGTGCAACTCTTTAGCACCCTTTTGACGGCAGCTCGACCCTTCAGTACCCAGTAATTCTGACGTAGGCAGGTGAGGGTATCTCCAAACCCCCCATGTAAGGTCCTCTGATGGGCATCTTGTATCAATAGCTCTGTCGCCCATCCCTCCTTTCCCAGCAGCACGGGATGTTTGGCCCCATAGCTGAGCTCAGAGTTTTGTATTCTTCCCCTGCATCTTATTAGCCCCGCATGATCTAGGAACAATCCCAATGAGTGAACCAATTTGCTGTTCCCTGAGTCGTCATCGTTGGACACGCGTCCTGACGCCATAACCTGCTGCCGGGTCGCAAGTACTTCCAGCACTCCTGGAAACCTCCCCCTTTGGTACTGCCTTATCCAATATTCTCTGGGACCCACTAGAGACAACTGTCGACCCTGGCTTACCTTGTCATGCAGCTTCCTCACGAATCGAAATACCATTTCCGTGACTCCTATAAGTTTTCTCCACGAGGAGTAGCGCCTGGGGTCAAATAATTCAGTGTCGTGTTCCCCCGCGAAATGTACTATGCTGCTGATTGTCTCCACGAATTTCTGCTCCGGCCAGCAATCCCTTGCCGGTAACCAGTCTGGGCCTTTGAACCAAAGCTCGCTTTTACTCAACTTTCTGTGTGTCACCCCTCGGCTTATCAGGTCGGCTGGGTTTTGATCTGTAGGCACATACAGAATTGTTGATGTTGACTGTAGTTCCCGTATCTCCTTTACCCGATTCCTGACATAGGGGAGCTTAGACCTGTCATTCTGGACCCACTGTAAGGCCACCTCCGAGTCTGTCCATACATAGGTGTGTGTCACCCTCAGATTACTTAACACCTCCTCTACGTACTTACCCAGTCTTGCTCCCAGCAACATCGCCGTGAGCTCTAGCTTTGGGATCGAGCAATCCTTCAGGGGTGTCACCCGCGCACGACTGGTGACCAGATTGACTTGGTCCCCGGCCACCAAATACGCTACTGCCCCATAGGCCCTGGAGGAGGCATCACAGAAGACGTGCAAGTCATAATCCCGCCCGGTGCACCCGATGGACCTGGGGAATGTGAACTCGTGCAATTCCGCTAGGTCTTTGTTAACCAGATCCCACTCCTGGCAGACTGTTTCTGGCAGTGGGTCGTCCCAACCTAGGTTCAGCTCCCAGGTCTGTTGTACTAGCATCCTCCCTCGAATGGTGATGGGTGTCAACAAACCCAAAGGATCGAAGGCAGTCTGCACTTTGCTCAGCAAAGACCTCCTGGTCAGCTTCCCTTCCCCATCAGGCTTCCTCTTTAGCCTAAGTCTGTCTTCCTTGACTTCCCACTCTAGTCCCAACACCGATGTTACCTCAGGCACTGAGTAGCCAGTATAGTCATGTTCCACCATGCCCCGCAACGTTGGATTGTTTGTCACCCATTCTCTCAATGGCATGTTAGCTGAGAGCATCTCCTGATTAGACTCTCGGTAAATATCCATCAACAGCCTTTCATCTGAGGTGGTACCCTGCATGTTGTCTACATAAAATAGGGTCTTCAGTAATTCTTTAAGCGGGCTGTTACAGTTCACAAGGTGGTAGTCTATGGTAGCCTGTAATAGGAATGGTGAACTAGTGGCACCAAACAACACTGCCCTGAATCTATAGGTATCATGCCCTTGCTTGGGCATCTCCCTGTTAGCCAGCCACAAGAACCTTGTGTAGTCCCTATCCTGTGGCTGCAACCCAATACGTAGGAAGGCTTTGCTAATGTCTGCCGCATAGGCGTACTGTTCCGTCCTGAATCTCAACAACACATCTGCTAATTTCTGCGTCAGGGAGGGCCCTGTGAGCAGACAGTCGTTCAACGATGGCTCTCGGGGACTCGCCTGCGAGCTGCAGTTGAAGACTACTCTGATGGGAGTGGTTACCGACTCCTTGGTGACTGCCATGTGTGGAAGATAATGGGTGTTTTCCCCAGGGCTGGCATTGGGCACTTTCTCGATGAACCCAAGGGCCAGCTGTTCCTTAATAATATCATCATATTTCCCCACCAGACCCTTCCTGGTCAGGCTGTTCACCAATGAATTCAACTGACCACGTGCCCTCTTGAAATTAGTGGGCAGCGTTGGGTGGCCCGGTTTCCATGGGAGTCGCACCCAATACTGCCCGTCCCTGAACTGCACATGGTTCAAGTAATCTCGATACGTCTCTTCGTGTTCGGGGGGCGGCTGGTCACCTTTAATCCCTACTACATCCAGGTCCCATAGTTTATGGACCGGCTCACTGTCGGATATGCCAACTTGCGCCTCTGACAGGCCTTCGTGCACACCAATCTGCATCACCAGTACAGCCTCAGTCGCTGTAATACCAGAGCCCTCCTTTCCCAGGGTCGCAGGGAAGTGAGCTGGTATTCTGCCTCCTACGATGTACCCCGCTGGAGTCCTGTACAGGCCCACACCTTCCTTGATAACCCTTCTCGTAGACACGAACTCGTCTAGGTAATCCCCTCCTACCAATATGCCTACATTACTAACATTGTCTGTAGCAATGTCTGGTTCTGCTAGCTTCACACCCAACTCCCTCAAACGTTTGACTGCTTCAGCCAGTCCCCTAGTGGTAATGATATTGGGCAGCCTCTTCACCATCAAGGCTGAAATTTCCCGTCGATGCCCGGCTAACCTGACCGTCACATTGACTACTGGATAAGACCTGCGTGGGACTTCCCCACCAAACCCTTCCACCTTCATGTCAACTTTACCAACTGTCTCCAGCTTCAACCTAGTGGCTAGACTCTCCGCTATGAAGGATCTCTGTGCCCCACTGTCGAAGAACAAACGGGTTGTTTCAGACTTCTTCCCGTTCGCGACCACCGCCATTATGGTGGGCAAGGCCACCGAGCCTTGAAATTGCTCACCAGAACAAATTCTCGGTGCCGTACTCACCACACTCATCGTTACTTCTGACTTGTTCTTGCTCTCCGCCCTTTCTTGCGGTTTGCTCTCCTTAACTTGTGCTAATCCGGCATCATTAGGACACAGTGCACTGTGGTGCTTTCCCTTCCGGCAGCCCCGACACTCCCTGAGCATGGTGTTACAGTCCCTGGCAAAATGTTCTCCACAACACTTGAAACAAAGTCTCAACTCTCTTAGCCGTTGAACCCTTTGGTTATAGGTGGTGAAGCTTGAACACCCTGAACTAGCGTGTTCTTCATCACAAAACACGCACCGTCTCATACTGGCCGCTTTAGTGGCTTCTCCCTTGGCCCTGTGGGTGGAGGGTTCGCCCTGGGCATAATACGTGCCTACTTTAGTGGGAGGTGGTTTAGGTCTATCTCTCGAATGTCTGGGGAAGTTGACCGACTTCTCCTTGGTAGGTAATTTCTCCCCCTGACCTATGCTCAGGTGAGATATGAGATCCCCTAACCCTTCAACAATTTGGTCTATCGTGAACCTATTCGTCCGATGTTTTAAGTGTAACTCATGCACTGTCGTGCTAGCCAGTTTCCTCTGAATCACCTGGCTAAGGATCCATTTTGAATCATTCTCATCATGCAAATCTCTGAAACTATTGGACAAGCTCATAACCTCAATACGGAACTTCTCTAGACTTTGACGGTCATGTCGGCAAGCCTCTAGATCCAACAACCGATAAAGTATAGCTACCTTTATCTCCTCAGTGTTGCCAAACATGTCTTCTAATTGGTCTTTGGCATGTTGGTAATTAGCGTCAGTAATCGGGTAGTGCCGGACCAGATCTAAGGCTTTACCCTTGAGCTGCGACCGCAAATACTGCAACTTGACGGCATCTGACAAATCATTTCTGTCATCTATCTGGGCTCTAAACTGATCCCAGAAACCAATGTACTCTGTTAAGGTTCCGTCAAACGTTGGTAAATTCAGCTGGGGCAACTTGGGCAACATATTGACAGGTGTGTGGTTGTTTGGGGTACCTGCGGTGTTCAACACCATCCTTGGAATACTAGCCTTTAATGTACTTAACTTATCTTTGTACATATTCATCTCCTGATGACAATCTACATCATCCTTAGTGAATTCGTCCATAGCCTGCTGAAGACTTCCCTGGGATTCCTCATCCTCAATAGCCTGTAGCTCATATGCTGAGAATGCTTGTTCATAGGCTTCCCACTTTTCCCCCAAACTCTTCAAGCAGTTCTGCAAATCATCGCAGTCTACATTACTGCGTTGGCAAGTAGCCTTGCACCTGTTACGCGTTCTGTTCAGATGCCCTTTGTATGCTGCTACTGATCGTTTTAATTTTGTTAGCACTGAACCAGACTCTCCTGAACCCCCATCTGCCATTGTCGAAGTTTAATGAGGAGTGTGACACTAATTGTACTTTACCCAGTCCACCCCACAGCACGTCACGGTGTTAGGTAAGAATGAACGAGTCTTAAGGCTTCTCAACAAGCTTAACAATTCCCTTTGTTATATTGACTCTACTATGAATCAAAAATGTACACTGTTAGCTCTCAAATCCCAATCAAAATGTGTATCGATGTGAAAGCTTAACCTAGCACTTAACTGTACAATGCCAGCAAATAATTACAGGACTTAACCTAGTCTCAGGTATAATTCACAAATCCCACATTAACATGAATCAAAGACAATGAAAATCACACACTAATAGGGCAGTATACAAATTAAAATCACTTGGTTAACACAAGCAAATTCAACAATTCAACTTGTGAAACAGTAAATAAATAATGTATGTAAACAGCTTGGCCTAACTGTGCCCAGCTTACTCTGTTTAGCGTGGATGGTTGGATAAGGTAAATCCTAACCTAGCTAGTGTGCTATAACTTAAACCTGGCTTTATAACTCCCTGTAAATAATAACTAGGTTAAATCTGTCCTAGCTACTATAACCTTTTGTAAATATTGCACAAGCCTAGCCTAACTGTGGCTACCTTGCAAATCCACTGTAAGTAATTAACACACAAGTCTCCTACTCTGGATTACTTGTAATCACTGTAAATAATTAAATTCACAAGCTTCTCTAGCCTACCTGGCCTGCCTGTAAATTACTGCAAATAACAACTTCTGTGTATAGTCAGCTTGGCCTAGCCTCTGAGTAACTTTGACCTAGGTGTGCTAACTTAAACCTAACTTTTTTAAACTGGTTCCTAACTGTGGCCTAGCTATGATAGCTTAACCTGTGGCCTAGCTATGATAGCTTAACCTAACTTTGTTAAACTGGTTCCTAACTGTGGCCTAGCTATGATAGCTTAACCTAGCTATTCCACATCCGGTTTTCGAAGGACCACTTTTGTGAAAATTTGTCTGGGCTGCCTCCAAGTGAGTCGCCTACCCTGGCAAACTCTGTTGACACCGAGCTCTGAGATGGGTACCTCAGCCTCACAAGTGGCTTATAGGACAGATTTTTCACAAATGATTGGTATTGCAAGAAACCTCGCCTGCATGCACGTATAAAGGACTAACTTACTTGGTGTTGCAGCATATATCCTGATCTTCAACTTCCTAAGCCTAGCTTTAGCCCCCTTGGACTTCCCCTTGGGAACCACGTGCAACCGGGAGCATTAATTCCTGCAATATTCAATCCTTATTAGTGTCCTGCCTGCACCTCAGAAATTCCTATATCCAAGAGGGTATGTATCCCCTAGTATAACTATGCAGACTCAGACGCTAGCTTCAGACGACTCTGAGACGCTGGTACTTACTGGGCATACTCTCTCTGTAGCACGCCGAGCCCTCAGTTAACTCAACCCACAAATCTCCTAAGTCACTGGCCAGATCCTACGGAAAAAGGTGAATATCTCGTCTTACTGTATGGGCTGATGGAAGAGATCATCTACGGTACATCGAGGTGTCTCTACCAGATTTCCCCAGGTCTCAGATGTGAAGACACGTGGGGGCGCCGCCTGATGTTCACGGCACGTCTTGTCCAGTCGAAGTCTATCGTAAGAAGGACGCTATTCTGTCTTTGTGACCTGCGCCCCGCCAATCAAGCTAGGGCTGCCAGTTCTCCCTAGCTAACTTATCCTAATGTTTGCCTACATTATCGGCCTATTCCTACCTATGTTAAGGTCTTAGGTCTACTCTATCATTATCTACAGATGCCTTAGTAAACCTAATATTAGTGTATTACCAGTAAACCTACCTACTCCTTCCCTGAAGAGTAAATCTATAAATTAAATAAGCTTACCAACCGCCAACCAGAGAATGCCTTGCTTGTTTGGGAGGGTTTAAGGGTCGCTCGGCTCAGACGACCAGACGCTCATGCTGGATCTGAGCTGTGGAACTATTTGGACCAAATAAATTTCCACAGACTGGAATATTGTAGAATCCGCAATTATAAAACATGATAAATGTTCATTATATAAAACAGTGGCAGCTTGTATTAATAATGGTAGAATTACATTAGTTGCATTTGTGTCCTTTTACTTAAAAGTGGAAGCTTATTCAAATTAGATTCAATTATAGTTGAAGCTATTGTGCATAGCCTAAAGCTAGACTCCTATGCAAATGCTTTGGATTGTCTTAAGTGTTGTAGTTCCACACCGAGGAATTAGGGGCTGTTTTCCTGCTTCTCCTTGACGGTTAGACCAGCATCTGCCTAAGAATCTTGTGAGATAGATAAACTCTGGTTGTGTTTCTTTGGATGAACTACAGATATCTGTTTATATGAGTCCCTTTAAATATGTCAGCTGTGGAGCCGTTTTCTAGACATACAGAAAACTCATAAGGCAATTGCCAGTCTTTTATATCATATCGAAGTCTGACTAAATTTTCAATCTTTCTAGCACTGGGCACCAGGTATTGGTATGGCTGGGGTACTTATCGCCTCCTCCCTAACTCCTGCGAATAAAGACACTTCTTCTGAACATATTTGCTTCAGCTTCCTCCATTTTTATGCAACACTGCAAGCTTCTGATGATGTATTGACTGCGGTACGAAAGGCCTAGAGCTATCATTCAATTCCCATATGGTTGTTTTGCATATATAACTACAGTGGACCCTCGACCAGCGATATTAATCCGTTCCTGAGAGCTCATCGTTAAATCGAAATTATCGTTAGTAGAGTTAATTTTCCCCATAAGAAATAATGGAAATCAAATTAAACCATGCAAGACACCCAAAAGTTGAAAACAAAATTTTTTACCACATAAAATATTAATTTTAATACAAAAACTGAAGAAGACATGCACAGTTACATGACACTTACCTTTATTGAAGATCTGGTGATGATTGATGGGGTGGGAGGAGGGGAGAGTGTTGATGGTGTTAGTGTTTAGAAGGGGAATCCCCTTCCATTAGGACTTGAGGTGGCAAGTTCTTTTTCTGGGTTACTTCCCTTCTTCTTTTAATGCCACTAGGACCAGCTTGAGAGTCACTGGACCTCTGTCGCACAACATATCTGTCCATAGAGGCCTGTACCTCCCGTTCCTTTATGACATTCCTATAGTGTTTCACAACATTGCCAGTGTCACAATTAAACACTTGTTCAGGTTTCAATTCTTCACTGTCTATGTACTCCTTGAATTCCTGCACATATTTTTCAGCTGCTTTTTGGTCAAACTGGCATCCTCACCATGCCTTATCACACTATGTATGCCACTACGATTCTTAAATCTTTCAAACCAACCTTTGCTGGCCTTAAATTCACTCACATCACCACTAGTTGCTTGCATTTTTCTAATTAAATCCTCATGCAACTTCCTAGCCTTTTCACATATGATCGCTTGAGAGATGCTCTCTCCTGCTATCTGTTTTTCATTTATCCACACCAATAACAGTCTCTCAACATCTTCTATCACTTGCGATCTCAGTTTCAAAAACATAGTTGCACCTTTGGCAAGAACAGCTTCCTTGATTGCCGTTTTCTTGGCCACAATAGTAGCGATGGTTAATTGGGGTTTTGTGTACAACTTGGCCAGCTCGGAGACACGCACTCCACTTTCATACTTAGCAATGATCTATTTCTTCATATCCATAGTAATTCTCACCCTTTTTGCTGTAGGGTTGGCACTAGAAGCTTTCTTGGCGCCCATGGTGACTTATTTTGCAGGTGCAATCACTAAAAAGGTTGTGATAATATGAAATGTTCCGATTGTATGCTTGGAAGCGACCGCGGTGGCTGGCTGGCTTGTAAACACTGGCCAGAAGTGGACGAGTCTCAGACGGAACGAATAGTGTTGGTCGAGTTTTTTAGCGCTAGTTGAGGCAAAATTTTTGCGTTAAAATGTATCGCTAGTCAGATTTATCGTTAATCGATGCCATCGTTGGTCGAGGGTCCACTGTATAAATATATATATATATATATATATATATATATATATATATATATATATATATATATATATATATATATATATATATATATATTAGATATATATATATATGTATGTATGCATGTATGTATGTATGTATGTAAATACCATTTACGACCGACCTTGGTTCCGACCAACAGATTATAAGTCAAAATGGACACAAGTGGAACTAAAGTTGTTTATTTGCATACAAAACATTCTTATGCATGAAAACATACGAAAACATTCCTATGCCTGAACAGAAAAGTACAAAATAACTTAAGCTAAGCTGTAAACATTATGGTCGTAAGTACAAGTGGTCGTAAGTCGAGAAGGTCGTCCAAGAACTCGAACCTATTTTTTGTCCCGCCTAATGGTGAGCAAACACCACATGATGCTCTAACTCACAGGACCACCAAATCCTACAAGAATCAAGCACCCAGCAGAGCTAGGTGTGTTACCTTGATTCGAGGACATACAGTGGTGTAAGTGCTTCTGAGCTAATTTCATTCTTCTCCCTTTTGGTGTACTAATGTCATTGTCATTGATCAATACCACTCGTTCTTGGGTACAGTAATGTAAAATACTGCTTGTTGAGGCTAGTACACCAAAAGGGGAGGAGAATGAAATTAGCTCAGAGACACCCACGCACCACCATATGTCCTCAGATCACGGTAAACACCTAGCTCAGCTGGGTGCATGATTCTTTTAGGATTTGGTGGTTCTGTGCGTCGGAAAAACTTTCATCATTCACTCCATCACTGCCTTGCCAGAGGCACGCTTACACTACAGTTATAAAACTGCAACATAAAGACCCCTCCTCCAGAGTGTAGTCCTGTACTTCCCATCTCCAGGACTCAAATCCGGCCTGCCGGTTTCATTGAGTCCCTTTTTAAATGCTACCTTGGTCACACTCCAACAGCACGTCAAGTCATAAAAACCATTTGTCTCCATTCGCTCCTATCTAACATGCTCACGTATGCTTGCTAGAAGTCCAAGCCCCTCACAAAAACCTCCTTTATCCCTCCAACCTTTCCTAGGCCGATAAATGTATATATATATATATATATATATATATATATATATATATATATATATATATATATATATATATATATATATATATATATATATATATATATATATATATATTTATATATATTTATATATATATATATATATATATATATATATAATATATATATATATATATAATATATATATATTTATATATATATATATATATATATATATATATATATATATATATATATATATATATATATATATATATATATATATATATATATATATATTTATATATATATATATATATATATATATATATATATATATATATATATATATATATATGTCGTGCCTAATAGGTAAAACTGATCAATTAGCAAGAACTCATTTAAAATTAAGTCCTTTCTGTGGCTTGGAGAGGATCGGTTTCTTAACCTGGCAGTGATTACTGTAACCCAGTTCTGACACACGTCTGTTAGTAGTTCTTACAGACACCTCTGAGAGAAGATATGGGTTCTTTTCTTTCAGTTCTCCAGAAGTTATCTTAGGTGTACTCACTAACTACTTCTTTAACACGAGGTGCCAGGCCGAGGTTAGGCAGATGGTAACTCGACACCGCCATCAGCCTTGAAACACTGCACCCAGTTCCTCACTGAACGCTCGCACACACCATCATTCTCCACTATTTCTTTAGTCTGGTGCCCAGCTTTGTAAAGCCCTGTGATTCGAGCTATAATTTCAGGTGTTAAAGACTTCCGTTGACCCATAATCAAACATGTATAGCCCCAAAACCAAAGGCAACACCGGACAAAAGGTGGGGTGGATGAGAGACAAAAGTACAACACTTCTTTCACCACAGCAGCCACGTGAGCACTGAGGAGTCACTGTGCAGTGTGGTGGCAGGCAGTGACGTCATGCTAACGGCTGCTACCCGGCATAATGCGCTGATGGAAAAAAAAAACCTGTATGGCAGGTCTTTGATTTTCATCAAGGCATTATGCAGGAGCACTCACCCGGCATCATACTGTGATTAGCACTGTATATATATATATATATATATATATATATATATATATATATATATATATATATATATATATATATATATATATATATATATATATATATATATATATATATATACATATATATATATATATATATATATATATATATATATATATATATATATATATATATATATATATATATATATACAGAGAGAGAGAGAGAGGTTCCGGGTTCAGTTCCCGACAAGGGTGGAATCATTGGGAGTGTTTCCTTACACCGGTTGTCTATGTTCGCCCATTAGTAAAATGGGTACCTGGGTATTAATTGACTTGTGTGAGTCGCCTCCTGGAGTTTACCTGGAGAAAATTCCGGGGGTCAACGCCCCCGCGGCCCGGTCTGTGACCAGGCCTCCTAGTGGATCAGAGCCTGATCAACCAGGCTGTTACTGCTGGCTGCACGCAAACCAACGTACGAGCCACAGCCCGGATGGTCAGGTACCGACTTTAGGTGCTTGTCCAGTGCCAGCTTGAAGACTGCCAGGGGTCTATTGGTAATCCCCCTTATGTATGCTGGGAGGCAGTTGAATAGTCTCGGGCCCCTGACACTTATTGTATGGTCTCTTAACGTGCTAGTGACACCCCTGCTTTTCATTGGAGGGATGGTGCATCGTCTGCCAAGTCTTTTGCTTTCGTGGTGAGTGATTTTCGTGTGCAAGTTCGGTACTAGTCCCTCTAGGATTTTCCAGGTGTATATAATCATGTATCTCTCCCGCCTGCGTTCCAGGGAATACAGGTTCAGGAACTTCAAGCGCTCACAGTAATAAGGTTGGTGAGGAGAAGTTTGAGTGGAGGGTTTATGTTTGATTGTTGTGTTCTTTGTATGTAGTAGGCACAAGAATAAGTATGGATGTTCTTAATGGTGAGCAGTTTTAGACTTTTGAATATTGGTGGATTATGCTGTCGGGAGTGGAAATTTGTTATCATTCTGACTGCAGCCTTTTGCTGAGTTATTAGTTGTCTTAGGTGATTTAATGTTGTTGATCCCCATGCACAAATTCCATATGTGAGAAAGGGTAGATGAGTGAATGATACAGTGCAAGGAGAGCTGATTGTGGAACATAGTACCATATCTTTGATAGTATGCCCACTGTCTTGGAGATTTTCTTAGAAATTTGTTGTATATGTGTTTGGAATTTGAGGCTACTGTCAAGGTGGATTCCTATGAATTTTCCCTCTGTAAGTCTTGTGATGGGTGATCCGTTTAGCGCTATGTTAAGTGGAACATTTGTAGCTCTGTTTCCAAACTAAATGAAATAGGTTTTGTCAGTATTGAGGGTGAGCTTATTAGTCATCATCCAGGAGGATATTTTCTGCAATTCAGCATTAACAGTGTTGACCAGTATGACTGGGTTTGGGTGAGAGAAGACGTATGTAGTGTTATCTGCAATATGTATGAGTTTGAGTGGGCCAAGGACACTTCCTTGTGGGACACCGACTGATTATGTGTGGAAGAGTTTGCTCCATTTGTGTACACATATTGGTTTCTGTTACTAAGGTATGACTTTAGGTAGTTGAGGGAGTGCCCTCTTATACCGTAGTGTGTTAATTTAATATGCAGCAAATCATTGTCGACTACATCAAAAGCCTTATGTAAATCAATGAAGATTCCCAGAGGGGCTTCTTTCTTCTCGAGAGCGGTGTACATTAGTTCTAGCATGTGTATGATAGCATCATTTATGCTTTTATAAGTCCTGAAATCAAACTGACAGGGGTTGAGTATGTTGTGTGAGATGAGGCAGAAATAGATGTCTATGAATTAATTTTTCAAAGATTTTAGAGAGCAGAGGTAAATTAGATATTGGTCTATAGTTATTCAAGTCTGCTTGATCTCTTCCTTTGTGAATCAGGGCGACCCTCGCTATTTTGAGAATTGCTGGGAAGGTGGAGGATATAATGGATTTGTTAAAGAATGTTGCAATAATTGGTGACAGTACTTGAGAAGCTTTTTTGTACATTAAAAGGTGGTAGATGATGAGCGAGGATTCTATTGGGTTGGTTTGGGATAGGAATAGTGTATTCGGGTAGGTGCCCATGAGGTAGTCTGATGGACGGGTGTTTTAGCTTGAGATTTTGTGCGCTACATTCTTTCCTATGGTGGAGAAGAAAACATTGAGTCTGCTGTTTCAGTTGGTGGGAGTAGGGGTTCATCTGATTTTGTTAATTTGATTGTTTTTTTGGATATCTTTTTAGGTCCTAGAATTTCAAATAGGGTTTTCCAGGTCTTTTTCATATCACCTTTAATGTTATGTAATCTGTTCTCATAATACAATTTTTTTGACCTTCTTATCAGACTGGTAAGGACTGACAAGTAATGTTTAGAATGGTCTCTAGTTATTTGACCCATTCTCTACTGTTTTTCATATAGGTGCTTCGGGTTAATGGATTTAAGGATGGATGCTGGGTGTTAGCCAGGGACTGTTCAGTCTTTTAGCTGTGATCTGTTTAGTTTTTTAGGGCAATGCTTGTTACATAGGTAGTGGTTTTTTTTTAGAAAATTATTAATGCATTCATCCGTATCTGTATATGTTTCAAGCTCATTATGCAATTCGACATTAATCTTAGCTGTTATAAAGTTATTAACAGCTGTCTCGTTGTATAGTGTCTTGGGTGAATTTACCTAGGTTGGTTATGAAAAAGGTAGGGTAGTGGTCTGTGGTGTTGTCTGAGATTATGCCTGATTTTAAGGTCTAATGAAGAGATACTAGTCCCGGAGATTCTTGTAGGTTTTGTTATTGTTGGTAGCAACAAGCAGTTGCTAATGTTTGTGAATTCGGTTACCTGTGGGTCCAGGTCATATAGCAGATTTATGTTGAAATCTCGTGTGAACAGCAAGTGATCTTTGTTCGTATGTGCATCAGTTATCATGTTTCCTAATTTTTCACTAAAATGGTAAATGCTTGACTGTGGTACTCTGTAGATGTTTATCACTGTGAGGTGTTTTTGCAGGTCTTTTGATTTAAATTTATCTATAATACATTCTCCATGTTCATCCCTTGTGCAAGAATTTTTGATACATTCAAGTTGATCTGAGTAGTATATAACTGTTTCACCCCCTTGCTGTCCTGTCCTACAGTTGTGTATGGCTGTGTAATTAGGAATGCCATAGACATCTTTAGTACCAGGCTTTAGCCAGGTTTCAATGAGTGCAATGATTGGTATACTGGTATGCATCGTAAGGCATCGTAAGGTCATCGTGAGGTCATCATAATGTTTGCTTAAGGATTTGACATTGTAATTAAAGATAGTTATGTTATTGTTGGCTCTGAGTAATGTCTTTGCTTGGTCTGCTGTATAATAATTACAGTTGCTGGTTGATGTGTGTAAGTCATTTAATAAAAGGTTAATATCAGGATGAATGCTTGTAATGATAAGATTGAGAGTGACTCTAAAACTAGACTTTTGAATAAGGTAGGTTAAACTTAATATTATGATACTAAACGTAATGACATATTTTATTCATTCTAGAGTGTATTTACCTGGAGTTTACCTGGAGAGAGTTCCAGGGGTCAACGCCCCAGCGGCCCGGTCTGTGACCAGGCCTCCTGGTGGATCAGAGCCTGATCAACCAGGCTGTTGCTGCTGGCTGCACGCAAACCAACGTACGAGCCACAGCCCGGCTGATCAGGAACTGACTTTAGGTGCTTGTCCAGTGCCAGCTTGAAGACTGCCAGGGGTCTGTTGGTAATCCCCCTTATGTGTGCTGGGAGGCAGTTGAACAGTCTCGGGCCCCTGACACTTATTGTATGGTCTCTTAACGTACTAGTGACACCCCTGCTTTTCATTGGGGGGATGGTGCATCGTCTGCCAAGTCTTTTGCTTTCTTAGTGAGTAATTTTCGTGTGCAAGTTCGGTACTAGTCCCTCTAGGATTTTCCAGGTGTATATAATCATGTATCTCTCCCGCCTGCATTCCAGGGAATACAGGTTTAGGAACCTCAAGCGCTCCCAGTAATTGAGGTGTTTTATCTCCGTTATGCGCGCCGTGAAGGTTCTCTGTACATTTTCTAGGTCAGCAATTTCACCTGCCTTGAAAGGTGCTGTTAGTGTGCAGCAATATTCCAGCCTAGATAGAACAAGTGACCTGAAGAGTGTCATCATGGGCTTGGCCTCCCTAGTTTTGAAGGTTCTCATTATCCATCCTGTCATTTTTCTAGCAGATGCGATTGATACAATGTTATGGTCCTTGAAGGTGAGATCCTCCGACATGATCACTCCCAGGTCTTTGACGTTGGTGTTTCGCTCTATTTTTGTGGCCAGAATTTGTTTTGTACTTTGACGAAGATTTAATTTCCTCGTGTTTACCATATCTGAGTAATTGAAATTTCTCATCGTTGAACTTCATATTGTTTTCTGCAGCCCACTGAAAGATTTGGTTGATGTCCGCCTGGAGCCTTGCAGTGTCTGCAATGGAAGACACTGTCAAGTAGATTCGGGTGTCATCTGCAAAGGAAGACACGGTGCTGTGGCTGACATCCTTGTCTATGTCAGATATGAGAATGAGGAACAAGATGGGAGCGAGTACTGTGCCTTGTGGAACAGAGCTTTTCACTGTAGCTGCCTCGGACTTTACTCTGTTAATGACTACTCTCTGTGTTCTGTTAGTGAGGAAATTATAGATCCATCCACTGACTTTTCCTGTTTTTCCTTTAGAACGCATTTTGTGCGGTATTACGCCATGGTCACACTTGTCGAAGACTTTTGCAAAGTCTGTATTTATTACATCTGCATTCTTTTTATCTTCTAGTGCATTTAGGACCTTGTCGTAGTGATCCAATAGTTGAGACAGACAGGAGCGACCTGTTCTAAACCCATGTTGCCCTGGGTTGTGTAACTGATGGGTTTCTAGATGGGAGGTGATCTTGCTTCTTAGGACCCTTTCAAAGATTTTTATGATATGGGATGTTAGTGCTATTGGTCTGTATATCAGGTTTCCATGATATTTATATTATTTATGTCTTATTAGATCAATTGTGTAGATAAATAAGTCGTAGAGTTGATATTAGTGTCACATTCTTTAAAAAATTAATTTTTTTGTGAATTTTTTTGGGTATCTGGGACGGATTAATTGTATTTACATTATTTCTTATGGGAAATATTGATTCGATTTTCGCATGTTTCGGTTTTAAAATGAACTTCTGGAATGGATTAATTTTGAAAACCAGGGTTCCACTTTATTCACATTATGTTGACTTTAAGTTTATGCAATAATTCTTTATAAAGCAACTAAAATGTTTTCTGCAATATATAATGGATACGAATATCATAACTTATAAGTGAATATTTTGTATAATGCCATCAGTTTATTCAAACATGCTTCCCAGAAAAAATAATAGCTACCTCACATTACAATGGAAATAACATAAGCGAATAAATTTTAGCCCACAATTATCACTCCAAGAATAACATAAGGAACTGCGAGGAAAGGTACAGAAGATCCAAACTGATTTGTGTTACATCCCTGTAGCACTATAAAGCACAATTGTTTAACGTTTATTAGCTGGTGCACCCAAGCCAAATTAATCCCCACCCCCACATCCCATCTCGTATAATACTGTTGTATCACAGGGAGCTATCATGCACCCACTGCTGAAACACCATTCAACCTTTCGAGATGCATGCGCCCCAGGGTGGACAATCTTGCTATAAAGCATATAGAATATCACATGTTCCTCTCTAAACAGCAGGTAAGCCTGATTATTAAATAATTACTGCCGTGATCATTTAATAATTGAGTGAATTTTGCGATATTATTATAATTGACTAAGTTACCATCAAGGTCATCGTACAATCTGGATAATAATGATAAGTGTCCTGAGAGTTATTATTATTATTGTTCATAATAATATATTCATGGTGAAGAGCTAATCCCGTAAGGTTATACAGGCCATGGGGGGTGAGAAATTAACCTTGATTATAATCAAGGTTAACGGTCCACCCCTTTATAAATCGTTATAATTATAACCATTCATTAGTATATGATTTGAAAAGGAGTTATAATTTTATGAAATAATGTTACTAGTGTGAACAGATGTATCTTGTTCCTCCCGCAGCCGCAGCAAGCAGCAACAAGGCTGCTCCTATATCTTGCCGTCCCCTTGGCCTATCCGAACTCCAGTGATGGCCAAATTTGCAAGTACTGCTGCAACAACATGCAAGGAACCTATAGTGACATAAAAACTGACGGTGACGACAACGAAATGGACTAAATATGACAAAAGAGGGACCGGCATTCAAGTACCAGACCTGCTGCCAGACGTGAACCAGACATGAGACGTTTTCCACTACAATGAAATAACTGACCTCCATATCAACTGCACCAGTGTTTAATGGGAAGACAACACGGCAGAAAATCTGATCAACTAAATCTCCAAGGAAATGACAGGTCTGTAGGACTTTTTTCTTCAGTGCCAAACGAGGGAAAGAATTGAGCATTTAAACATGGCTGACTGGCATCCAAACAGCCGCTACTGCCAGACGTACAACTAGCGAAGTGAAATTCTCATCTTTACTGACGTTCATCTGTTGACAGTAGCATCATATCTGTACCACCATCATATCACCTGTACCAGTGCTAACGAAAGGGAAACACAGGAGACATCGTCAAATCAACAGTACAAAACTCCAAGGTTATAGGTCGGATATCCCTCAGTGCCAGTCGTGAGAAAGAACTGAATAGTTAAACAGTCAAGGTTAATGTTTTAGTAGCTGACCTATATTCAGCTGACCAGTGTACAGTGAGAGAATCATAGCAGAAAACGCCAAATATATCTAAAAACTCAAGGAAAGTCAGGTTGTAGGTGGCGTTACTCCCCTCAGTGTTTTAAAAATGGCTGAGTCAGCAGAACAGGTCAGGCAGTCAACAACACCACACAACCCCCGATAAATGGAATTGAGGGGGATTTGGAAGGATAAAACCATGGATTAAACCTTTCTGATCTACCAGAATGGAAAGGAGTTAGAAGTTAATTGGGGAAGCCAGACTGTGAAGTGAGATGGGAAGGGGAGTGTGTAATAAGGGGTTAACTGTAAGCAGTGAAGAGGGTTTTGAAGAGGAAATTTTACTAGTAATTCAGTGGTGATTGCTAAAGCAGATACTAAGTGTACTAGGGACTGGAAAAGAGAAATAAATATTATTGTATATGAGTAAAAGAGAGAAGAGTGATAATGGCAGGCATTAGGGGGGTACAGGCTGCCATAATTATATTTATATTTCTTCTTCAATTCCATGAAGAAAGAAATCAGTCATGGGGGCTGGAAAAGGTGAATGGAGTAACAGTGCCCTGGACAGTAAAAGCCCAACAGTTGCCATCCTACCAGAAAAGTAAATGTCACTATCGCTGCAAGGTATGGCAACACCGCATACCCAAACAAAAACAGTGGCACACAGCTCTTATTGTAGCGCTCTTAAGTGGTGATATCCAAATTAATCCAGGACCTCAAACTATTGTGCAGAGGCAAAACAGACAGATAAATGACGGCGATAATGACGATCTAGTAGCTAGGAATGATAACCTTAACTCCATATGTAATGCATACATAGGTCAATGTGAGACAATACATCCATTACTATCTCAAACACTACCAAACAGGTGCATACACTGTACTAAAGTACGCATGAAAAACAGAAAAGGCACCTTATGTAAAATGTGTAAGGGGTGGGTGCATGATGGATGTATGTACAATTATAGCAACGGTGCCAGAATTCATTTTGTGTGTAACAAATGCACTTTGGCACAGTTACCCTTTAGCAGTGATGACATTGATTTACCTAATTTTAATACAAATGACCCATTGCCATATATTGATGATTATGATTGTTTTATGAAAACAGGCCTTCACTTTATTCATGTCAATGCAAGATCACTTCTTCCTAAATTGGCAGAGATTAGGATTCTAGCTAACAAAATTAGGGCGGCAGTTATAACCATCTCTGAATCTTGGTTGGATGATACGGTGACTGACGACGAGGTCAAAATAGATGGTTACAATATAAAACGCTTAGATAGGAACAGAAAGGGTGGTGGAGTATGTGCCTACATTAGAAATGACTTAGCTTACAACCCAAGACCTGATTTAAATAACAATAAACTGGAGATTCTATGGTTTGAAGTGCTGCTTCCTAAGACCAAACCCATCTTAGTAGGAACTAGTTACCGCCCTCCTACCCAGGACCAGTTCTTAGAAGACTTTTCCAGAGTCTTGTCCGGAGTTGAAAACAATTGCGAGACAGTAATACTGGGCGACTTCAATATCTGTTTTCAGCAGCAAAATAACGGGCTATGCAAAAGGTATAAGCAAATTCTAGGATTAAATAGTTACACTCAACTAATTAATACTCCAACCCGGATCACACAGTTCTCAGCCACCCTAATTGACCACATACTTTGTAACCGCTCTGAGAACATTAGTCAATCAGGCGTCATTACCACAGGTCTTAGTGATCATTTCATCATTTACTGCACCAGGAAAATCACTAGGGATAGGATAGGCCTACACAGGACAATAAAAATGAGGTCAACTAGAAACTACAGTAAAGAAACACTGGTAAATAGGCTACACAATTGTGACTGGACAGAGATAACAAGTTGCACGGACGTAAACGATGCCTGGGAAAATTCAAAACAATGTTCACTACCATCCTTGATAATATTGCACCAGTTAAAGAGGTTAGGATTAAACGAAGAACTGAACCCTGGATGAATACTGAGATATTAGATAATATGAAATTCAGAGACCAGCTGCTAAAAAGATTTAAAGCAAACAGACAGGATATTGCAGCACTAAATGAATTCCAAAGGGTGAGGAACAGAGTACAGAGACTTATAAAATGAGCAAAGGCAAAGCACTACTGCTCAAAAATTGAAGAGTATAAGCATAACCCCAGAAAGCTCTGGCAACAACTAAAACAGTTGGGGTATAGCCATAAGCCAGTAGATAGGTCTAACATAGTACTCACTATCGATAATGAGGTATGCCACGAAACATCTAAGGTGGCAAATTGCTTTAATTCCTACTACACATCTGTTGCATCAACACTAGTAAGTAAACTACCAGCTGCATCAAATACCTTTAACACAGACTCTGATAAGTTTCAAACATACTATACCAATAAAGGGGTAACCCCAAACAGTTGTCAACTAATAAGTGTATCTCTTGACTTTATTCAAAAAGAACTAAGCAGGTTAAACCCAACTAAGAGCACAGGCCCTGATAACATCCCGTCTAAGTTCCTAAAAGATGGTGCTTCTGAACTGTCAATCCCTATTGCTCACATAATAAATCTATCAATCACCACTAATACCGTACCGGAGGGGTTCAAGGAGGCCAGAGTTACTCCTATCTTCAAGAAAAATAGTAGGTCTGATTTAAGCAACTATAGGCCTGTTAGTATACTCAGTATAATATCTAAAATTCTAGAGAGGGCGGTGTATTCTCAAGTAGTTAAGTACCTTAATGACAACAACATTCTCCATAGCTATCAATCGGGCTTTAGAAGATCCTACTCAACCGACACCTCCCTTATTAATCTGATGGATTACCTGAGAACTGAAATGTCAAAGGGGAACCTCATAGGTATGGTAACCTTAGACTTGCAAAAGGCCTTCGATACTGTCAACCACAATATATTATGTAATAAACTTCAAGCTATCGGTATAGGTTCTGTAGACTGGTTTAAGTCCTACCTTAGCAACAGGAGACAAATAGTCAAAATCAACAAAACAGAATCAGAACCCCTGCCGATAACATGTGGAGTTCCCCAAGGTAGTATTCTGGGTCCCTTATTATTCTTATGTTATGTCAATGATATGCCTATCAGTGTCAAGTGCAAACTCCTACTGTATGCAGATGACAGTGCTCTGTTAGTGTCAGGTAAAGACCCACAAGATATTGCTAATGTTTTAACACTGGAACTGGAGTCCTGCAGCAAATGGTTAGTAGACAACAAACTATCATTACACCTAGGGAAAACTGAAGCCATTCTCTTTGGCACGAAACATAAACTGAGAAGGGTAAATAATTTTAATGTTCAATGTAATGGGGAGCCCATCACTTTGGTTTCATCAGTAAAATATTTGGGAATCCCCTTTGACCCATGCATGTCAGGAGAATTGATAGGGAACAGTGTAGTAAAGAAAGCGAATGCCAGACTGAAGTTCCTGTATAGACAAGCACAGTGTCTACCTACTGAGGCTCGCAGGACCCTATGTCTAGCCCTTATACAATGCCATATGAATTACGCTTGCTCTTCTTGGTACTCTGCCTTGACAAAAAAACTGAAAGATAGACTGCAAATCACCCAGAACAAAATCGTAAGATTCATCCTGGGGCTGGGACCAAGAGAACATGTAGGCCAGGATGAATTACAGCAGTTGGATATGCTGAATGTTGAAGACAGAGTAAAACAACTGAAGCTAAATCATGTTTATAAAATTGCTCGCAAACAATGTCCAGAATATCTTGCTGTCAATTTTGTCAAGGTTGGGAACCAAAGCAATCATAGTACTAGGGGGAGAAAGCACAGCTTTGTAGTACCCACAGTCAGTGGCCAGGCTTCAAACACCTTTTATTGTACAGCAATAAAGGAATGGAACAGACTGCCCGCACATGTCAAAGCCAGTCATAGCATGAACCAGTTCAAGAAGAGTGCCAAAAGGTGTCTGATGAATGTAGATACAGAAAGGGAGGGGAATGATTTTCTATTTTTTAGCTAACATACGTGTAAATTTTACCTTATTCCTAGTAATGACCCTCGTATTGTAGATAGTCTTAATGACCCTCGTGTAGTAGATAGTATTTTTAGTATGATAATAAGATGTTATCTTCATTGTAGAATAATAAGAAAATATTATAACCTTTATATTATAATAATAAGGTAAAAGGACTCCAATGGAAATAAGTCACTCTGTCTGACTTTTTTGGGTTATCCTAGGCTCTCTACACATATGCTGCTATGTATGATAATTCTATGTAACTGTATTTGTGTATACCTGAATAAACTTACTTACTTACAGGTGGGTCGCTCTCTGGCAATAGGTTATGGAATGACTGAGACGTCTGCCATGATCTCTTCTACCAGAATCTCCATCAACTATAATATTGGCTCTGTTGGCAGAGTGGTGCCCTACGTGCAGGTCAAGGTAATCACCTCAGTCCACATTTTATAAAATGTATATATACGCAAAACAACCACTGTTACGACTTTGATGTCGTAACTTAAATAAAATGGTCCTGGTTCCTAAATGGCTGCTCAGTCTGCTGTCTAGGGGCATTTAAATTAGTGAAAACCACACCAACTCTAGGTCCAGCATGTACTCATACAAATTATAAAGCATGAGTGCAAATAATTAATGTTGTATAAGGAAGGACACAAAAACTCGCCTATGCAAAAATATATATAATATAATAATAAGTAACTTATATACAACTTGCAAACTATTCCAAAAATCCACCACACTCCAGTTCACATTAGCTCACTAGCACACTGCTACTAGTGACAATTTTATATACATTTATAAACAGGGAGGCTCCATGACATGCACACCCCCGTCTTCACTTCTGCCTGGTAAACTAATTACCAGAAGGCAAAACATCATACAGTACTCTCGCATAAACATGCCTTTGCATACTAGGGCCTTAAAATAAACATGAGAGCACTTAAACACAAACGCCTATAGTATACACTAAAAACAAATTACCAAAATTACCTACTCAAACTACCGTCCAAACATGATGACTTCACTCTGTCACACGTCAAACTCGTCTCGTACTGAACTAAGCACGCCCCATCTGCTCCTGTCCTGGTCACTCTGCCTGTGACAGGAATAAAACGCGTCCATTTTCAGGGAATAGTACACGTCCGCTTTCAGTTCAATCCCGGTGCTATGGAGCATTATTTTATTAAATATTTTTCTGTAGTACACTGCATAATAACCACAGAGGGAGTTGAATGATAGCTCTAGGCTTTTCGTGTTTCAATCACCACATCAGGAGCTTGCAATGTTGTACAAATAGAGCAGGAAACAAAGGAAGGTCAGCTCATGTGAATGGCTCTCCCAGGTTAACGGGACTAGGCGTCAAGAAGGGTGCTGAGTGCCAGAGAAAGCAGACAGTATATTACAGAATATGAACATGAAGTATACATGAACCCTATCAGCACTGAATATTTATTAATAACCTAGCGAGTACAACATTAGTGACATGTTAATTTTCACCAACATGCCATCAGAGGCCATAATGTTTCATTATAAAAGACTTTAATACTCGAATCCAAAAAGTGTCTGGCACTTATCAGAAAGAATTTTCATTTCGTTGTATAAAAGTAAATAGTTCTAGAACAGATAGCACTACAGACCACTACCCAACCTTCCTCCTGACAAACATTAGTAAACCACCACTTGAATACAACAAAGTCTCATTTAGACTCCATGACGAGGCCTCAGTAAGGAAGTTCACAGCTGACCTAGAGACTGTTGATTGGCCTACAGAATTCTCCAAGGCCAATGGTATTGATGACTGGACAGACATTTTTCTTAACAAAATACTTAGACTATACAACAAACATTGTCCTATAAAAACAAAACAGATCACAAACAAACGGCTTGGTTGCCCATGGCTAACCAGCACCATTCTGAAATCCATTGACAAGAAACACCAATATGAAAAGCAATATAGACAGGGCTTAATACACAAAGATACTCTTAAACACTATTCATCAGCTCTCACCAAAGTGATAAAAAAAGCCAAACAACTATACTACTCCAGTAGATTCACAGACACTAGAGGAGATATAAAAAAGACCTGAAAAACACTCTCTCAGATTCTAGGGACCCACAAACTGAGAAAAACCAAGAATATTGTCCTAACTAAACCTAATGAAACACCACTACATCCCACTGACACAGCTAACAAGATAAACGACTTCTTCTCAAACATAGGATCTAATCTCGCCAGTAAAATCCCACATACCAATGCCTATGCAGGGGACTACCTAGATGGAAATTTCCCTAATTCCTTCTATCTTGCACCAACTGAGCCCACGGAAGTCATTGAGATCATAAAGTCACTTAAAAATAACTCGGGGAATCTGTCTCATGTCCCACCATTACTGTACAAGCGAGCGGCCCATGTCCTTTCGCATGCTATTTCATTACTTTTTAACAAGTCAATAGAGACTAGCACCTTCCCGAAACTACTCAAGATGGCAAGGGTTACACCAATACATAAAGGTGGTGACCCTACAGACTTAAACAACTATAGGCCAATATCTAACTTACCATTGCTATCCAAAATCTTTGAGAAACTCGTGCACAGGAGACTGTATTCATTTATAACGGCTCAAAACATACTCAACCCCTGCCAATTTGGATTCAGGAAAAATAAAAGCACTAATGATGCAATCATAAAAATGCTAGATCTGCTTTACACAGCATTGGAAAATAAGGAATATCCACTAGGAATTTTTATTGACCTAAGAAAAGCTTTTGACACAGTAGACCACGACATCCTACTCCACAAACTTGATCACTACGGTATAAGAGGCCATGCGCTTGCTTATTTCAAATCTTACATTACTAATAGGTATCAGTACGTCACCATTAAAGACAGCATCAGCAACACGGCCACTTGATACTGGAGTTCCGCAGGGAAGTGTCCTTGGTCCCCTGCTCTTCCTCATATACATCAACGACCTTCCAAACGTATCCCAACACCTGAAACCCATTCTCTTTGCTGATGACACGACTTATGTCATCTCTCACCCTAATCTTGCCACCCTCAACACCATTGTGAATGAGGAGCTGATTAAAATATCGACTTGGATGACAGCCAATAAACTTACGCTTAACACTGACAAAACCTACTATATTATGTTTGGTAGCAGAGCAGGAGATGCACAAATTAACATTAAGATTGACAACACTCTAATTACCAGAAATAATGGGGGAAAATTCCTAGGCTTATACCTTGACAACAACCTGAATTTCAGCACCCATATCCAGCATATAGCCAAAAAAGTATCCAAAACGGTTGGGATCCTCTCCAAGATACGATACTACGTGCCGCAAAATGCCCTTCTCACACTATACCACTCACTTATTTATCCATACCTCACCTATGCTATTTGTGCTTGGGGATCAACTGCAGTAACACACCTAAAGCCAATAATAACCCAACAAAAAGCTGCAGTAAGAATAATCACTAAATCCCATCCCTGGCAACACACCCCCCCACTCTTCATAGATCTAAACTTACTCCCAGTTCAGTACATCCACACTTACTACTGTGCAATCTACATCTACAGGGCCTTAAACTCTAATATCAACCTTGACCTAAAACGCTTTCTTGATAGTTGTGACAGAACCCACAGGCATAACACCAGACACAAACATCTCTACGACATTCCCCGTGTCCGACTAAACCTTTACAAAAATTGAATGTATGTCAAAGGCCCTAAAATCTGGAATACCCTACCTGAGAACTCTAGAACTGCAGACACATTCATCACCTTCAAAACTACCATTAGAAAACATCTTATCTCCCTGATACACCCCGTCAACTAACTACACGAATACCACCTGGTGGTTCACACTTACACTCACTCATTCATTTGACCATAAACAGAAATATTAATCTCAGTCTTAAAATAATGAATCCTGTGATACTCCAATACTGAAACTATGTACTGTGCCAAAACAAAAGCATTCACATTGCTAAACTCACAAACTAGTATTTAGTCACTTAGCCATAATACCAACTTACCTCATAATTTGTAATATTTTACAATTAAGAATAAAACTAAGTATGCCCGAAATGCCTAGCCATGCTAAGCGTTCTAGTGGTACACTCTGTAATCACAATTTTACTACATGTAAACCAAACAATAACCAAATTTCTGTAAACCTAGCATTGTAATCCTTATAGAGAATAAACTTTGAATTTGAATTTGAAAAAAGAGGAAAACGGTCCTAAATATTCAGAGGTTGATCCACCTAACTCTGACGTAAATGCTGGTTTAACCACAAGAATAGGCAGGAGCAGCAGAAGCTGAGCAACTTCCCCAATTCGTCAGTGTAAAACTGTATTTAAAACACTCCAACGAGTTCAGATAGGAATCCAGCTTCAGATTACATACAAAGCTTCAGTTATAAAGAAGTCGAGTTTGAATATACCAAAACTATTATTATACTACGAATGTTTATCGTGTTTTATAATTGCTGATTCTAATGTATTCCTTTCCAACCAAGAGAAGCAAGGAACCACGACTCCAGCTTTTGACTAATTTGCATTTATTACTAGCCCTGTTGTGAGAGAAAATTGTATTTCATTCTGAACAGTTCATATCAAATATTGGTATTGTATTAACCTAATATCTAGAGGTTTCCCAGTCTATTAAAAAAATTGGGGTATATATCATGGTAGAATTACCGACAATGTATAAAGTAAAAGGACACAAGTGCAACTAATGTGACATGACAAGCCGTTACAAACAATACGTATGTATAATGTTCGCCAGGACCAGGGTCCTGGCACGGGTCTTAATCTTGAGATGACCCATCTCTGGCTCCTGAAGGAGAATTGATTCTTCACTGTTGCAGCATATAAGCGTTTGGAATTTCACTATTCTTTCAAGCACAGTTCTGGACAGTTCAGCTAGTGTGCCTCATAAGCGACTGAAGTTACTCCATCTCAGCTGTTTCCTGAGCTGGGGACTGGGCTCTGTCCTCTCTGATAATCTGCGGATTCATGGCATCCACTGCTTCCTGCTCTGTCAGTAAGCATACCCTCAGGAGTGTGCTGACCATCTGCCGGAACATGCTCTGTTGTTCCGTGGAGGTGATTGTGTTGCAGATAATATCCGTGAATGCCTTGATGAGTGTTAAGAGATCCTCTCTGTTGAGGGCCTGCGTTGTCGGTGGGTTCGAAGCAGTGGACATTATCTGGGCTGTCGTAATCTGTGGGGACTGCTGAGGGTTGTATTTCTTCACTGTGCACACCGTGGGCTGTTGCTGTATGCCAGGTTGTGTACCCGGCATCTGCTGGTGAGGTGCAGCCACAGCCTGCATAGTGGTTGTGCCTGGCAAGGAGGCCGGTGGGGGCTCGTGTAGTGCCGTCTGCTGATTGCGTTGCCCAGATGTTTCCTGTTGGCGCCATTTGTTCCTCATGTTTTTGTTTCTTCGTTGCGGTAGTGGGGGAGGATGCTCCTGTTCATGACGCCTGGTTGAGTTTTCAAGGGTCGGAAATTCATGGGCACTGAGTTGGGTTGACTGATGAGAGTTCTGCAGTATGGCAGGATTCTCTGCACCCATCGTCTGCTGAGGGTGATGCTCCGCCGTAGCCTGCTGTCTCGTCGTTGGTGTCTTCCAGGCCTCACGAATTCTAGTGAGCCTCTGAGGGCATCGAGGGTTCCAGGCATGGTGTTTCTGCCTGCAATTCGGGCATCGTGGAGTGGGTGGCGATGCATTCTTCAGCTTGGTGATACATTCCTCGGTAGGGTGGGGCTGGCTACAGACACCGCAGATTACTCTGTTCGGACAGAGTGCACCCAGGTGTCCGTAACGCTAGCACTTAAAACAGTGAACTGGTTCTGCCGTGAAGGTCCTAACATCGTACCTGCCCCAAGAACCAAGGTCCAGCTGGGATGGCAGCGGTCCTACATGCTGAATGAGGACCTGCCGGGTTGGTGCATTGCCTGCTGATTTTGCCTTGAGACGCTGAGCTGACACGACACTTGGGTGAGCTGCTACTGCCTCGATGGGCATCATCAGCGGGTATCGCATCACTACACCCTTGGTGACCTTCTGCCGAGAATCCGGTTCCTCCAGGGTGAAGGAGCGGTCTGTCTCCATGACTTTCTTCAAGGTGATATGCATTTCCCTGTTGATAGGAGTCAGTATTGGTTCTCCCCCCAGGTTGAACCATATCTTGAACCTCAGTTTGTGCCGCGTTTCCAGGTGTGTAACCACGCCATAGTGGGTTTTGTGTTCCCCATAAGCCTTTACCTTGAATCTGGAAGGTGATTTGAGCTGGTTTACCTGCTCCTTGGAGGGACGGCGTGTCTTACTGTTCACATTGATCCATCCTTCCGTATTCTCTGGCTGCATGGTTAGGCTTGTCAGAACTGGAGACTTTTCCTCTGATGACACGGAGTGGTCTCGCAACTTCTTCGCTAGGATTGCGCCCCACATTTCTAAATCCGAGTCGTCCATTTCTAAATCCGAGTCATCCGTCGTGTCCCTGGAACATCGTGACCTCTTCCTTTCGGCAGAAGCCATGTGTCTGTCCACGTGGTGCTGGACTGTGTAATACCCAAACAATACGTGGACACAGAGGGTATATATAGGCTTAGAGTGAGGTGTAATACTAGTGGTAGTAGTTGTAGTAGTAGTGATATAAGTTGTAGTAGTAGTAGTAGTGATACAATATGGTAGAACAATTAACTTGCACATGAGTAAAAGGATATAAAAGCTATTACTTGGGTAGCATAAAAATAATAGGTTAGGCAAATATTTCTATAGGAGGTTGAATTAGAGAAGGCCTGTTTCAGTGTTCCTCCTCTGTAATGTGCTTGTGTAGCATTAGCAGGAGAGACTATGTGATGGCAGGGTTTACTGTTTTCAGGAAGATTCTTGCTAAGACTTCAGAGATGGTGAAGCTGCCTTAGTTTTGTTTAATTGTATTAGAAACAGCGATTAGTGAAGATTCAAGGCACTTGGGTAACAAGTAATAGCAAAGCTATTACTTGTTACCCAATTATTAGCTTTTATATCCTTTTACTCATGTACGAGTTAATTGCTCTACCCTATTGTATTACTACTACAACTACAACTTATGTCACTTCTACTACTACTACCACTAGTATTGCACCTCACTCTGAGCCTATATATACCCTCTGTGTCCATGTACTGTTTGTAACGGCTTGACAAAGCTCATGGAGAGCGAAACGTTGCCACAATAAAATGTCACTTTAGTTGCACTTGTGTCCTTTTACTTTACATATTGTCGGTAATTCTACCAACATTATTACGATTTAAATATACTTATAACCCAGCCGGAGTCGGGCAGTAGTGGCATCCAAGAGTCTGTTTATTTTGTTGGATGCACCATAGACATGTGGCTCCTCCTGCATGATAGAATGATGATAGATGGACTCACTGGTGTCGGTCTCCCTCAGTCTCAAGTCAATGAAATTAATTTGAAAATCTTTTCTTATTATTGCTCTCAAACTGCTAACTGACAGCTCAAGTTTGTAATATACCCCCTCTTTGAAGGTATATATATGCCTTTCCCAATTCATTAGAGAATGATTTGAATTTTTTGTGTCTGTGTATGCCGTAGTTTATCATTTTTATTAAAGACATTGGGATATTGGTGTCCATGTGATAATTTGTAAATACCACATCTGATTAGCTTCAAACCTTCAGTATTAATATTTAACTGCATTAGAAACTTATGCCGCACTTTACGTTATTCCTTTAGCCTGCATTGACGTGCAGAGGACTGGTATTATACACTGCAAGGATATCTTTCTCGAATCGCATAGCAACCGAAATATAGATAACACTGGAATTTCAGAACATGTCATGGGTAGTGCGGCCATTCCAAATTATTTCATATACAAAACTGACTGTTTTTATATATAAAAGTGTTTGAAGACCATGAAAACTTTGTCACAACTTCGACACAATATAAAAAGTAAAGGTTTTATTTTTTCAGAGTTCTGTACACAGTTATAGTCGTGTTTTTAAGTACTACTGTCAGGTAAAAATAACGTTTTTTCATCTGGTACCAAGAGTGTTGGCACAGCTGGTTGCCAGATAGGATATAAACAAAAATTAGCAAATTGGCACGTATATAGTTCAATCAAAATCTTCTAAGTACATCAACGTTGTAAGTTTGAAGCCGATCAGAAGAGGTATTCTCGAACCATACCACAGGCGGGGTTAGAACCCGCGATCAGAGAGTCATAAAACTCCAGACCGTCGCGTTAGCCACTGGACCAGCTAGCCACAATAAGATTCATCCAACTAGGTATATTTCTACACCACAGGAAGGTTAGCACAGGCACCACTGTGACCACAAATCCAAGTTTTTACAGACGAATCTCCAGCTAGCGTGGCCGTGACGAACTCTAGCTCAAGTCCCCTCAAAACTTGGAGTATACCTCGAGAGAGTTTCTGGGGTTAACGCTCCCGCTGCTCGGTCTGTGACCAGGCCTCATGGTGGACCAGGGCCTGATCAACACAGGCTGTTACTGCTAGCCACACGCAATCCAACGTACGAACCACAGCCCGGTTTATAAATATACCTAGTTGGATTAATCTTATTGTGGCTAACTGGCCCAGTGGCTAACGCGTCGGTCTGAAGTTTTATGACTGATCGCGGGTTTTAACCCCGCCCGTGGTATGGTTTGTTTGCAATCGTGTCATTACGATTTCGTGAGCCATTCTCAGATTGGCACATGGAAACAGCTGTGCTTTTTTTAATGTATAAAATTAGTATAGTGGCACCAACTTATCTCAGAAACAATCTGAGCGTTCCTCCAAACAAGATATATTAGCACTGGAAGTTTGAAGCCGATCAGAAGAGGCATCCGCAGCGAGATAAAGTCAGGAATGTGTAAGGATCTTATATACAGTGAAACGAGCATAAGAGAAAGAAGCTGGATACAGAGCCTCAGAAGCCTTTATATCACAGGTGACGCTGCGGACTGTGTTGTACATTTTAACTGACCATAGCTTAGGCCTCCTTGGCTAAGCTGTTTTTTTACAATTATCGAGGTACCTGTACGGGTAGCCTTTTGCCATTTACATTTTTAATCAGTTGCAAGTTATTTTTATTTACTGTCGCATGTTAGTTTTTGTCTGCGTTTTGTGGTTACCGTGGTAGATGTTACCGTGGTAGATGTTACCGTGGTAGATGTTACCGTGGTAGATGTTACCGTGGTAGATGTTACCGTGGTAGATGTTTATATATCTGTTGCGTAGTTCGTATTTGCTTGTTATTACCAAAAGGTGAGTGTTGGGTAGAAAGAAAATGGCAGTACCTGTGTCAACAAATATATATTGTCTGTGCAATATTTTATCCTCTACTTTAAAAACATGGCCAAAGCATGCTCAAAATAGAGCATAATAAAAGTTCTAAAAAATTATTTAACTTTAAAAAAGACCATTTCTTTAGTTTATTTAGGGAACTTTGTGTAGAAAATGTAGCCGTGAAGACACACTTAGGGGTCCCAGGGCCATAATGTTGAGTCATCTCGTAAGTGAAAGCTTTCACCAAATTTCACAACTTCCTTCTTTTATTCACAATTAACGTTGATCACAGATTGTGGATGTGGAGAGCGGGGAGATGTTAGGCGAGCATCAGGAAGGTGAGATATGTGTGAAGGGACCCAACGTGATGTTGGGCTACGCTAACGACCCCGTGGCTACAGCCGCTACCATAGACCCTCAGGGCTGGCTACACACAGGTGACATCGGCTACTACAACCAAGATAACTTTATCTTCCTCACAGACAGGATGAAAGACCTTATCAAGGTTAAAGGCTTCCAGGTGAGACCAAATATTGTCATCCAAGACGTTCTGTACAAAATATAATATTTTACCTTTAAACTGATAAGAAAGACAATGCCAAAACGTTATAAGTAGATATAAATGTTAAAACTATGTATTACTTTATTGTTTGAATTACTTACTTTTTTTATTACGGCAACTCATGCTGATGGAGTATTAAATATCTCAGTTAACATAGTTACCAACATTATCACATGTGATCATATACAGTTTGTTATTTAGATATCCTGCCCATCGTTGTTCACTGTGAAGTATATCGTCCAGCCTCTCTTATGTATCGTCCAGCCTCACTTATGTATCGTCCAGCCTCACTTATGTATCGTCCAGCCTCACTTATGTATCGTCCAGCCTCACTTATGTATCATCCAGCCTCACTTATGTATCATCCAGCCTCACTTATGTATCGTCCAGCCTCACTTATGTATCGTCCAGCCTCACTTATGTATCGTCCAGCCTCACTTATGTATCGTCCAGCCTCACTTATGTATCGTCCAGCCTCACTTATGTATCATCCAGCCTCACTTATGTATCATCCAGGCTCACTTATGTATCGTCCAGCCTCACTTATGTATCGTTCAGCCTCACTTATGTATCGTCCAGCCTCACTTATGTATCGTCCAGCCTCACTTATGTATCGTCCAGCCTCACTTATGTATCGTCCAGCCTCACTTATGTATCGTCCAGCCTCACTTATGTATCGTTCAGCCTCACTTATGTATCGTCCAGCCTCACTTATGTTTCATCCAACCTCACTTATGTATCGTCCAGCCTCACTTATGTATCGTCCAGCCTCATGTATCGTCCAGCCTCACTTATGTATCGTCCAGCCTCACTTATGTATCGTCCAGCCTCACTTATGTATCGTCCAGCCTCACTTATGTATCATCCAGCCTCACTTATGTATCATCCAGCCTCACTTATGTATCATCCAGCCCCACTTATGTATCATCCAGCCTCACTTATGTATCATCCAGCCTCACTTTATCACCCAGCCTCTCTTGTGTATCATCCAGCCTCACTTATGTATCATCCAGCCCCACTTATGTATCATCCAGCCTCACTTATGTATCATCCAGCCTCACTTATGTATCATCCAGCCTCACTTATGTATCATCCAGCCTCACTTATGTATCATCCAGCCTCACTTATGTATCATCCAGCCTCACTTATGTATCATCCAGCCTCACTTATGTATCATCCAGCCTCACTTAAGTATCACCCAGCCTCTCTTGTGTATCATCCAGCCTCACTTATGTATCATCCAGCCTCACTTAAGTATCACCCAGCCTCTCTTGTGTATCATCCAGCCTCACTTATGTATCGTTCAGACTCGTATATCATCCAGCCTCACTTAGGTATCATTCAGCCTCACTTGCGTATCATCCAGCCTCACTTAGGTATCATTCAGCCTCACTTGCATATCATCCAGCCTCACTTAAGTATCATCCAGCCTCACTTAAGTATCATCCAGCCTCACTTAAGTATCATCCAGCCTCACTTGCATATCATCCAGCCTCACTTATGTATCATCCAGCCTCACATGTGTATCATCCAACCTCACTTATGTATCATCCAGCCTTACTTATGTATCACTCAGCCTCACCTGTGTATCTCAGTGTTAAATGTATCATATTGCCTCATATTACAAAAAACGTGATTTCTAATAATGATACAGATCTCCAGGTAATACTAGAAAGGACTGTCCTTCAAGCATCCAGCCTGTTACTGGGTTTTTGTAACAAGTAGTCAATATCCTGGTCCAATTATCCATTAGAATTCAGTAAGATTTAATAGTGCTTCAGGATTACAACTGGTAGGCTACTAACTAATTATTAATAAACTTATTAAATTTTAATTTCTTAAGATGTCTAGCAGTATATTATCAAATTAAATTAAATTAATCAAAATCAAAATAATAATCACTTCTCTCGTGTACAGTAGTATTGTGCTGAAGGCACATATCACATTTATACGTCTTAAGTACCGTCTGGTACATTAACATTTAATAATACAAATGTATACAAGTAAGTTTGTGTGTATATGTGTAAGTGCTCTAAGTAGTTCGCTATGTCTCAAGACTCGACTAGACTTAAACCAGTGACTGACAAAGTCCTCACATCAACAAACTTCTTGACCACCTGGCAATCAGAACAGTTTGCTTGAACAATAAAAGACTGATAAGCTGAGCAACAATATAGCAAGCAATAGCGACACAATCAGGAACAAGGAGATAATATAACGACACTAAGTAGGGACCATCTGCAGATCCACAAATGTCATAAAACTCCCATACTACTGAATCTAAGTTCAGCATAAGAAAATCCCCGACTGTGACAGTACACAGATACCAGTACAAGTTAGGTCAGAAGCAACAGCTCAGGACCTGGGTTTCTCAGAGTGTCTATTTTACACACAACCTCAGTACAACGTCAAAAATCACTAAGTCTAGACAATGTTCTGTGAACAGAGTTCTACAGAACCAACAACAAGAAAGCGACAGAGACGATCTTCCGACAAGGGCCCACTTGCCAGGAGAACGTCCAGCCCCGACTCTCACTACTCCAGGCGAGGTGTGAACCCCCCCCCCTTCTCTCTGATCACGTGATAGCTCCGTGGACAGCTGCTGCCCAGCAACACGATAATTACAGTAGTTAGACAATCAAGACTTGAACTATGAGCACTGAATAATATATATAAATGTTACATCCTACCTAACAAAAATAACTAAGTCAAATAATAATATAAAGCAATATATTTACGATTTAGCTATTATCGCAAATATAAGCAATATAAATTATATGAAAAGGTAATATACAATATATACATTGTGACCCATTCAGGGGTCGCAACACCTCACCTGTGCATCTCAGTGTTAAATGTATCACTCAGCCTCACCTGTGTATCTCAGTGTTAAATGTATCACTCAACCTCACCTGTGTATCTCAGTGTTAAATGTATCACTCAGCCTCACCTGTGTATCTCAGTGTTAAATGTATCACTCAGCCTCACCTGTGTATCTCAGTGTTAAATATATCACTCTGCCTCACCTGTGTATCTCAGTGTTCAGTGTTTCATGCAGGTCATGAAGTTGCTGCCCCTTCTTATACATTTCACGACGGCCCTAACGTGTTTTGCGCATTTCCATTAATAAAATAAATACTATTCAAGAGTTTAGCCGTTCTAATTCATTTTCTTAAATTTTCTTGTTTAAGCTTCTAGTTGTTCATGAGTCATTTACTTTTTCAACTTTTTAGTTGGTACTACTCTCTTGGTACTTGGTACTACTCTCTTGGTACTTGGTACTACTCTCTTGGTACTTGGTACTACTCTCTTAGTACTTGGTACTACTCTCTTGGTACTTGGTACTACTCTTTGGAAATTACCAGCCTCAGATATTTCATTCTTTTGCTATGCTCAGGTTTGTTAGATCTTGTTTTGTCACGCTGTCTAGTATTAAGAGAATTTGAAGTGTGGTTCTCTAGTTCACTAAGGCTATGGGTGAGTGGGCCTCTGTATTTAGAAGAGATTTATAATAATAATAATAATAATAATAATAATAATAATAATAATAATAATAATATCTTTATTTCTACAAGTACATGTACAAGGTATACAGGCCTAGCTGACGTCAATGACATACTACTGCATAGAAAGCCCCTTGTTATGCTGAGCATTTCAGGCAAATTAAGTAAGTTTTGTCCCAGGATTTATTTATTTATTATTTATTTATTTATTTATTATAAATTTGTGCACACATACAGAGGTACAAAAAAATACAGATAAGAGCAGTATGCCAAAGCCACTTATACTATGCATAGCATTACGGGCTGGCTTAAAATTAACTTAAGATTAATTAAGCAATGATGAAGTCAGTGATAAAACATTAATGTAAACAGATTACTATAAAGCACAAGTGAGTATTACAAAGACAGGTCATATGAAGGATTCTGTTAGGTAGTGTATTTAAAAAAATAATAAAGTTAGATTGGGTTTTAGGTTTAACATTTATGTGATATAATTGTGAGAAACATTTAAGATATACAATTTATAAGGTTCAGTTATTCAGTATTTATTTGGTTTTGGGTGAGTAAGTGATCTTTGAGTAGAGACTTGAATTTATAAACAGGAAGTGTTTCTTTTATATTTACAGGTAATGAATTCCAGATTTTAGGGCCTTTTATGTGCATTGAGTTTTTGCATAGTGTGAGATGAACACGAGGAACATCAAAGAGTGATCTGTGCCTTGTGTTATGGTCATGTGTTCTGTTGAGGTTGGCAAGGAGATGTTTGAGGGGAGGGTTAATATCAGAGTTAAGTGTTCTATGTATGTAATAGGTGCAGTAATAAGTATGGATGTTTTGTATGGTGAGTAGGTTTAGTGTATTGAATATTGGTGGAGTGTGCTGCCTGTAGTGAGAATTTGTTATCATTCTAACTGCAGCCTTTTGTTGGGTAATTAGTGGTCTGAGATGGTTAACTGTTGTTGAGCCCCATGCACAAATTCCATAGGTGAGATAGGGGTAAATAAGAGAGTGATATAGGGCCAGGAGGGCTGACTGTGGAACATAGTACCGTATCTTCGATAGTATGCCTACAGTCTTGGAAATTTTCTTAGAAATTTGTTGTATATGTGTATGAAATTTGAGTCTATTATCAAGGTGGATTCCTAAGAATTTTCCCTCTGTTAGCTTTGTGATAGGTGATCCGTTTATCATTATGTTAAGAGGGACATCTGTAGCTCTGTTACCAAACTGAATGAAGTAGGTTTTGTCAATGTTTAGTGTAAGTTTGTTAGTCCTCATCCAGGTAGATATTTTCTGTAATTCGGTATTTACAGTATTGGCTAGTGTGACTGGGCTCGGGTGAGAG
Organism: Cherax quadricarinatus; assembly: GCF_038502225.1. Lineage (NCBI taxonomy): Eukaryota > Metazoa > Arthropoda > Malacostraca > Decapoda > Parastacidae > Cherax > Cherax quadricarinatus. The sequence continues at coordinate 8,828,313 of NC_091362.1, read as the reverse complement.
AAGACGTATGTAGTGTCATCTGCAAATAGTGTGGGTTTGAGTAATTGCGAAGCATTTGGAAGGTCATTTATGTATAGGAGAAAGAGAAGAGGGCCAAGGACACTTCCCTGTGGGACACCAACTGTAATTGGTTGCGCAGAAGAGTTTGCCCCATTTGCGTACACATATTGGCTTCTGTTGCTGAGGTATGACTTGAGGTAATTGAGGGAGTGCCCTCTTATACCATAGTGTGACAATTTTACGTGGAGCAAGTCATGGTCAACTGTATCAAAAGCTTTACGTAAGTCAATGAAGATCCCCAGTGGGACTTCTTTTTTCTCTATTGCAGTGTATATATGTTCTAGCATGTGTATAATAGCATCATTAGTATTTTTATTAGGCCTGAATCCAAATTGGCAGGGGTTGAGTATGTTCTGGGAGATAAGGTAGGAGTAGATTCGTTTATGAATTAGTTTTTCAAAGATTTTTGAGAGAGGGTGTAAGTTGGATATTGGCCTATAGTTATTCAACTCTGTTTGGTCTCCTCCTTTGTGGATCGGGGTGACCCTTGCTATTTTGAGTACTGTAGGGAAGGTGGAGGATTCAATGGATTTGTTAAAGAGTGTTGCAATGATTGGAGATAGCACTTGTGACACTTTTTTATATATAAAGGGTGGTAAGGTACTTAAATCTCCTGCCTTGTTTTTTAGTGCATTGATAATAAGGGAGACTTCGTATGGGTTAGTCGGAGCTAGGAACAGTGTGTTCGGGTAGTTGCCGGTGAGGTAGTTATTTGGTGGGGTATCTGAGCTTGGGATTTTATGGGCAAGGTTTTGTCCTATAGTGGAGAAGAAATCATTGAGTCTGTTTGCTGTTTCTGTTGGTGGGAGTTGGGGTTCATCTGATTTTGCTAATTTTATTTCGCTATTTCGTGATATCTTTTTTGTTCCCAGAATTTCAGATAGTGTTTTCCAGGTCTTTTTTATATCACCTCGTAAGTTGGATAATCTGTTCTCATAATACAATTTTTTTGCCCTTCTTATCAGGCTGGTTAGGATTGACGAGTAACGTTTTGTTTGGTCTCTGGTTATGTGACCCATTCTGTACTGTTTTTCATATTGGTGTTTTGTATTTATGGATTTGAGAATGCTGGGTGTTAGCCAGGGACTGTTCAGTCTCTTTGCTGTCATCTGTTTAGTTTTTTTAGGGCAGTGCTTGTTATAGAGGTATTGGGTCTTTTTTAGAAAATTATTAATACATTCGTCAATATCTGTATAGATTTCTAGCTCAGTGTGCCAATCAATGTTTGCTAATGCTGTTGCGAAGTTATTAATGGCTGCCTCATTGTGAAGTCTGAAGGTGACTTTAGTAGTGTCTTGGGGTAGTTTACCAAGAGTTGTTATGAGGAAAGTAGGGTAGTGGTCTGTGGTATTATCTGTAATTATGCCTGATTTTAAAGGGGATATGGTGTTGGTCCAGATGTGGTCAAGTAGGGAAACACTAGTCTCTGTAACTCTTGTAGGTTTTGTTACTGTTGGTAGTAACATACAGTTACTCATTGTGTTTGTGAATTCAGTAACGTGTGGGTCCTGGTCTTGCAGGAGATTTATATTGAAGTCACCTGAGAGTAGTAAGTGATCTTTGTTCATGCGTGCATCAGTTATCATACTTCCTAGATTTTGACTAAATTGGCTAATGTTTGACTGTGGAACTCTGTAGATGTTTATCAATGTGAGAGGTTTTTGTAGGTATTTGGATTTGAATTTAGCTATTATATATTCCCCATGTTCATCCCTTGTGCAAGTATTAGTGATACATTCTAGTTGGTCTGAGTAGTATATGGCTGTGCCACCCCCTTGTTGGTCTGGCCTACAGTTGTGTATGGCTGTGTAACCAGGAATGGCATAGACATCTGCACTATCAGGCTTTAGCCAGGTTTCAGTTAGTGTAATGATGGACATATTGGCATGTAAGGAATTTAGTAATGCTATGAGGTCATCGTAATGCTTGCTTAATGATCTGATATTGTAGTTAAAGATAGTTATGTTGTTGTTGGCACTGAGAAGTGCCTTTGATTGTTCTGCAGTGTAGTAATTACAGTAACTGTTTGATTCATTTAAGTCATTAAATAAGAGGTTGGTATCAGGATCAATGCTTGTAATCATAAGATTTGTAGTGAATCTATAGTTAGAATTAAGTATAAAACAAAGTAAATAGTCTTAAGCTAAAAAATAGCACCTGAATTATTTAACAAATGTAAAATAATGAGCTAAGGGACTAATACAAATAAAGTGATGATCATATAATAGTGCTTGGGAATATGATAGTAGGTAGTACTATAAAGGTAATTTTTTAAAGTTATAATTATAGTTTAAAATTATAATAAAAAGGGACTAATATAGGTTGTGAATAAATGAGCTTTGGAATATAATGGCAAGATTGTGAGCTTATTCTACTTTAGCACCTGAGAATAGCACCTTGATTATTTTAACAGTTGTGGATATATAAACTAGGATAGTTATATAAAGCTAAAATAAAGGAGAAAATATAAAAGGGACTAAAATTAAGTAATGGTAAGCAAAGTTAAATGGACAGATGGTAGGAATTATAATATAAACTTATAATATAAAAATACAATTTGAAATGGTACTTGCAATTGCACTAGAGTCTGGTATGGGTTGTTGACAAGATCAAGGTTATAACTATAGATTTAAATTGACAAAATAAAATTCACAATTAAAGTACAAAAGAATAATAGTAAAAAATCACAATGGTAATGTCTTGGTTATAATATGATAGTAAGATGGTAGACAGGTACCCAGGTACACAGGTACAAAGGATAATACAAGGTTGGGGTTGAATATAAAAACTTGAAAATTTGGCAACAAAATGTTATGGGAAGTATAAAATAATGTTTAATGTACAAAAGTAAAATTGACTGGTAGTAAATATGGTGTTTAATAAAATTTTAGTAAGTAATAATGATTACAAAAAAGTGAAATAGTAATGTTTATTTCATTCAATATTGCACTGGTAGTTATACTTGAGGTTATATGGCAGTACAAGGTAATTAAGAGTAATCTAGGATAGTAAATGTGGTATTAAAACAGGTAAAGGTAATTAGTCAAGTAATGGTTATTAAATGTCAAAAATGTTAAGAGTAAATTGAAATTTTAGTAAAAATGATATTTATTAATTTTAGTAAGTAATATCAATTGTAGTATTTAAAAAAAATATGAGGTAGTAATATGGACAGAGAAAGTATCAATTCAGCTAATGTTCAAGCGAACAATAGTAAATAAGAAAATCACATAAGGTGATTTATGCTTACTAGTAAAATCACAAAATGAGGTAGTTGATTATTTAAATACTAAGAGATTGTACAATGAAATTTGAACAATAATGGAGCAAAACATACACTACACTACGTAGACTTTTAAGTTGGACATTGTTTAGTTATTCTCTGTAAGATTAGTATCCCTGAGAAATCGTGATAGATCATTCTCGTTCGTGATTGTGTACAGTTGACCTACATTTGTTTTCCTAACTAGAATTTTCCCATCCCGTGTGAAGCATTGGTGTATTGTGTCATTATTCTCCCGCTTAAGTTTTCTGACTCTATACAGGAGGTTCTGACGTTTTTTGGTAAGACACTCGTTTATGTATACCTCTTTCTTTACTTTAATAGATGCAATAATTAAGTCTTTTTTCCTATCATGTGAGTTGAATCTAAGCATAACACTTTTTCTACCATGGGATCCTAGTAATCTGGCTTCTTTTATTTCAGACTCTGGTACAATAACACTTGTTTGGTCCTTTATGATCTGCAGAGTAATTTCTTTACTGTTTGTTTGGTTCATATCACTGGGAAAAAGTGGACTGTTAACTATTACTGCGTCCGATAGTTTTTCTTGCTCAGTTTTATCTTCTTGGAGAGCAAAGTAGTCACTGAACTGGTTATCTAAGTTGTTCTTCCATTGTTTTACTGCTTCTTCAACCTTTGTATTAAGAGATATTATTTGTTGGGTATGGCTGTCTATGACTGTTTGGATGGTCTTGTCACAGTTAGTCATTCCAGGTGTTGATAACTTTTGTTCAAGACTGAGGATTTTGTTCTCGAGTTGTGTCATCCTGGTGTCTTGTTTTGTTAGCGTCTCTCGAAGATTCATATTTTCAATAACTAAGTTGGAGATGCATGACTTTAGGGTATCTGGATCGTTGGTCATACCTGAGAGACTACTAGGCTACTAGGATGCGACCCACACCAGTCGACTAACACCCAGGTACCCATTTTATACTGATGGGTGAACAGGGACAGCATGTGTTTTATGGAAACACGTCCCTAATGTTTTCCAGCCGTACCGGAGATTGGAACTCCGGACCTCAGTGTGTGAGAGGAAGGGAGGTGGGAGATGGGGATCAGGAGGAAAGCTGAAAAGGGAGAAAAGAGGAAGAAGGTTAACTGAAGAGGGAGAAAGAGTGGGGAAGATCCGAATTGGGTGGATTAAGAAATGCGGAAGAGAATAGGCAGAAGAGTAAAAATAATGGGCTCAGTAGATAATTTGGAAAGTAAGTAAAGGATTTTGGACATTGGGGAGAAAGATTTGTGGGAAGAAGGGAAGAGAAGTAGGAACACGAGAAGTGATAAGAAAGGTTGGCCAACTGAGGACAGGTGTTGCAGAAGACGGTGCTCATTTTTATTAATGAGTATTTTAGCTGTTGGATAATGTCAACTGACTTCATGAAGATGCTGGTGAAGGTAACATTTTCCTGCTTTCTTCCCTCATCTCCAGGAAAAGGGATGACAGGGCAGTTTGGGGAAGTTCAACCTTGAGGTTTTGGTGCTTTGTTATGGCCCTTTCAATTTGTATCTGCACGAGGGCTTCAGAGCCTTAACGTGACTGCTGTGTCACCATAATTATATTAATCGGTTGTCTACAGTAAAATTTGTCATCCCTGGGGCCCTAACCCACATGTTATGTTATTGTGTGCGGTGCAGGTATCTCCCACTGAGCTGGAGAACGTCATCATGAAGTGTGAGGACGTAGCTGACGTGGCAGTTGTGGGTGTACCTCATGACAGGATGGGTGAAGCACCGCTGGCGTTTGTAGTGCTCAAACCTGGCTCCAAGCTACAACCACACCAGCTGATGCAGTTTGTTGCTGGTAAGCTCTATACAACTCTTATTACAGGAATACTTGTACACTTGTAAGACCATAAAAATAGTGCTCAAGACAAAGGCTTTCGTATTTCATTTGTCTAGATACCTTCCCACACATAAATCAGCTATAATAATGATACTAATAAAGAAGCTTCTGTAGGTCTGCTTGTGGCAGGCCGGAGATGAAGTAGCTGAGTATCCCTCTATCCATCGTTAAAACCATCCTGCTGAAGGATATCGGCTCTGTTTAATGAAAAAACACAGATACCCAGAGACCTGAAAGCTCTTCTATCAGGAACTATTATCTGTTCCTATTAGAGAATTATGTGTATGGTTAATATACAACGCTCACTAGATTATGTATC
>NC_091362.1:8595308-8817808 GCF_038502225.1 Cherax quadricarinatus | reverse complement strand
CAGAAGAGCTCATGCATGCAGGGCAAAGCTCCTGATCATGGGTGACTTTAACCACAAGGAGATCGATTGGGAGAACTTGGACCCACATGGGGGCCAAGATACATGGAGGGCTAAGATGAGGGAGGTGGTACTGGAAAACTTCATTTGCCAACACGTAAGGGACACTACAAGAGAGAGAGGAGAGGATGAACCAGCAAGGCTGGACTTAGTATTCACCTTGAGTAGTCAGATATCGAGGACATCACATATGAAAGACCCCTTGGGGCCAGTGACCATGTGGTTTTAAGCTTCGAATACACAGTAGAGCTACAAGTGGAGGGAGAAGCAGGAAGGCCAGGACGAATGAAGCCAAACTACAAGAAAGGGGACTACACAGGAATGAGGAACTACCTGAACGGGGTTCAGTGGGACAGAGAACTGGCAGGGAAGCCAGTTAATGAGATGATGGAATATGTAGCAACAAAATGCAAGGAGGCTGAGGAGAGGTTTGTACCCAAGGGTAACAGGATTAATGAAAAAGCCAGGATGAGCCCATGGTTTACCCAAAGGTGCAGGGAGGCAAAAACCAAGTGTGCTAGGGAATGGAAGAAATATAGAAGGCAAAGGACCCAGGAGAATAAGGAGAACAGTCGTAGAGCCAGAAACGAATATGCACAGATAAGAAGGGAGGTACAAAGACAATATGAAAATGACATAGCAGCGAAAGCCAAATCTGACCCGAAACTGTTGTACAGCCACATCAGGAGGAAAACAACAGTCAAGGACCAGGTAATCAGGCTAAGGAAGGAAGGAGGAGAGACAACAAGAAATGACCGTGAAGTATGTGAAGAACTCAACAAGAGATTCAAAGAAGTGTTCACAGAGGAGACAGAAGGGACTCCAGAAAGACGGAGAGGTGGGGCACACCACCAAGTGCTGGACACAGTGCACACAACCGAGGAAGAAGTGAAGAGGCTTCTGAGTGAGCTAGATACCTCAAAGGCAATGGGGCCAGATAACATCTCCCCTTGGGTATTGAGAGAGGGAGCAGAGGCGCTATGTGTACCCCTAACAACAATATTCAATACATCTATCGAAACAGGGAGATTGCCTGAGGCATGGAAGACAGCAAATGTAGTCCCAATCTTTAAAAAAGGAGACAGACATGAAGCATTAAACTACAGACCAGTGTCACTGACATGTATAGTATGCAAAATCATGGAGAAGATTATCAGGAGAAGAGTGGTGGAACACCTAGAAAGGATTGATCTCATCAACAGCAGCCAACATGGTTTCAGGGACGGGAAATCCTGTGTCACAAACCTACTGGAGTTCTATGACATGGTGACAGCAGTAAGACAAGAGAGAGAGGGGTGGGTGGATTGCATTTTCTTGGACTGCAAGAAGGCGTTTGACACAGTTCCACACAAGAGATTGGTGCAAAAACTGGAGGACCAAGCAGGGATAACAGGGAAGGCACTACAATGGATCAGGGAATACTTGTCAGGAAGACAGCAGCGAGTCATGGTACGTGGCGAGGTGTCAGAGTGGGCACCTGTGACCAGCGGGGTCCCGCAGGGGTCAGTCCTAGGACCAGTGCTGTTTCTGGTATTTGTGAACGACATGACGGAAGGAATAGACTCTGAGGTGTCCCTGTTTGCAGATGACGTGAAGTTGATGAGAAGAATTCACTCGATCGAAGACCAGGCAGAACTACAAAGGGATCTGGACAGGCTGCAGACCTGGTCCAGCAATTGGCTCCTGGAGTTCAGTCCCACCAAGGGCAAAGTCATGAAGATTGGAGAAGGGCAAAGAAGGCCGCAGAAGGAGTACAGTCTAGGGGGTCAGAGACTACAAACCTCACTCAAGGAAAAAGATCTTGGGGTGAGTATAACACCAGGCACATCTCCTGAAGCGCACATCAACCAAATAACTGCTGCAGCATATGGGCGCCTAGCAAACCTCAGAACAGCATTCCGACATCTTAATAAGGAATCATTCAGGACCCTGTACACCGTGTACGTTAGGGCCATATTGGAGTATGCGGCACCAGTTTGGAACCCACACCTAGCCAAGCACGTGAAGAAACTAGAGAAAGTGCAAAGGTTTGCAACAAGACTAGTCCCAGAGCTAAGAGGTATGTCCTACGAGGAGAGGTTAAGGGAAATCAACCTGACGACACTGGAGGACAGGAGAGATAGGGGGGACATGATAACGACATACAAAATACTGATAGGAATTGACAAGGTGGACAAAGACAGGATGTTCCAGAGATTGGACACAGTAACAAGGGGACACAGTTGAAAGCTGAAGACACAGATGAATCACAGGGATGTTAGGAAGTATTTCTTCAGCCACAGAGTAGTCAGTAAGTGGAATAGTTTGGGAAGCGATGTAGTAGAGGCAGGATCCATACATAGCTTTAAGCAGAGGTATGATAAAGCTCACGGCTAAGGGAGAGTGACCTAGTAGCGATCAGTGAAGAGGCGGGGCCAGGAGCTCGGACTCGACCCCCGCAACCTCAACTAGGTGAGTCAACTAGGTGAGTACATATCCAAGCACACACACACACACACACACACACACACACACACACACACACACACACACACACACACACACACACACACACACACACACACACAGAAATCGGACTGACGACACTGGAGGACAGAAGGGTCAGGGGAGACATGATAACGACATACAAGATACTGTGGGGAATAGAGAAGGTGGACAGAGATAGGATGTTCCAGAGAGGGGACACAGGGACAAGGGTTCACAACTGGAAGCTGAAGACTCAGACGAGTCACAGGGACGTTAGGAAGTATTTCTTCAGTCATAGAGTTGCCAGCAAGTGGAATAGCCTAGCAAGTGAAGTAGTGGAGGCAGGAACCATACATAGTTTTAAGAAGAGGTATGACAAAGCTCAGGAAGCAGAGAGAGAGAGAGGACCCAGTAGCGATCAGTGAAGAGGCGGGGCCAGGAGCTGAGTCTCGACCCCTGCAACTTAGGTGAGTACACGAAGAGCTCACTCGAGTACAGCAAAGTTATTGGTTATGGGCGACTTCAACCACAGGGAGACTGATTGGGAAAACCTGGAGCCACATGGGGGTCCCAAAACATGGAGAGCCAAGATGATGGATGTGGTACTGGCAAACCTCATGCACCAACATGTTAGGGACACTACCAGAGAGAGAGGTGAGGATGTAAGTAAGTAAGCAAGTAAGTAAGTTTATTCAGGTATACACAAATACAGTTACATAGAATTATCATACATAGCAGCATATGTGTAGAGAACCTAGGATAACCCAAAAAAGTCAGACAGAGTGACTTATTTCCATTGGGGTCCTTTTACATTATTTTTATAATATAAAGGTTATAATATTTTCTTATTATTCTACAATGAAGATAACATCTTATTATCATACTAAAAATACTATCTACTACACGAGGGTCATTAAGACTATCTACAATACGAGGGTCATTACTAGGAATAAGGTAAAATTTACACATATGTTAGCTAAAAAATAGAAAATCATTCCCCTCCCTTTCTGTAGCTACATTCATCAGACACCTTTTGGCACTCTTCTTGAACTGGTTCATGCTATGACTGGCTTTGACATCTGCGGGTAGTCTGTTCCATTCCTTTATTGCTGTACAATAAAAGGTGTTTGACGCCTGGCCAATGACTGTGGGCACTACAAAGTTGTGCTCTCTCCCCCTAGTACCATGATTGCTTTGGTTACGAACCTTGACAAAATTGACAGCAAGATATTCTGGACACTGTTTGTGAGCAATTTTATAAACATGATTTAGCTTCAGTTGTTTTACTCTGTCTTCAACATTCAACATATCCAACTGCTGTAATTCATCCTGGCCTACATGTTCTCTTGGTCCCAGCCCCAGGATGACTCTTACGATTTTGTTCTGGGTGATTTGCAGTCTATCTTTCAGTTTTTTTGTCAAGGCAGAGTACCATGAAGAGCAAGCGTAATCCATATGGCATTGTATAAGGGCTAGACATAGGGTCCTGCGAGCCTCAGTAGGTAGACACTGTGCTTGTCTATACAGGAACTTCAGTCTGGCATTCGCTTTCTTTACTACACTGTTCCCTATCAATTCTCCTGACATGCATGGGTCAAAGGGGATTCTCAAATATTTTACTGATGAAACCAAAGTGATGGGCTCCCCATTGCACTGAACATTAAAATTATTTACCCTTCTCAGTTTGTTTCGTGCCAAAGAGAATGGCTTCAGTTTTCCCTAGGTGTAATGATAGTTTGTTGTCTACTAACCATTTGCTGCAGGACTCCAGTTCCAGTGTTAAAACATTAGCAATATCTTGTGAGTCTTTACCTGTCACTAACAGAGCACTGTCATCTGCATACAGTAGGAGTTTGCACTTGACACTGATAGGCATATCATTGACATAACATAAGAATAATAAGGGACCCAGAATACTACCTTGGGGAACTCCACATGTTATCGGCAGGGGTTCTGATTCCGTTTTGTTGATTTTGACTATTTGTCTCCTATTGCTAAGGTAGGACTTAAACCAGTCTACAGAACCTATACCGATAGCTTGAAGTTTCTTACATAATATATTGTGGTTGACAGTATCGAAGGCCTTTTGCAGGTCTAAGGTTACCATACCTATGAGGTTCCCCTTTGACATTTCAGTTCTCAGGTAATCCATCAGATTAATAAGGGAAGTGTCGGTTGAGTAGGATCTTCTAAAGCCTGATTGATAGCTATGGAGAATGCTGTTGTCATTAAGGTACTTAACTACTTGAGAATACACCGCCCTCTCCAGAATTTTAGATATTATACTGAGTATACTAACAGGCCTATAGTTGCTTACATCAGACCAACTGTTTTTCTTGAAGATAGGAGTAACTCTGGCCTCCTTGAACCCCTCCGGTACGGTATTAGTGGTGATTGATAGATTTATTATGTGAGCAATAGGGATTGACAGTTCAGAAGCACCATCTTTTAGGAACTTAGACGGGATGTTATCAGGGCCAGTGCTCTTAGTTGGGTTTAACCTGCTTAGTTCTTTTTGAATGAAGTCATGAGATACACTTACTAGTTGACAACTGTTGGGGGTTACCCCTTTATTGGTATAGTATGTTTGAAACTTATCAGAGTCTGTGTTAAAGGTATTTGATGCAGCTGGTAGTTTACTTACTAGTGTTGATGCAACAGATGTGTAGTAGGAATTAAAGCAATTTGCCACCTTAGATGTTTCGTGGCATACCTCATTATCGATAGTGAGTACTATGTTAGATCTATCTACTGGTTTATGGCTATACCCCAACTGTTTTAGTTGTTGCCAGAGCTTTCTGGGGTTATGCTTATACTCTTCAATTTTTGAGCAATAGTGCTTTGCCTTTGCTTCTTTTATAAGTCTCTGTACTCTGTTCCTAACCCTTTGGAATTCATTTAGTGCTGCAATATCCTGTCTGTTTGCTTTAAATCTTTTTAGCAGCTGGTCTCTGAATTTCATATTATCTAATATCTCAGTATTCATCCAGGGTTCAGTTCTTCGTTTAATCCTAACCTCTTTAACTGGTGCAATATTATCAAGGATGGTAGTGAACAGTGTTTTGAATTTTTCCCAGGCATCGTTTACGTCCGTGCAACTTGTTATCTCTGACCAGTCACAATTGTGTAGCCTATTTACCAGTGTTTCTTTACTGTAGTTTCTAGTTGACCTCATTTTTATTGTCCTGTGTAGGCCTATCCTATCCCTAGTGATTTTCCTGGTGCAGTAAATGATGAAATGATCACTAAGACCTGTGGTAATGACGCCTAACTGACTAATGTTCTCAGCGCGGTTACAAAGTATGTGGTCAATTAGGGTGGCTGAGAACTGTGTGATCCGGGTTGGTGTATTAATTAGTTGAGTGTAGCTATTTAATCCTAGAATTTGCTTATACCTTTTGCATAGCCCGTTATTTTGCTGCTGAAAACAGATATTGAAGTCACCCAGTATTATTGTTTTCAACTCCGGACAAGACTCTGGAAAAGTCTTCTAAGAACTGGTCCTGGGTAGGAGGGCGGTAACTAGTTCCTACTGAGATGGGTTTGGTCTTGGGAAGCAGCACTTCAAACCATAGAATCTCCAGTTTATTGTTATTTAAATCAGGTCTTGGGTTGTAAGCTAAGTCATTTCTAATGTAAGCTAAGTCATTTCTGTTCCTATCTAAGCGTTTTATATTGTAACCTTCTATTTTGACCTCGTCGTCAGTCACCGTATCATCCAACCAAGATTCAGAGATGGTTATAACTGCCGCCCTAGTTTTGTTAGCTAGAATCCTAATCTCTGCCAATTTAGGAAGAAGTGATCTTGCATTGACATGAATAAAGTGAAGGCCTGTTTTCATAAAACAATCATAATCATAAATATATGGCAATGGGTCATTTGTATTAAAATTAGGTAAATCAATGTCATCACTGCTAAAGGGTAACTGTGCCAAAGTGCATTTGTTACACACAAAATGAATTCTGGCACCGTTGCTATAATTGTACATACATCCATCATGCACCCACCCCTTACACATTTTACATAAGGTGCCTTTTCTGTTTTTCATGCGTACTTTAGTACAGTGTATGCACCTGTTTGGTAGATGAACCAGCAAGACTGGATCTTGTGTTCACCCTGAGTAGCTCAGACATTGAGGACATCACATATGAAAGGCCCCTTGGAGCTAGTGACCACGTGGTTCTGAGCTTTGAATACATTGTGGAGCTACAAGTGGAGAGGGTAAAAGGAGAAGAAGGGGAAAATCGAAACTATGAAAGGGGGGACCACACAGGTATGAGGACCTTCCTGCAGGAGGTTCAGTGGGAACGAGAGCTGATAGGAAAGTCAGTAAATGAAATGATGGAGTATGTAACAACAAAATACAAGGAGGTAGAGGAAAGGTTTGTTCCAAGGGTAACAGAAATAATGGAAAGAGCAGAATGTGCCCTTGGTTAACCCGAAAGTGTAGGGAGGCAAAAACTAAGTGTGCTGGAAAATGGAAAAAGTACAGAAGGCAAAGGACTCAGGAAAACAAAGAGATGAGTTGACGAGCCAGAAACGAGTATGCACAGATAGGGAGGGAGGCCCAGCGGCAGCACGAAAACGACATAGCATCGAAAGTCAAGTCTGACCCAAAACTGCTTTACAGCCACATCAGGAGGAAGACAACAGTCAAGAACCAGGTAATCAGGCTGAGGAAAGAAAGAAAGGAGCTCACAAGAAATGACCAAGAAGTATGTGAGGAGCCCAACATGAGATTTCAGGAAGTATTTACAGTAGAGGCTGAAGGGACACTGGGAAGACAAAACAGTGGGGTATACCAACAAGTGTTGGATGAATTACACACAACTGAGGAGGAGGTGAAGAAGCTCCTAAGTGACCTTGATACCTCAAAGGCGGTGGGACCGGACATCTCTCCGTGGGTCCTTAGAGAGGGAGCAGAGACACTGTGTGTGTTACTAGCCAAAATCTTCAACAATTCCTTTGAAACTGGACAACTACTTGAAGTATGAAAGATGGCAAATGTAGTCCCCCATCTTTAAGAAAGAAGACAGAAATGAAGCATTAAACTATAGACCAGTGTCACTGACGTGTATAGTATGCAAAGTCATGGAGAAGATTATCAGGAGGAGAGTGGTGGAGCACCTGGAGTGGAATAAGATTATAAACAACAGCCAGCACAGATTCATGGAAGGCAAATCCTGTCACAAACCTACTGGAGTTTTATGACAAGATAACTGAAGTAAGAAATGAGAGGGAGGGGTGGGTTGATTGCATTTTCTTGGACTGCAAGAAGGCCTTCAACAAGAGATTAGTACAGAAGCTAGAAGATTAGGCACATATAACAGGAAGGGCACTGCAATGGATCAGAGAATACCTAACAGGGAGGCAATAGCGAGTCATGGCCCGTGATAAGGTATCGCAGTGGGCGCCTGTGACGAGTGGGGTCCCACAAGGGTCAGTCCTAGGACCAGTGCTATTCTTGGTATATGTGAATGACATGACGGAAAGGATACACTCAGAAGTGTTCCTGTTTGCAGATGATGTGAAGTTAATGAGGAGAATTAAATCAGATGCGGACCAGACAGGTCTACAAAGAGACCTGGACAGGCTGAATGCATGGTCCAGCAACTAGCTCCTATAATTTAACTCCGCCAAATGAAGAGTCATGAAGATCGGAGAAGGGCAAAGAATACCGCAGACAGAGTATAGGCTAGGAGGCCAAAAATTGCAAACCTCACTCAAGGAGAAAGATCTAGGAGTGAGTATAATAACGAGTACGTCGCCAGAAGCACACATCAACCAGGCAACTGCTGCAGCATATGGGCGCTTGGCAAACCTGAGAATAGCGTTCCGGTACCTCAGTAAACAATCGTTCAAGACTTTATGCACAGTGTACGTCAGGCCCATACTGGAGTACGCAGCACCAGTTTGGAACTCACACCTATTCAAACACGTCAAGAAATTAGAGAAAGTGCAAAAGTTTGCAACAAGACTGGTTCCAGAGCTAAGGGGAATGTCCTAAGAAGAAAGGTTAAGGGAAATCGGTCTGACGACACTGGAGGACAGGAGGGTCAGGAGAGACATGATAACGACATACAAAATACTGCGTGGAATAGACAAGATGGACAGAAACAGGATGTTCCAGAAATGGGACACAGAAACAAGGGGCCACAATTGGAAGCTGAAGACTCAGATAAGTCAAAGGGATGTTAGGAAGTATTTCTTTAGCCACAGAGTTGTTAGGAAGTGGAATAATCTGGCAAGCGATGTAGTGGAGGCAGGAACCACACATAGTTTTAAGACGAGGTATGATAAAGCTCATGGAGCAGGGAGAGGGAGGACCCAGTAGCGATCAGTGAAGAGGCAGGGCCAGGAGCTGAGTATCGACCCCTGCAACCACAATTAGGTGAGTACACACACGAGCGTACATACACTCACGAGCACATGCACTCACGCATGTATGAGTACACAAATACACACATAAGCATGCACACAAGCACACACATACTCATACACACACATACACACACACACACACACACACACACACACACACACACACACACACACACACACACACACACTAGTGTGACACACACGTAGGGACACCGCGTGCGCGAGTCACGCCTTCCGTGCTCCACGAATATAAGTGTTTTTGAGGGCTACCCAAGTGTACTGCAAGTGTTGCTAAGTGTGTTAGGGTAGTGAACAATTCCTTGAAGCTATTTACAATCTGCCTGAGCCACGTAAGTGTGGGGAGAGCCACAATTTTGTAAGTGATCTAGAAAGTAAAACGTTGTGGCACATTCAGAGCGGGAGGGCTCAGGTGACGTTGCCATGTGTCACCCAAGAAGGATAACAAAGTGAAACAATCGTGTGACCAGTGAAAGAAATACAGTGAATAGGGTACATTATATAACGAGAAGAAATTGAAGTGGATCTATGCCAGGACGTCACATCGAGCTGGACAATCTACAGGCTGCTACAGCTGCATTGCAAGTACTGTAATCACCTATGCATGGTTGTTTGGGTGTGGGGTTTCAGGTTCCAATGAACCGCCAAGCTGATTGTGAATGGTCCAACTCTCCTAGTATGATAAAGAATAGGCATTCAAGTACTCAATAAGGAATAGCAATTGGTAATCTATGAACAAGGCGAGTAAGTTACTATAAGCCTAGGTGGTAGAAAAAGCATAGAGGGCAGCATTGTAAGTAGGTGCAGGTCAAGTCACAGGAGGGTGGGGGTCAGGTCACAAGAGGGTAGGGGTCAGGTCACAAGAGGTTGTGGTCAGGTAAGGGACCACTGTGACTCCACATAACACTCCAACACACAATTCCACCTACTTTTCAGACATTTAATAAACCCACACATAATTCCACACACACACACATCAGTGAAGAGGCAGGGCCAGGAGCTCGGACTCGACCCCTGCAGCCTCAACTAGGTGAGTACAACTAGGTGAGTACATATACAGATTCACACATACACTCCCCCCTCCCCCACTAACCTCTCACTCCTTTCCATGATCCCCCCCTCTCTCATTCACCCTCTTCCTCCCCACCTCTCCCTCCTTCCCCCCTCTCCCTCTCCCATTCTCATCCTTGCTTCTCCCTCCTTATCATCCCCTATATTCCCCCATAAATCCCCCTCCCCACCCCTCTCCCATATAGCCACTGTCCACAGTTCCTCCTCTACCTCCCCCCCCCCCCACACTCGGACAAACACACTACTAACCTAACACACAGAATTACATAAGTTTTCCATTCTGAGGCAATGAAAATAATAAAAAAGTGGGTTGCCAGAGAGCAGGAAGGAAAACCAAGGGACAGGAGGATGAATCTGCAATGGAAGATTGGGCAGCAGAGCTCACAAAAAGGGAACATGAATGGGATAAGAAACTAGAAGAACTTATCATGAGAATGGAAGAGAGGATAGATATGGAAAGCAGGAAGTGGGAGATGCAAGTCATAGCAGCAAAGGCTAGGATACAGAGATTAGAAGAACTGAAAAATCTGAAACAGCCTAAAGAGCTAAAGAACATTTTGGGAATGACATCAGAGACTGCTACCTCAGTCACAAATAAGGGGACTGTAGGGAAAGGAGCAAAACTGCATGTAGAAGCTCTATCAGAAGGGACTGTAGTAAATGAAAAAGCTAAGCTCTATATGGAGGCCCTAACAGACCCCTGGCAGTCTTCAAGCTGGCACTGGACAAGTACCTAAAGTCGGTTCCTGATAAGCCGGGCTGTGGCTCGTACGTTGGTTTGCGTGCAGCCAGCAGTAACAGCCTGGTTGATCAGGCTCTGATCCACCAGGAGGCCTGGTCACAGACCGGGCCGCGGGGGCGTTGACCCCCGGAACTCTCTCCAGGCAAACTCCAGGTAGACAAGTAGGAATTTGGGACACCTAGGTCGCAAAAAATGCCCCCCTTCGATACCTACCACTGTCATATCCACAAGTTGCTCTGGACCTATTACTTACAAATGAAAAATACATCACCAGGAATCCTGGTAAATATATAAATTTGTGGACTGTATATTAAAAAATTATTATATATAAATTCACATATACATAACAGAAGGAAAATATATCTTAATATCACTCACCAATTTGACTGGATAATAAGTTGTATCATACTCAGAAAAACCTCACTAACTAAATTTATGAAAACACTGGCCAGAATTATGCACAAATCTAGAGAGCTTATCTGAGGTTCATGGAGCTGTCTTGTCCAGTCGTCTGATATCTCAAGTTATGCAGGAATGCATGTCCAACAATTTCGCCTCCTATCTGAGAGGTGTCAGCCCAATTTTAATCTCTAGAGCACGAAAATTCCTTCCCATTACACTAACGTTGTATCCAATTCAAAACCAAGATGGCGAGTCTCCTTCTCCCCAGGCTCAGTTTCCCATTTTCTATGACAAATGTTATTAAATACAGTATGGCCATTTATATACATATAAATACTGAATTTCTGGAAAATATATACAGTATTTTCCACAGATAGTATGCCCACTGTCTTAGAGATTTTCTTAGAAATTTGTTGTATGTGTGTCTGGAATTTGAGGCTACTGTCAAGGTGGATTCCTAGGAATTTTTCCTCTGTGAGTCTTGTGATGGGTGATCCGTTTAGCGCTATGTTAAGTGGAACATTATCAGCTCTGTTTCCAAACTAAATGAAATAGGTTTTGTCAGTATTGAGGGTGAGCTTATTTGTCATCATCCAGGAGGATATTTTCTGCAATTCAGCATTTACAGTGTTAGCCAATATGACTGGGTTTGGATGAGAGAAGACATATGTTGTGTCATCTGCAAATAATATGGGTTTGAGTAGCTGTGATGAATTTTGTAGGTCATTGATGTAAATGAGAAAGAAGAATGGGCCAAGGGTACTTCCTTGTGGGACACCGACTGTCATTGGTTGAGTGGAAGAAGTTGCTCTATTTGTGTACACACATTGACCTCGGCTTCTGTTACTAAGGTATGACTTTAGGTAGTTGAGGGAGTGCCCACTTATACCATAGTGTGTTAATTTAATGTTCAGCAAATCATGGTCAACTATATCAAAAGCTTTATGTAAATCGATGAAGATTTCCAGCGGGGATTCTTTCTTCTCGAGAGTGGTATATATTAGTTCTAGCATGTGTTTACCTGGAGTTTACCTGGAGAGAGTTTCGGGGGTCAACGCCCCCGCGGCACGGTCTGTGACCAGGCCTCCTGGTGGATCAGCCCCTGATCAACCAGGCTGTTGCTGCTGGCTGCACGCAAACCAACGTACGAGCCACAGCCCGGCTGATCAGGAACTGACTTTAGGTGCTTGTCCAGTGCCAGCTTGAAGACTGCCAGGGGTCTGTTGGTAATCCCCCTTATGTGTGCTGGGAGGCAGTTGAACAGTCTCGGGCCCATGACACTTATTGTATGGTCTCTTAACATGCTAGTGACACCCCTGCTTTTCATTGGGGGGATGGTGCATCGTCTGCCAAGTCTTTTGCTTTCGTAGTGAGTGATTTTCGTGTGCAAGTTCGGTACTAGTCCCTCTAGGATTTTCCAGGTGTATATAATCATGTATCTCTCCCTCCTGCGTTCCAGGGAATACAGGTTTAGAAACCTCAAGCGCTCCCAGTAATTGAGGTGTTTTATCTCCGTTATGCGCGCCGTGAAAGTTCTCTGTACATTTTCTAGGTCGGCAATTTCACCTGCCTTGAAAGGTGCTGTTAAGAGTGCAGCAATATTCCAGCCTAGATAGAACAAGTGACCTGAAGAGTGTCATCATGGGCTTGGCTTCCCTAGTTTTGAAGGTTCTCATTATCCATCCTGTCATTTTTCTAGCAGATGCGATTGATACAATGTTATGGTCCTTGAAGGTGAGATCCTCCGACATGATCACTCCCAGGTCTTTGACGTTGGTGTTTCGCTCTATTTTGTGGCCAGAATTTGTTTTGTACTCTGATGAAGATTTAATTTCCTCATGTTTACCATATCTGAGTAATTGAAATTTCTCATCGTTGAACTTCATATTGTTTTCCGCAGCCCACTGAAAGATTTGGTTGATGTCCGCCTGGAGCCTTGCAGTGTCTGCAATGGAAGACACTGTCATGCAGATTCGGGTGTCATCTGCAAAGGAAGACACGGTGCTGTGGCTGACATCCTTGTCTATGTCGGATATGAGGATGAGGAACAAGATGGGAGCTAGTACTGTGCCTTGTGGAACAGAGCTTTTCACCGTAGCTGCCTCGGCCTTTACTCTGTTGACGACTACTCTCTGTGTTCTGTTAGTGAGGAAATTATAGATCCATCGACCGACTTTTCCTGTTATTCCTTTAGCACGCATTTTGTGCGCTATTACGCCATGGTCACACTTGTCGAAGGCTTTTGCAAAGTCTGTATATATTACATCTGCATTCTTTTTGTCTTCTAGTGCATTTAGGACCTTGTCGTAGTGATCCAATAGTTGAGACAGACAGGAGCGACCTGTTCTAAACCCATGTTGCCCTGGGTTGTGTAACTGATGGGTTTCTAGATGGGTGGTGATCTTGCTTCTTAGGACCCTTTCAAAGATTTTTATGATATGGGATGTTAGTGCTATTGGTCTGTAGTTCTTTGCTATTGCTTTACTGCCCCCTTTGTGGAGTGGGGCTATGTCTGTTGTTTTTAGTAACTGAGGGACGACCCCCGTGTCCATGCTCCCTCTCCATAGGATGGAAAAGGCTCGTGATAGGGGCTTCTTGCAGTTCTTGATGAACACAGAGTTCCATGAGTCTGGCCCTGGGGCAGAGTGCATGGGCATGTCATTTATCGCCTGTTCGAAGTCATTTGGCGTCAGGATAACATCGGATAGGCTTGTGTTAATCAAATTTTGTGGCTCTCTCATAAAAAATTCATTTTGATCTTTGACTCTCAGTCTGGTTAGCGGCTTGCTAAAAACTGAGTCATATTGGGACTTGAGTAGCTCACTCATTTCCTTGCTGTCATCTGTGTAGGACCCATCTTGTTTAAGTAGGGGCCCAATACTGGACGTTGTTCTCGATTTTGATTTGGCATAGGAGAAGAAATACTTTGGGTTTCTTTCGATTTCATTTATGGCTTTTAGTTCTTCCCGCGATTCCTGACTCCTAAAGGATTCTTTTAGCTTAAGTTCGATGCTTGCTATTTCTCTGACCAGTGTCTCCCTACGCATTTCAGATATATTGACCTCTTTTAGCCGCTCTGTTATTCTTTTCCGTCGCCTGTAAAGGGAGCGCCTGTCTCTTTCTATTTTACATCTACTCCTCCTTTTTCTTAGAGGAATAAGCCTTGTGCATACATCGAGTGCCACCGAGTTAATCTGTTCTAGGCATAAGTTGGGGTCTGTGTTGCTTAGTGTATCTTCCCAGCTTATATCGGTTAGGACTTGGTTTACTTGGTCCCACTTTATGTTTTTGTTATTGAAGTTGAATTTGGTGAATGCTTCCTCGTGACTAGTCTCATTTTGTCGGTCTGGGGCTCCACGCATACATGTCTGAACCTCAATTATGTTGTGATCTGAGTATATTGTTTTTGATATGGTGACATTTCTTATCAGATCATCATTGTTAGTGAAGATGAGGTCTAGTGTATTCTCCAGTCTAGTAGGCTCTATTATTTGCTGGTTTAAATTGAATTTTGTGCAGAGATTTAAAAGCTCGTGTGAGTGTGAGTTTTCATCAGAGCTGCCTCCTGGTGTTATTACTGCAACAATATTATTTGCTATATTCCTCCATTTTAGGTGCCTTAAGTTGAAATCCCCCAGGAGCAAGATGTTGGGTGCAGGAGCTGGAAGATTTTCCAGACAGTGGTCAATTTTTAACAGCTGTTCCTGGAATTGCTGGGATGTTGCATCCGGAGGCTTGTAGACTACCACAATGACTAGGTTTTGGTTCTCGACCTTTACTGCTAAAGCTTCCACTACATCATTTGAGGCATTAAGCAGTTCTGTGCAAACAAGTGACTCTGCAATGTACAGGCCAACCCCCCCCCCCCTTTTGCCTGTTCACTCTGTCACATCTGTATAGGTTGTAACCTGGGATCCATATTTCGTTGTCCAAGTGATCCTTTATGTGGGTCTCAGTGAAAGCCGCGAACATTGCCTTTGCCTCTGCAAGCAGTCCACGGATGAAAGGTATTTTGTTGTTTGTTGCTGGCTTTAGACCCTGTATATTTGCAAAGAAGAATGTTATCGGACTGGTGGTATTGTTGGTACTGGGGGGGGGATTTTTTTTCCGGCATTAGTATCTGTATCTGTTGGTTTGGAGTGGAGGCCATCGACTGTGGTTCCACTCCAGGAATGACTGGATTTGGTGTACGATTTCTGCCATTTCCTGCCAGTTTTTTTTCCTTCCTGGCACTAAAAAACCTCTCCCTCTTGAGTGGCTGTGGCTACCCAGGTTTTCCCATGGCCTGGATGTTTTGTATCTTTTTGTCCCCTTTAGATGGTATGCCTGGCAATTTAAGTTATAGCACAGTCTTTCCTGTACTGAAGAGGTACACATTTCAGGGTGAAAAAGCTTACAGGAAGGGAGTTTGCATTTTCCTGTTGTCATATGGGCATGGCATTTTCTAGGGTGGTCATAGTTGCATGTCCCATCTGTTTTTCCAGATTTCCCATGCCAGCAGATACCAAGTGCATAGTATGTGCACAGGCTTGGTTTCCGCTTGCCTTGGGTTTCTGTGACTGTATTCCCTGTTGGTGCATGTTTCCCTGTCTTACTTCTATCATCCCTAGCACCAACAATGGAGCTCCCACCAGTTGTTTTTGGTAATTTATCCTCAGTATTGCTATTGGAGTCCTCTTGTTTGCTATTTCCTGCGGTATTTCTAGTTTGCAATATTGGTTTTATCTTATCTTTGACTACACTTGTTTCCCTACTATGGCTCCTGTCCCCTATGAGGTCATTTATATGTATTCCTTCCTGCGTATAATTCCCGACTACCTGGACAAAATCTCCAGCTTCACCATTACTGTCTCCCAGGACAGCACCTCCAGCTTCACCATTACTGTCTCCCAGGACAGTATCTCCAGCTTCACCATTACTGTCTCCCAGGACAGTATCTCCAGCTTCACCATTTCTGTCTCCCAGGACAGCACCTCCAGCTTCACCATTTCTGTCTCCCAGGACAGCACCTCCCGCTTCACCATTACTGTCTCCCAGGACAGCACTATCAGCCCCACATTTACTGACTACCAGGACATCACCTCCAGCCTTACAGTTTGTGACTACATGGCCAGTATCAAGGGCAGTACCATTCAGCCCAGACTTTTTATGTTCCCATCTGTTGTAGAAAGCTTCCAGGTTTTCTATGAAAGCAGCTTTGATGTTGTCCTCTTTTAATACCCTTGTGATTTTAGTCCACAGATTTTCCTCATTTGGGCATACCCAAAAACACTTCTCTGTTTTAATACTGCTTGTAGCTAGTTCTGGGATATCTGCACAAGGGGCGTGACACCAATTTCCACAAAAATGACAATTTATCCATGTGGAAGCCCGTTTGTTTGACTGACCACAGACTACACACAGCTTCATAATGATTTGAATGGTTGATTTACTGCAATTCTACTAGCAACCTCTTGAATATTCTATTAATAACCTCCTTAAATGAAGCTCTAGCTATTTGTATTTCTGTTTCTAACTGTTTTTGTATATTGGACAGCTTACCGTCACGTTCCTGATTTTTAATGTTTGTGTTTATAAGGGCGCCTACAACCCCACCCGTTTACAGTCTGCTTTATTGTCCAACGAAACCGTTTGAAACCAGTCCCGGGTTCGGACCAGTCAAGGGTTCGGACCAGTCAAGGGTTCGACCAGTCGATCTGATCTGATCAGTGGGTCACTTATTTAAACATACTGGTCGGTGATTTGAACTAGCACATGAAGGCTCTACTGGAAATTATCTACCCGAGTAATATGTGATTTGACTGATACAAAAGTATAACTTGCGTGTTGAAGAAATCGGTGACTGCTGGCACTCCTACAATGACGAACGGTCGACCTCCACCCTTGTTTATCAATCGCTGTATCTAGCTTTTCTATTTTTTTTTTTTTCCGTCTCCACCACAATAAATGCTATATTATCACTATAGTTGACTGGTGCAAATTTTGGAGGAAGGACGCTTTTTCTGTAGTAATAATTGCTTCTCGTTGTGTATATTGCGACCGCTGGTAACTACAGGTTATATGAAATTCACAGTAACGTCTGGTAATTCAAGAAAAAGAAACTAATGAAAGTCACTCAACTCCACTAAGTACCATTATAATACTGGTTAGTTGCTACTACAACACTGTATTCTGCTATTCACTGGTATCACTAGATTATATGCGAGTACACTAGCAGGCCAGGAAGATTATTAAAACAGCTGACCTGTGGTAAGTTTCTGGCGACTTCTGGCACCTGCCTCTATAGGCTTATCACTTCATTTACAAATTCACCTGTTTTCAAATGACACTTTAGCCTTTATCATCAATATACTAGGGAGCCACTGTAGTATACACTATACACTATGTATACTCAATATTTTCAGGGAGACTTTCTTTCCTCTGACACGAAAAGTTCAATTATTATTATTTTTTTTTTTCACCCGGGACACAGGTCTATGATTCCCCTCTGGCAGTAAACTCTGCTAGGTAGTGCGCACTAATTCTCCTTTTTTGACTCAGTATATAATGTTTTCCGCCCAAGACTGGTTCCAAGCGCTAGAGGGATGTATCGTATAGGATTGATGACACCAATTAAAGTTCTAGCACGTAAGAGCGACCGTGAAAACACGAGATAACCCGGAGCACAACGAGGCACGCTGACACCCTGAGTCCTGAATCCAAACTGGCAGGGGTTGAGTATGTTGTGTGAGACGAGGTAGGAAGAGAGCTGTCTATGAATTAATTTTTCAAAGATTTTAGAGAGCAGAGGTAGGTTAGATATTCGTCTTTAGTTATTCAAGTCAGTTTGATCACATCCTTTGTGGTTCGGGGTGACCCTGTTTCTTATGATAACCTTGTCATCGTTAGGTGTTGTCTTGTGGAAAGTTTCTTCCACATCTTCCTCGACACAGCACTCCGCAATAACCAGTGTCGACAGCTCTCTTCAGAATCTGACCAACAGTTGATTTTGCTAGGCTCAAATTTTTGGCAGTCTGTCTGATACTCAAATCAGCATGTTTTCTAAGAGCTACAATACTGGCACACTTCCTAGGTGTAACATTCATCACGAATTTCTGCACTAATTATGAATTGAAGGGCCAAAATGTTAAGCATGTCTCTCTAAATTATTTTTCCAGTTTGTGGGTTTTTATATATTAACCACCTTCTTTGTTACAGATCGTGTGTCCCATTACAAGCAGCTAGCAGGCGGGGTGAAGATGGTTAAGTCTATACCCAGGAACTCTTCAGGAAAGGTGCTGAGGAGGCAACTTAAGAAGGATGTACTGTCCCCGGCTGCTAAACTGTAGACTTTCTGAAGACACCAGCGGACGGTGGAGGATCATTTAAGATCTTTTTCTGAAGGAGAGGTCATGTATATGATGATATTTCTCCACCATGGTTTTTAAATCCATAATTTGTCCATTCTATTAGAATTCTAAAATTATCTAGCTAATATGTGTTTGAGTAATTTGCATATAAGGTAATAATGTTTATTATTATATTCATGTTAAATCCATAAGAGTCACAGTGCCTAGGGAATGAGTGGTAATAGACTTTGGTACTAAATAAAAAGATCTCAAAACTCTTAGATCAAGGGTCCTTCATCAGCATCAAAAGAGTGATAATGCCAGGTGTGAAGAGTCATTCAGAGCAACACAGGCAGAGAAAAAACAATATTATACATGTTAAACTCTCACTCTAGATTAACTCCACTAACAGTGCTTTCACCATGAAATCATTCCTACTTCCCCTTGCCCCTTCCATGAAGAGGTCAGTGGAGCCCACATATTACATTCATGGAGGAGGATGGGCGCTAAACCCATAGGGGCCATATAATGCCTGGGGAGCACTCATGTTCAATCCAAGGAAGGAGAGGTCAGGTCAAATTCCTTAGATCAAGAGCCTGTCATTGGAACTTCCCATGAGAAGTGGAGTGCACAAAATATTCTGCCTCACTGTAGTGCTCAATAATTACCATGCATTTATTATTTTCTCGTGGTTGTATTAATAATTCTGTTTTAGCATTTGAATGGCACTGATATAGATAAAAATAAATTAAATGCTGTCTAAACGGGTATTATTTTGTTACTGAACACGTTTAAGAAATGCAGCCCTACTAATTTTGTTGGATATTTCTGTTACATTTGATACTAATGATTAGGGATCACTGATAATCTCAGCTATGATCTTAGGGTTATTGCACTGTCTCTTCTAAAACAGTATCTTTCTGGTCACTCGTACGAAGTAATAGTTAATGATTCATTATTCTTAGCTATTTCCTGTATGGTATTCTTCAGAACTCTGGTCTTGGACAGGTATTGTTTACTCGTCATGTTCAGTGGATGACCCTTGGGTTACTTATCATTTTTACGCTGACGATACACAAATCTACATCCAAGCTTTGAATGTGAATGACTCAAAAGTTGCCCATGGTTCGGTAGGCAACGCTCTTGCATCACACACTGAATATCCCTGGTTCAATCCCCGACTGGGAAGAAATGTTAGGCATGTTTCTTACACCTGCTGTCCCTGTTCACCTAGCAGAGAGTAGGTACCTCGGTGTTAGTCGACTGGTGTGCGTAGCATCCTGGCGGACAAGACTGAAGGACACCAATGGAAATAAGACAGACAGTCCTTGATGACACATTGATTTTCTTGGGTTATCCTAAGTGGCTAACCCTCAGTTAAAAATTCGAATAAATCTTATCTCCTTTGCTTGTGTCAGTGACTCATTACTTTGTAATTTGTTCATGATTGTAACCATGTATAGGAGTGTAGATGGTCCATTACCTTTGTAACTTGGTCATGATTGTGACCAGATTTACTTTGAGTTCATTAGCTTTGTAACTAGTTCAGCTATCATAATTTTGGGGCCCAGTCCCTGGACCCATTATGTACCTCTGTAATCTTTTGACTACCACCCACAGGATGGGTATGAGGTGCATAATAAACATATTAAGCTAAACTAACTTTGCTGGATAGTTGAACTTGGGTGACAAATAGAAAACTGAAACTAAATGAGTGTAAGGGAAAATTTGGATAGTCAGAGTTATCTCTGGGAAGAAGATTGGAGATTTTTGTGCTTTTGACTGTGGTACTGTCAGTGTGCGGCCATTGGGATCAGCAAGACATCTGGGTGTCTACCTGGATTCTTCATTGTCATTTGTTTAGTACATCAAGCAAATTGTTAAATGTTGCAATTTTTATGTATGTCTGCATGATAAGCAGACCATCTTGGTCGTTAGCCCCGTTGTGGTTACCTTTCAAAAGGATTATTGCAGTAATTTGAAGGTTTGTCTAACTACTGTACTTCCTGCAAAAAGATTTCAGTCTATATTGAATAATGCAGATAAACTGGTAGTTGCACAGCCAACTGCAGCTCCTGCTAGTTACTACTCACATGAGATACATTGGTTCCCCATCAAGGCCCCTCAGCAGAGGTTCCTTGACGCTGGTGAGGGGCTCTTGATCTAGGGAATTGGATCTATGACCCAGTTCCCTAAACTGAGCCTAAATACCTTCCATCTGACCCTCACAGGCGCTGTATAATCCCTACGGGATTAGTGCTCCCCTTGATTATAATATTATTATACTGTCGTTCTTGAATATAAATTATTGTATTTCTTCATGGTTGTTGTTGTTGTATTTATGGTGTGAGAACGTTGGTGAAGTTAACACAGGAACCATTACAAGAACCATCACTCAACCATCACAAGAACCATCACTCAACCATCACAACAACCATCACTCAACCATCACTCAACCATCACTCAACCATCACTAGAACCATCACTAGAACCATCACTAGAACCACCACTCAAGAACCACCACTCAAGACCATCACAAGAACCATCACAAGAACCATCACTCAACCATCACAACAACCATCACTCAACCATCACAAAAACCATCACTCAAGAACAATCACAGAGCGATTATCATACACACAACACCTAGCAGTAGTAGGAAGATAAACTTTGTAGGAGTAAGGATTAAGCAGGAGGATTAAGTCGTGGCTAATGGGACTACAGCCCTGGCAACAGTTTCGAGAGATAATGTTCTAGGACACAAAGACAGTACAATCTGAGAAGCAAGTATTGGGTACACATGTAGTAAAAGGTAGTACATAACTAGGTGAAAGAATGACTTGTTAACACACGCTAGTATTATAATTATTAGAACTACTCTCAGTGTTAATGGTATCTCATTAGTATTATGGATACACAGAAGTGAATTGTATTTCTGGGACATATAAACAACTGACGTGCTCACACACACGCACACACGCACACACACATACACACTCGGGGCCAGGAGCTGGGTCTCGACCCCTGAAACCACAACTAGGTGAGTACACACAGCTGATCCTTGGAATTTGACCGCCTCCCCCACAGACCTCTTACCTTTCCCCTCCCTCGCGTTTCTCCCTCTCAATACCCTCTTTCCCTCCTTTCTCCCTCTCTCTCTCTTTCTCTCCCTCTCCCTCTTTCTCCCTCTCTCTACCCTTTCTCTCCCCCTCACATTTCTCTCTCTCCCCCTTGGTCTTATCCCTCACCCCCATACTCTCTCCTCTCTCTCCCTCTTTCTACCCTTTCTCTCTCCTCTCTCCCTCTTTCTACCCTTTCTCTCTCTCCCCCACACCCTCTCCCTCCTCTACACATGTAGTAAAAGGTAGTACATAACTGGGTGAAAGAATGACTTGTTAACACACGCTAGTATTATAATTATTAGAACTACTCTCAGTGTTAATGGTATCTCATTAGTATTACGGATACACAGAAGTGAATTGTATTTCTGGGACATATAAACAACTGACGTGCTCACACACACACGCGCGCACACACATACACACTCGGGGCCAGGAGCTGGGTCTCGACCCCTGAAACCACAACTAGGTGAGTACACACAGCTGATCCTTGGAATTTGACTGCCTCCCCCACAGACCTCTTACCTTTTCCCTCCCTCGCGTTTCTCTCTCATAGCCTTCTTCCCTCCTTTCTCCCTCTCTCTCTCTTTCTCTCCCTCTCCCTCTCCCTCTCTTTCTCCCTCTCTCTACCCTTTCTCTCCCCCCTCACATTTCTCTCCCTCCCCCTTGGTCTTATCCCTCACCCCTATACTCTCTCCTCTCTCTCCCTCTTTCTACCCTTTCTCTCTCCTCTCTCTCCCTCTTTCTACCCTCTCTCTCTCTCCCCCACACCCTCTCCCTCCTCTAGCCTTCTGTCTGTGGTAATAAAAAGTAAAAAAAAAAAAAAAAAAAAAAAATGGGTGGCCTTAGAGGACGGAAACCCAGAGATCTGGTGGACGAACCAGGGAGGAAAGACTGGGAGCTAGAGCTCCAAAAAAGGGAGGAAGAGTGGGGAAGGAAGATAGTAGAGCTTGGTAAGAAAATGGAGGAGCGGATAGCTGAAGAGTGCAGGAAGTGGGAAGTACAGGTCTTAGCAGCAGAAGCTAGGATACAGTGCTTAGAAGAGAAACTGCAAAGCCTGAAACAGATTAGAGAGACAAATGACAATTCAGGTGTGACATCAGGAAATTCAAAGTCAGGCGCAGACAAGGGGATGGTAAGCAACAACGGAGACATGCCGAACATGAAGGCCCTATCAGACCCACGTGGGGCCAGGGAAAAGACGACGAGCACACTAAGATCAAACGACAGGTCCGAAGACAATGAAGGTATGCTATATGCAGAGATTCTAACAGCCAACTGCAGTAGCAAGGGACAGCTGGTCAGGAAAGACAGTCCACTGAGAATAGAAGTTTCAGATATGACAGGGACTGAAGGCAAGAACATGTCAATGGAAGGAAATAAAATGCCTCAGAGGACGCAGATGGAGACTCAGTGGGAGGAGGAAAGGGCGAGGTCAGTTTTTGTGTACGGGCTCCAAGAAGCCAAGGGGGCCAACTTTGAAGAAATAAAACAGGAGGAGAAAAAAAATGATTGAAGGCATCATGAAAACAATAGGGGAGGGCAATATGACCCAGGTGACAAATTTTCAGAGAATTGGGTGGTTTGCGAGTGGAAGGATACGGCCTGTCAGAGTAACTTTCAAGGAAGAATCAGTTCGAACCAGGATTCTGCAAGAGAAAGCAAGACTGAGGGACAAAGAGGGGTACCAGAGAGTATACCTCGACCGCGACAGAACACAAGAAGAAAGGACTACACTGAAAGAGAGGGTACAGAGACGCAAGGAGGAACGAGAAGCAATGAAAATGAGCAGGACCCAGACACAGGAGGAAGGGCAAACACACCCCACAGAATCTCCCACCAAAAGACTCCACCCGCGACATTCCCAATGCAACTGAGCAACCTATACTACAACCCACTCACTGTTCCCTCTGCCACCAATCCCCATATCACAAACCTCACCCCAACAGCTGTCCCTTATGGGCATTCTGACCCCACCCCCATCAACACAAACCCCACCTACACCACAGCCCCATATAGGCCCCCACCAAGGCTCTCGCTCCCCCAACCCCAATATTCTTGCATGACCACAATGATAGAAAAGAAACTAAAGGTTTGGTACACAAACGCGGATGGAATAATGAATAAACATGAGGAGTGGAATGAAAGAATCAGTGAAAAATCCCCAGACATCATAGCAGTCACAGAAACAAAACTCGCTGAGACAATAACAGACACAATCTTCCCAACAGGATATCAGATCCTGAGGAAAGATAGGAGTAGAGGGGGAGGAGGGGTTGCACTGCTCATAAAACACCGATGGGGATTTGAGGAAATGGAAGGCATGGACATGATTGGAGAAAGAGACTACATTGTAGGTACAATTCAGTCCGGAGAACATAAAGTAGTCATTGGAGTGATGTATAACCCACCACAGAACTGCAGGAGGCCAAGAGAGGAGTACGAAGAAAACAACAGGGTGATGGTGGACACACTGGCTGAGGTGGCAAGAAGAGCTCACTCGAGCAGAGCAAAGTTACTGGTAATGGGCGATTTCAACCACAGGGAGATCGACTGGGAAAACCTGGAGCCACATGGGGGTCCCGAAACATGGAGAGCCAAGATGATGGATGTGGTACTTGAAAACCTCATGCATCAACATGTCAGGGACACAACCAGAGAGAGAGGGGAGGATGAGCCAGCAAGACTGGATCTTGTGTTCACCCTGAGCAGTTCAGACATTGAGGACATCACTTATGAGAGGCCCCTTGGAGCTAGCGATCATGTGGTTCTGAGTTTTGACTATATAGTAGAGTTACAAGTGGAGAAGGTAACAGGAACTGAAGGGGACAGGCCAAACTATAAAAGGGGGGACTACACAGGTATGAGAAACTTCCTGCAGGAGGTTCAGTGGGACAGAGAAATGGTAGGAAAATCAGTAAACGAGATGATGGAATATGTGGCAACAAAGTGCAAGGAGGCAGAGGAAAGTTTTGTTCCCAAGGGAAACGGAAATAATAGGAAGACCAAAACGAGTCCTTGGTTTACCCGAAGGTGTAGGGAGGCAAAAACTAAGTGCAACAGAGAATGGAAAAGGTACAGGAGGCATAGGACCCAGGAAAACAAGGAGATTAGTAGAAGAGCCAGAAACGAGTATGCACAGATAAGGAGGGAGGCCCAGCGACAGTATGAAAACGACATAGCATCGAAAGTCAAATCTGACCCGAAACTGCTGTATAGCCACATTAGGAGGAAGACAACAGTCAAGGACCAGGTGATAAGGCTGAGGAAAGAAGGTGGAGAACTCACAAGAAACGATCAAGAGGTATGTGAGGAGCTCAACACGAGATTTAAGGAAGTATTTACAGTAGAGACAGGAAGGACTCTGGGGGGACAGACCAGATGGGGACACCAGCAAGGAATACACCAACAAGTGTTGGACGACATACATACAGATGAGGAGGAGGTGAAGAAACTGCTAAGGGACATCGATACCTCAAAGGCAATGGGACCAGACAACATCTCCCCGTGGGTCCTTAGAGAGGGAGCAGATATGTTGTGCATGCCACTTACCACAATCTTCAACACATCCCTGGAAACTGGGCAACTACCTGAGGTATGGAAGACGGCAAATGTAGTTCCCATTTTTAAAAAAGGAGACAGAAAAGAGGCACTAAACTATAGACCTGTGTCATTGACGTGTATAGTATGCAAAATTATGGAGAAGATTATCAGGAGGAGAGTGGTGGAGCACCTGGAACGGAACAGGAGTATAAATGCCAACCAGCAGGGATTCACGGAAGGCAAATCCTGTGTCACAAACCTTCTGGAGTTTTATGATAAAATAACAGAAGTAAGACAAGAGAGAGAGGGGTGGGTTGATTGCATCTTCTTGGACTGCAAGAAGGCCTTTGACACAGTTCCTCACAAGAGATTAGTGCAGAAGCTAGAGCATCAGGCGAATATAACAGGAAGGGCACTGCAATGGATCAGAGAATACCTGACAGGGAGGCAACAACAAGTCATGGTACATAATGATGTATCACAGTGGGCACCTGTGACGAGCGGGGTCCCACAGGGGTCGGTCCTAGGACCAGTGCTATTTTTGGTATATGTGAACGACATGACGGAAGGGTTAGACTCAGAAGTGTCCCTGTTTGCAGATGATGTGAAGTTAATAAGGAGAATTAAATCTGATGAGGACCAGGCAGGACTTCAAAGAGACCTGGACAGACTGGACACCTGGTCCAGCAAATGGCTTCTCGAATTTAATCCTGCCAAATGCAAAGTCACGAAGATGGGGGAGGGGCACAGAAGACCGCAGACAGAGTATAGGCTAGGTGGCCAAAGACTGCAAACCTCACTCAAGGAGAAAGATCTTGGGGTGAGTATAACACCGAGCATGTCTCCAGAAGCACACATCAATCAGATAACTGCTGCAGCATATGGGCGCCTGGCAAACCTGAGAACAGCATTCCGATACCTTAGTAAGGAATCATTCAAGACACTGTACACCGTGTATGTCAGGCCCATACTGGAGTATGCAGCACCTGTTTGGAACCCGCACTTGATAAAGCACGTCAAGAAACTAGAGAAAGTACAAAGGTTTGCGACAAGGTTAGTTACAGAGCTAAGGGGAATGTCCTATGAAGAAAGATTAAGGGAAATCGGCCTGACCACACTGGAGGACAGGAGGGTCAGGGGAGACATGATAACTACATATAAAATACTGCGTGGAATAGACAAGGTGGACAAAGACAGGATGTTCCAGGGAGGGGACACAGAAACAAGAGGCCACAATTGGAAGTTGAAGACACAAATGAGTCAGAGAGATAGTAGGAAGTATTTCTTCAGTCATAGAGTTGTAAGGCAGTGGAATAGCCTAGAAAATGACGTAGTGGAGGCAGGAACCATACACAGTTTTAAGACGAGGTTTGATAAAGCTCATGGAGCGGGGAGAGAGAGGGCCTAGTAGCAACCGGTGAAGAGGCGGGGCCAGGAGCTAGGACTCGACCCCTGCAACCACAAATAGGTGAGTACAAGAACCATCACAAGAACCATCACAAGAACCATCACTCAAGAACCATCACAAGAACTATGGAAAATTTTCTAGGGTGATTACCTGTACGTACCTCAACATTACATGCATACGAGTAATCTCATTGGGAGACAACAACCATATTGTTTACCGTAGTCACCCCGTGTAGACATGTGAGAAAACTTAACCACCCCTGGTCACTGCAGGTGGCCCCTCGACCCTCACAATCTTATCCATATATATCCGAGACCAGTATAAATTGGATAGCACCCCAAAGTACGGCGCTACTAATTAATTGTGGACTGTATAAATTATATTAGTTTAACTGAATGAAGGGGGGGGGGTAGGTTACACATGGATATATCCATCAAAGAAAACATTTGTACAAAATCCCACCACTTACCAGATATTCTCTGGTGGTCACTTGTTGTAGCTGGATCACCCATAACCTATCCAATTACAACATACCTAACTGGCCAGTATCAGTCTGCTATAACTAGAAGAGTTACTTAACTGTGGGTGATTGATTTTCCTTATTTCCTCCATTCACCATCTCATTTCGATGTCATGCTACACCGACACGGTTCTTATTCCAGCAGGGCGAGGTATCTGTTGGTTTGTCCCGGTTTAGAAGTCGTGACTCCATAAAAACTTCACTATCCTCGAGACAGGAACACGAGATAAACAGATGCTCACTCTGAGAACGGCGACTCATTTCACTTCACACATTCTCTTAACTTGGTGTTATTATCACTGATTACTTCTTAGCCCACCATACGGTTTAATGTCTCCTAATTATTATACACATTGGAGGCCACTCCATTGAGATCTGAGACCGATGAGTGATGATTAAACCATGGGTATGTTAACCCGGGACACACTCCATGGCGACGCGCCAGCCACCACCGGTCCTACCATTATTCACTCATTTTACCACTTTATTACGGTGGTCCCGTAAATCATGTAAATAACGTTCCCTCGCTCTTCACCAGGAACAGTTACGACACTTGCTATTATGAAGTGAGGCCTATACTAATCCTTAGGCCGCTGTGAACGCCAATTTCCTGGTCCCATGTTTTCACAGCCTCCTCACTACATCCAAAACACTCCCGCTTCCCCCGATGCCCAGTGTCGACCTCTCTCCCGCACAGGCGCAGAGGGAACTGTTGGTTCTATTCTATTTTCAAATACATTTTTGACCCAAATCAACACATTAAACACCTATTAGGCATTATAGCTTCGGAAAATTAAAATATTTTCCACATGAACCATCACAAGAACCATCACTCAAGAACCATCACAAGAACCATCACAAGAACCATCACAAGAACCATCACTCAAGAACCATCACAAGAACCATCACTCAAGAACCATCGCAAGAACCATCACAAGAACCATCACAAGAGCCATCACTCAAGAACCATCACTCAAGGACCATCACAAGAACCATCACAAGAGCCATCACAAGAACCCTCAATTCAAGAACCATCACAAGAACCTTCACAAGAACCATCACAAGAACCATCACAAGAACCATCACAAGAACCGTCACAAAAACCATCACTCAAGAACCATCACTCAAGAACCATCACAAGAACCATCACTCAAGAACCATCACAAGAACCATCACAAGAAAAATCGCTCAAGAACCATCACAAGAACCATCACAAGAACCATCACACAAGAACCATCACACAAGAACCATCACACAAGAACCATCACAAGAGCCATCACTCAAGAACCAACACAAGAACCATCACACAAGAACCATCACAAGAACCATCACACAAGAACCATCACAAGAACCATCACTCAAGAACCATCACAAGAACCATCACTCAAGAACCATCACAAGAACCATCACAGGAACCCTAAGAGTGTCGAGTACCAGGTAATCCATTACTTGAATTATATAACATGAGCTATGTAACTGGGGAGCTCCCTCAATCTTGGACCAACAGCCTCATCATTCCAATTCCTAAGCCCAATCAACAAAATGCATTTCGGCCAATATCTCTTACTAGCTGCTTGTGTAAAACATTTGAGAGAATGATTCTTAATCGTCTCATGTACAGAATCAAACAATTTTTGTCTCCCCGGTTACATGGTTTCATGCATGGAAGGAGCGTGCATCATTGCATAGCCACCTTTCTCACCCTGCACACTGACAGCTCATACACTACCTTCCTTGACCTTAAATCCGCTTTCGATGTAGCCAACCGACATGTAATCATTAGTGAACTTGCCAGAATGGATGTTGGAGGATGGCTTCTCCGCTGGATTAAAGGTTACCTGTCCAACAGAAAATCGTCTGTGTTGTTCCAGGGACATAGAAGTGTAACTAAAGGCTTTGAATTAGGAACCCCACAGGGAGGTGTGCTCAGTCCCACACTGTTCAATATTCTAATTAATGCATTACTTAATGCTATGCCTAGTCAGCCCCATCATTATGTGATTAGTTTTGCTGATGATATAATGATTCACACCACCGGATTCTCCAACACCCAAAACATTCTTAATCATGTACTAGCCTCGTGTCAGGACCTGGGGTTGATAATCTCTACTGATGAAACAAAGATACTCAATAGGCGTCCTCCTCGACAGAGAGGCACAGTTCGTCAGATCCAATTGCATGATGGGTCTCTTCTAGAATATGTAAGCAGATACAGGTATCTAGGTTTCGAGGTTCCACTACTTGGACCTGTTGTAACAAGACTTTGTCTCCAATACAAAGAACGACTAAGAGCACTTAGAGTTGTGGCAGGGTTTCACCCCAGGTATGGTGCTAATGTTAAAATTGTGAAAATGATGTATCTTGCTTATATTAGATCATTGGTTGATTATGCTGCGCCACTACTTGCTCTTCTGTCTGACTGGAAGCTTGGAGGGCTGGAAAAACTGCAGAACGAAGCAATGAGGATCATTTTAGGATGCCCTCGTACTGCCAAAATTTTAAATATGCAAAAAGAACTTGATATTCCAAGCATCAGAGATCGTGTTACTGAAAGAAATATCCTAATTGGGGTTAATATGCTCAGGCAAGCTCATTCAAACCCCTGCACAGAAGCCCTCCAAACTTTCCTCAGCACTGGTGAACACTCCTCCAGATGGATCGAAAAAACTGGAACCGACCTCCGCATGAATCAGACATATGATCTATGTCAAGTAAGGCAACAGGGGCACTTCTCCGCTCCATGGAATATTACCCCATTCCAAACTACCATTCCTCCATTCCCCCCCAAACTACTTCTTAAATCACAACCAAAACTTCGCCTTGAAGCCAAACATGAGGCCTTAAGCTGTATTGATAACTTAGTCACACAGCACACACTCTCCCAAATTATTTGCGCTGATGGTTCTGTTCACCAATCCACTGGTGCAGCTGGTAGTGCTGCTGTTGTCGTACAGAGTGATGGCTCTCTTAAAGAAATTGGAACACGCATCAATAATTGGGCCTCTACCCTTCAGACAGAACTGTTTCCCATACTCCTTGCACTGAAATGCATCTATGTATCAAAGATTGACAGTTTAATTGTAACTGATTCTCTGTCATCCATAAATGCTCTCAACTCATTAAGTATAAATTGTGGCATGCTTGTGTCAGAAGCCAGACACAGGTATGGTAGGATTGTGGACAGTGGAGTCAGAGTGCACATGCTGTGGATTCCATCTCACATTGGTCTTCAGATGCATGATAGAACTGATAAATTGGCTAAGCTGTATGCTTTCAAAGAGGGAGTAGATTACAATCTTGGCTTGTCAGGTAGTAGTTTGAGAACAATAATACGAAAAAAACTTCAACTGAATTTTATGGACTTAAGGCTCAGGGAGATTGACACCAGTGAGTCCATCTATCATCATTCTATCATGCAGGAGGAGCCACATGTCTATGGTGCATCCAACAAAATAAGCAGACTCTTGGATGTCACTACTGCCCGGCTCCGGCTGGGTTACAAGTATCTTTGGCAGGTTAAATCACCGCCACCAGATGTAGACCAAACGAAATGTAAACTTTGCCAGATGGACTATTGTCACACCCTGCGTCATTATGTACTGGAGTGTGATCAAATTAATGAATTTAGAAACAACTCGCTCAGAAATGTTCAAGAAATGGCAAAGTACTTTATCCACAGTGGTATATTGCAGACCATTCTGGAGAAATACCCTGACTTTGCTAGCTGTAAATAAAGCATTACCACGTGTGTGTGTGTGTGTGTGTGTGTGTGTGTGTGTGTGTGTGTGTGTGTGTGTGTTTGTGTGTGTGTGTGTGTGTGTGTGTGCACTCACCTAGTTGAGATTGCAGGGGTCGAGTCCAAGCTCCTGTGTGTGTGTGTGTGTTTGTGTGTGTTTGTGTGTGCGTGTGTATGTGTATGAGTGTATATGAGTGTGTGTGTGTGTCTGAGTGTGTGTGTGTGTGTATGAGTGTGTGTGTGTGTGTGTGTGTATGAGTGTGTGTGCGTGTGTGTGTATGAGTTTGTGTATGTGTGTGTGTGTGTGTGTGTGTATGAGTGTGTGTGTGTGTGTGTATGAGTGTGTGTGCGTGTGTGTGTATGAGTTTGTGTATGTGTGTGTGTGTGTGTGTGTGTGTGTGTGTGTGTGTGTGTGTGTGTTTGTGTGTGTGTGTATGAATTTGTATATGTGTGTGTGTGTGTGTGTGTCTCAACAATCAATATTTGCACCAATAACTCACTACAGTTGTGACCGGGTGTGGAAGTGTGAATTGCTCATTACACTATAATTTGTTCATGATTGTAGCCATGTATAAACGTAAGTAACCATTCTTACAGGATTCATTACCTTTGTAACTTGTGAGTTCATTACCTTGTACCTAGTTCAGCCATCACAACTTTGGAGCCCGGTCCCTGGACCCATTACGTACCTCTGTAATCTGTAAATACCTTTGTAACTTGTCATGATTGTGACTAGACCTACCTGGAGTTCATTACCTTTGTAAATTGTGAGTTCATTACCTTTGTAAATTGTGAATTCATTACCTCTGTAACTTGCTCAGCTATCAAAACTTTGGAGTCCAGTCCCTGGACCAATTATGTACCTCTGTAATCTTTTGACTACCGCCCACAGGATGGGTATGTGGTGACTACCACCCACAGGATGGGTATGGGGTGCATAATAAACATATTAAACTAACAACTAAAACAAGAACCATCATTCAGGAACCATCACAAAAACCATCACACGAACCATCCCTCAAGAACCATCACAAGAACCATTACAAGAACCATCACAAGAACCATTACAAGAACCATCACAAGAACCATTACAAGAACCATCACAAGAACCATCACAAGAACAATCACTCAAGAACCATCACAAGAACAATCACAAGAACCATCACAAGAACCATTACAAGAACCATCACAAGAACCATCACACGAACCATCACTCAAGAACCATCACAAGAACAATCACAAGAACCATCACAAGAACCATCACTCAATCATCACAAGAACCATCACAAGAACCATCACAAGAACCATCACAAGAGCCATCCCTCAAGAACTATCACAAGAATCATCACAAGAACCATCACAAGAACCATCACAAGAACCATCACAAGAACCGTCACTCAAGAACCATCATAAGAACCATCATGAGAATCATCACAAGAACCATCACTCAAGAACCATCACAAGAACCATCACAAGAACCATCACAAGAACCGTCCCTCAAGAACTATCACAAGAACCATCACAAGAACCATCCCTCAAGAACCATAACAAGATCCATCACAAGAACTATCACTAGAACCATCACAAGAACCATCACAGGAACCATCACAAGAACCATCACAAGAACCATCACAAGAACTATCACTAGAACCATCACAAGAACCATCACAGGAACCATCACAAGAACCATCACAAGAACCATCACAAGAACCATCACAAGAACCGTCCCTCAAGAACTATCACAAGAACCATCACAAGAACCATCCCTCAAGAACCATAACAAGAACCATCACAAGAACTATCACTAGAACCATCACAAGAACCATCACAGGAACCATCACAAGAACCATCACAAGAACCATCACAGGAACCATCACAAGAACCATCACAGGAACCATCACAAGAACCATCACAGGAACCATCACAAGAACCATCACAGGAACCATCACAAGAACCATCACAAGAACCATCACAAGAACCATCACAAGAACTATCACTAGAACCATCACAAGAACCATCACAGGAACCATCACAAGAACCATCACAGGAACCATCACAAGAACCATCACAGGAACCATCACAAGAACCATCACAAGAACCATCACAAGAACCATCACAAGAACTATCACTAGAACCATCACAAGAACCATCACAAGAGCCATCACAAGAACCATCACAAGAACCATCACAAGAACCATCACTCAAGAACCATCACTCAAGAACCATCACAGTCACCATCACAAGAACCATCACTCAAGAACCATCACAAGAACCATCACAATAACCATCACTCAAGAACCATCACAGGAACCATCACTCAAGAACCATCACAAGAACCATCACAAGAACCATCACAAGAACCATCACAAGAACCATCACAAGAGCCATCACAAGAACCATCACTCAAGAACCATCACAAGAACCATCACAAGAACCATCACAAGAACCATCACAAGAGCCATCACTCAAGAACCATCACAAGAACCATCACAATAACCATCACAAGAACCATCGCAAGAACCATCACAAGAACCATCACAAGAACCATCACTCAAGAACCATCACAAGAACCATCACAAGAACCATCACAAGAACCATCACAAAAACCATCACAAGAGCCATCACAAGAACCATCACTCAAGAACCATCACAAGAACCATCACAAGAACCATCACTCAAGAACCATCACAAGAACCATCACAAGAACCATCACTCAACCTGGAGTTTACCTGGAGAGAGTTCCGGGGGTCAACGCCCCCGCGGCCCGGTCTGTGACCAGGCCTCCTGGTGGATCAGAGCCTGATCAACCAGGCTGTTGCTGCTGGCTGCACGCAAACCAACGTACGAGCCACAGCCCGGCTGATCAGGAACTGACTTTAGGTGCTTGTCCAGTGCCAGCTTGAAGACTGCCAGGGGTCTGTTGGTAATCCCCCTTATGTGTGCTGGGAGGCAGTTGAACAGTCTCGGGCCCCTGACACTTATTGTATGGTCTCTTAACGTGCTAGTGACACCCCTGCTTTTCATTGGGGGGATGTTGCATCGTCTGCCAAGTGTTTTGCTTTCGTAGTGAGTGATTTTCGTGTGCAAGTTCGGTACTAGTCCCTCTAGGATTTTCCAGGTGTATATAATCATGTATCTCTCCCTCCTGCGTTCCAGGGAATACAGGTTCAGGAACTTCAAGCGCTCCCAGTAATTGAGGTGTTTTATCACAAGAACCATCACAAGAACCATCACTCAAGAACCATCACAAGAACCATCACAAGAACCATCACAAGAACCATCACTCAAGAACCATCACAAGAACCATCACAAGAACCATCACTCAAGAACCATCTCAAGAACCATCACAAGAACCATCACAAGAACCATCACAAGAACCATCACAAGAACCATCACAAGAACCATCACATGAACCATCTCAAGAACCATCACAAGAACCATCACAAGAACCATCACAAGAACCATCTCAAGAACCATCTCAAGAACCATCACAAGAACCATCACAAGAACCATCACAAGAACTATCACTCAAGAATTAGGAAATCTTAAATTTTATTTTCATCTAGCTAAAGGGTTGAACCCGTAGGGGTCATGTAGCACCTGGGGAATGGGAGGCATTCAGGTTTGATCCAAGGGGAGGACAAACACTGTTCCACGGATCAAGATCCCCTCACCAGCATCAAGGTACCTCCTTACGGGGTATTATTAATATTACTAGTCATAGTAATTATTAATGAATTAGAGGGTATTTTAGATACAATGTATAATAAAAAGCTGATTGTTATGTTACACTGATGATTATTATAATCAAAAAGAAGCGCTAAACCTACGAGGAATGAATTACATTCATTAGAGGGAGCACTAAACCCGTACGGTTCATACAGTACCTGGGGAAATGTGAGGCGACCAGGTTCAATCCAGGGCAAGGAAGTCTGGTCCAGTTCCTTGGATCAACAGACCCCTCACCGGCATGAAGGGACTTCCCTTGATTATTATAATCAAAACTAATGGTACATAATGTACCATTATGTACCATTACGTGCCATTATGTACCATTGCGCACCATTATGTACCATTATGTGCCATTATGTACCATTATGTACCATTATGTACCATTATATACCATTGTGTACCATTACATACCATTGCGTGCCATTATGTACCATTACGTACCACTACGTACCATTATGTACCATTACGTACCATTATGTACCATTATGGGTTTAGAACAGGTCGCTCCTGTCTGTCTCAACTACTGGATCACTACGACAAGGTCCTAAATGCACTAGAAGACAAAAAGAATGCAGATGTAATATATACAGACTTTGCAAAAGCCTTCGACAAGTGTGACCATGGCGTAATAGCGCACAAAATGCGCGCTAAAGGAATAACAGGAAAAGTCGGTCGATGGATCTATAATTTCCTCACTAACAGAACACAGAGAGTAGTCGTCAACAGAGTAAAGTCCGAGGCAGCTACGGTGAAAAGCTCTGTCCCACAAGGCACAGTACTAGCTCCCATCTTGTTCCTCATCCTCATATCCGACATAGACAAGGATGTCAGCCACAGCACCGTGTCTTCCTTTGCAGATGACACCCGAATCTGCATGACAGTGTCTTCCATTGCAGACACTGCAAGGCTCCAGGCGGACATCAACCAAATCTTTCAGTGGGCTGCAGAAAACAATATGAAGTTCAACGATGAGAAATTTCAATTACTCAGATATGGTAAACATGAGGAAATTAAATCTTCATCAGAGTACAAAACAAATTCTGGCCACAAAATAGAGCGAAACACCAACGTCAAAGACCTAGGAGTGATTATGTCGGAGGATCTCACCTTCAAGGACCATAACATTGTATCAATCGCATCTGCTAGAAAAATGACAGGATGGATAATGAGAACCTTCAAAACTAGGGAGGCCAAGCCCATGATGACACTCTTCAGGTCACTTGTTCTATCTAGGCTGGAATATTGCTGCACTCTAACAGCACCTTTCAAGGCAGGTGAAATTGCCGACCTAGAAAATGTACAGAGAACTTTCACGGCGCGCATAACGGAGATAAAACACCTCAATTACTGGGAGCGCTTGAGGTTTCTAAACCTGTATTCCCTGGAACGCAGGAGGGAGAGATACATGATTATATACACCTGGAAAATCCTAGAGGGACTAGTACCAAACTTGCACACGAAAATCACTCACTACGAAAGCAAAAGACTTGGCAGACGATGCACCATCCCCCCAATGAAAAGCAGGGGTGTCACTAGCACGTTAAGAGACCATACAATAAGTGTCAGGGGCCCGAGACTGTTCAACTGCCTCCCAGCACACATAAGGGGGATTACCAACAGACCCCTGGCAGTCTTCAAGCTGGCACTGGACAAGCACCTAAAGACAGTTCCTGATCAGCCGGGCTGTGGCTCGTACGTTGGTTTGCGTGCAGCCAGCAGCAACAGCCTGGTTGATCAGGCGCTGATCCACCAGGAGGCCTGGTCACAGACCGGGCCGCGGGGGCGTTGACCCCCGAAACTCTCTCCAGGTAAACTCCAGGTATGTACCATTACATACCATTATGTACCTCTGAAATCTTTTGACTACCGTCCACAGGATGGGTATGAGATGCATAATAATGTTAAACTAACTTTATGACCCAGTCCGGTACAGCTATTTAATAATAATAATAATAATAATTAATAATAATAATAATAATAATAATAATAATAATAATAAAGGACCCAATGGGAATATGTCACTGACTTGTTTGGGTTATCCCAGGTTCTCTACACATATGCTGCTATGTATGTTAATCTATTTAACTCTATTTGTGTATACCTGAATAAACTTACTTACCTACTTAGTGTTTATTTACTACAAGTACATGTACAAGGTTTACAGTCGTAGCTGACATCAGTAACATACTACTATATAGAAAGCCGCTTGTTATGCTGAGCATTTCCCGCAAATTAGGTCAATTTTGTCCCCAGGATGCGACCCACACCTGTCGACTAACACTCAGGTACCTATTTACTGCTAGGCGAAGAGGGACAGCAGGTGACTTAAAGAAACACGTCCAATATTTTCACCTGTACCGGGGATCGAACCACAGACTTAAATGTGTGAGCTGAGTGTGTTGCCATCCCAGCTACCTGACTAACCAAGTTCACAGTTGTGGTCTTGGTTAGAAAAGTTAGTCGGGTGTGTAAAGTTATCAGGTCTGATCCGAGGAAAAGGTAGGTAATTCTATACTCAAAGGCCCTTGACCATTATCAAGGTCCCTCTTGTGTCCCTTGAAGAGGACAATAAGAAAAGTGCTGAGTTGAAAGGCAATTTGTTACTCAGCTTTTCAACGGTTGAAATATGAGACAATTCGAGAATAAATTAAGCAATGAGCCTCATTTAAGGGTCATACGGCGCTGCATGACAGAATAGTAGCAGCAGAAGAAACAACAGCACCAACAACATCAGCAGCAGCAGCAACAGCGGCAGCAACAACCGCATCAACGGCAGCAACAACAACATAAGCAACACAC
Source organism: Cherax quadricarinatus (assembly GCF_038502225.1). Lineage (NCBI taxonomy): Eukaryota > Metazoa > Arthropoda > Malacostraca > Decapoda > Parastacidae > Cherax > Cherax quadricarinatus. Next base: position 8,780,485 of record NC_091362.1, on the reverse strand, counting down.
AAACACAAATCAGTAACAGCTTTTCTCACATTTGAGAACTACCGCAGCTCATCACCAACTGAGCAGAACTTACCCCGTAGACTCCATAGGAAAAATATATTGCCCAAAAATGTGCCGGAAATATAAAGGAAAGAGTTTCCTCCAAACAGTTTCATGCAACAATAAGATCCTAGTTAGGTGAAGTTTGTGTAACATTTTTATTATTTACACAACACCCATCCTATATATCTGGAGTATACCTAGAGAGAATGTCGGGGTTCAATGCCTCCGCAGCCCGGACTGTGACCAGGGCTCATGGTGAATCAGGGCCTGATCAACCGCGCTGTTACTGTTGGAACCACACAAACTGACGTACGAACCACAGCCCGGCTGGTCAGGTACTGACTTTAGGTGCGTGTCCAGTGCCTTCTTGAAGACAGCCAGGGGTCTATTGGTAATCCCCCTTAAATATGCTGAGAGGGAGTTGAACAGTCTCGGGCCCCAGACACTTACTGTGTTGTCACTCACTGTACTAGTGGCGCCCCTGCTTTTTATTGTGGGAATGTTGCATCTCCTGACGAGTCTTTAGCTTTCATGGGGAGTGATTTTCGTGTGCAAGTTTGATACTAATACCTCTAGGATTTTCAAAGTGTATACATGTATTATCATGTATCTCTCTCGCCTGCATTCCAGGGAATATAAATCAAGGGACTTCAACCATTCCCATTAATTTAGGTGCCTTATCGTACTGATGTGTACCGTGAAAGTTTTTTGTACATTCTCCAGGTCAGCAATTTCGCCTGCCTTGAAGGGGGCAGTTAATATACAGCAGTTTTCCAGCCTAGAGAGAGCAAGCGATTTAAAGAGAATCATTATGAACTTGATGTCCCTAGTTCTGAAGGTTATCATCATCCATCTTATCATTTTCCTAGCAGATGCTGTAGATACATTGTTGTGGTCTTTGAAGGCGAGATCCTCTGACATTATTACTCCCAGGTCTTTCACATTTCTTTTTCGCTCTATTGTATGGCTAGAATTTGTCGTATACCCTGATACAGTTTTAATTTCCTCAAGTTTTCCATAACTGAGTAGTTGAAATTTCTCTTCATTGAACTTCATATTGTTTTTAGTGGCCCATTTGAAGATTTGGTTAATGTCCACTTGGAGTCTTGCAGTGTCTTCAATGGAGGGCACTGCCATGGCAATCCGGGTGTCATATGGAAAAGCAGACACGGAGCTATGGCTTACGTCTCTGTCTATGTCAGATATGAGGATGAGGAATAGAATGGAAGTGCATACTGTGCCCTGTGAAACAGAGCTTTTCACAGAAGCTGCCTCAGACTTTAATCCATTTACTATTACTCTTTGTGCTCTACATGTCAGGAAGTTATAGATTTATCTACCAACTTTTCCTGTTATTCCTTTATCACACATTTTGTGCACTATTACACCATGGTCACACTTGTCGAAAGCTTTTGCAAAGTCTGTGTATACTACATCTGTATTTTGTTTATCCTCTACAGCATCCAGGACCTTGTCACAGTGGTCCAGTAGCTGGGACAGGCAGGAGCGACCTGCTGTAAACCCGTGTTGCCTTGGGTTGTGTAAGTGATGGGTATATATGTGGAAATTTATTCAGTCCTAAAGTTCCTCAGGGCAGATACGTCGTATAAAGATCCCATCAGGCCGTGGATGGAACGGCTGGGTTGGGTGGCCCTTACACCCACCCAAAACACACACACACCCGGCCGGGTTGGCGAAGGTGGTTGGAAGGTACATCTTAATTGATAGATTTACCCTTCAAGGAAGAGATAGGTAGTTTATACTGTTACTACACTATTATTAGGATTATTGAGGCAACTGTAGATAATAATAATGTAGACCTAAGACCTTAACATAGGTAGTAATAGGCCGATAATGTAGGCAAACACTAGGTTATATTAGCCAGGGAGAACTGGCAGCCCAAGTTTGAATGCTGGGGCATGGGATTTTGAGACCGCAGTACCCTTTCTTCTAAGATCAGACACTAACCGAGTAACAAGTGCCACGATAATCAGGGCAGTGCCCCACATGTCTACACATACTAGGCCCTGGGGAAATCTGGTGGAGGCACCTCGAAGTACTGTAGATGAAGTACTGTAGATGTCCTCCTCCATCAGGTCCATACAGTAAGACAAGACCTCCCTTTCTTTCTCAGTATTCTGGCCAGTTTCTGGGGGAATTTGCGAGTTGAACTGTGGGTCTTTGTGCAGCTGGGCGGCCAAATGATCAGTACATGCTAGCGACTCTTCGTGGTTAGGCCTTAGAAGCTAGTGTCACTCTCTGCATAGTTATACCAGGGGATACTCATCCCCTTGGAAATAGGAATTTCTGAGGTGCAGGCAGGTCACTAATACCGACTGAATATTGCAGGAATTAAGGTTCCCGGTTGCACGTGGTTCTGAGGGAGAGTCCAGAGGGGCTAAAGCTTAGGGAGGTTGAAGACCGGAATATATTCTCCAACACAAAGTAAGTTAGCCCTTTATTCGTGCATGCATGTTGAGATGGGGTATCTCCTAAGACCTCTTCCATAAGTTTCATTGCTCTGGCAGCCATCAGTTTGGTCTGTCGTAGGCTGATGGGAACAATAATCCCAACATGTGGATACTCTGTGGCTGCCTTAGTTGCATCATCTGCCGCCTCATTTCCCCGGATGTCAGCATGGCTGGGGATCCAGTTCAATGTCGATCTGTTACCCTGAACCACTAAGGCTGTCATTATGCTCAGGATCGATGTGATGAGGTGAACATTGTCCTGTGGTTGAGGATGCGAGAGGGCATTGATTGCAGAGGTGGAGTCAACGTGTATGACAGGCCGAAGTCGATGTCGTAGGGCGTGTGACAATGCCTGATGAATCGCCACCAGCTCAGCTTGAAGGATCGTGCAGTGGTCAGGGAGTCGGCAGCCTTGTGTGTGACCATTGTGGTACAGTCCAGCTGCTGCTCTCTTCCTGTCAAGGTCAACAGAACCATCTGTGAAATACACTGCACATGTGCATTCCTCTGCCAGTGCCATGCTTGTTTCAGCATTATTGCTGAGGGTATCTTGACTGCAGAGACGCTTAGAGATAGGCAGTTGCATGACACAAACATCGGCCGGATCTGGGCGCCAGGGAGGTGGTGGATGATATCCAGCAACAGGAAGGTCACAATTCTTCTCAAGGAGTAGTTGTATAGGCAGCAGCTTCCGCCCAGCAGCACAAAACGAACGGATCCAGGAGTAGTCCGTGAAGAGTGTGGGATCTTGTGTCATGGTTGTCAATATCCGTCTCCTTAGTGGGGTACCTTGCTGCCGATGCAGAATCGTGGCTACTTTGCCGGCGTTTATGTATCTTACTCTGTCAGCCAAGGAAGGAAGCCGTGGCCTCAGATCTGAGACATGCTGTGTTGGTCCAGATGGGGGCCCCAAGCATAGTTCTTATCGCCTGGTTTTGTACGACCTCCACCCTTTGCCTGCTCTGCGGGAAGAGATGAGCTAATGCCGGTGCACCGTAGTCAATGAGCGAGCGTATAGCTTGTATATAGTACAAGCGAAGTACATCTTTGCTTGCCCCTGCACGGTGCCTCGTCACAGCTCTCATGGCGTTGAGTCTGAGTAGAGCACATGACCTGACATACTCGGCCTGTTTCTGAAAGGTCAGCTTTTTATCAACGTAGATTCCCAAATATAGGTAGGAGCCTGTCCACTCAAGTTCTGTATCTTGAATACGTAATCTATTCACAGGATCTGGTCCCTTGAACATCATTGCAAGAGATTTCTCGGCCGAGATCTTGAGACCTAGTTCCTTGCAAGACTGCGTAATTAGGTCCAAAGCTCTCTGAGCCTGTCGCTCCAAATTTCCTTTCCCATTCACTATGAGTGCAAGATCATTAGCATAGCTGAGTAGCTGCGTACCACTATGAAAGGGAAGGCTCACAAGTTCCTGCATAAGGACGTTAAACAGGATAGGACTGAGCACGCCTCCTTGTGGCGTGCCGTTTTCCAGGGTTTTAAAGGAAGAGTAGTGTCTCTGAAAGCTGACACAGGCCTGCCTGTTCCTAAAGCCAGGAGGCGTCCTTTGATCCCCTTCCGAGCTAGTATTGCTAGGATTGCTGTGGGACTGGCTAGCTCAAATGCCTTCTCAAGGTCGAGGTAGACGACGATACTAGGTTTTTTGTTACTATCAGCAATCTGGCTTAGTAGGGTGGTTATGCACTCTGCTGTACCCACTCCTTTGGTGAAGCCAAATATGTGATGATGAGGGAGTCCAAGTTTCCATAGGAGGCGGTTTAACACCATCCTCACAGCAGTCTTGGCTAAACAGCTGGTCAGCGATATGGGTCTCATACTGCCTGGGTCCATGGGCTTTGGAACTGGTACAATGGTAGCCTTCTAAGCTGCTGGGAGTGTCCCGGCCCTCCACGACTTGTTTATAACGTCTAGTATGGCCTCCCATCCACTCTGCCCAGCCCATGCAATCATGGAGTACGTAACACCATCGATGCCCGGGGCAGTGTCACCTGTGTTCTTAATGGCATGTCGGAGTTCCAAGTCCATGAGGTCTTCATCAGTCACATCTTCCGACTCACATGCAGCTTGTATCGTTAGCTGGCGTTGTGGCAGAAGATCCGTCTGTATATTCCGGATGCCCTGTGAGAGCTGAGTGGAGGCTTCCCTGGAAGTGAAAAGCTCCACTAGTTTCTCAGCTTCCTGGAATGGGTTAGGGTGTACTGGTGGCCTCGGCTTGCTCTTGCCAGTTGCTATGTTTAGCTTGCCCCATATCTCAGATAAGGTGGTGTGATGCCCGAAAGTTGAGCACCACTCCAGCCATTTCTCAGTTTTTACTCTGAGAGAGACTCTGCAGGCATGCTGCACAATGACTCAGAGTATTCCTGTTCTCTGCCGTAGGGTTACGCCTGTATAGCTTCCTAAAAGAGTTGATGCGGTGATTCTGCTCCCGCACCTCGTCATTGTAGAACCACCAGTCTCTTTTGTGAGTGCGTCCTGCGGACTTCTTTGGAACTGCGCACTCTGCTGCCTGGTTGAGAACAGTGATTAGTTCCTGTTCAGCTGTATCACAGTCTTCGGATAGAGTGTATGTGGACCACCAGTCATGAAGATAATCCTGGAACACCTTCCAGTTGGCCCTCTTTACGTCCCATCTAGGAGGCAGCACAACTGTGGGAGGCCTCTTGATGTTGAAGGTGGTGATCACTGCAAAGTGATCACTGACAATGTGAGAATGAGTTTCCCATGTGGCTCCTGCTACGAGTTGTCTTGTCCCGAAGGTAAGGTCGAGACAGCCACCCAACAGGTGTGTGGGGTCTCCATTGTTTAGCAACTTTACCTCTGGAATATCGTGTAAAAGCATTGCTATGTGTCTGCCAGCAACATTGGTTGCTGAGTGAGAGTGCAACATTAGGTGATGTGCATTGAAATCTCCACCCACAATAATATGCTCAGTGCGTGCTAGCGCTAGGAGCTCTGCAATGTCGAGGGTATGTCTTGGGTTCTTGTAGATGTTATAGATGGTAATGGGCGCCCCAGGTATGTGTGCAAGGATGGCCTGTACCTCGACATCCTCCCCACAGTTCACAGGGTTGGCTATAACCTCGTGTGGTATTGTATCGGATACAAATACAGCTGTGCCTCTGCAGTGAACGCCTGCGTCCATGTGCCGAAAATACCCAGCAAAACTGGGTAGTCTTGGGCACATAGTTGGGACAGTCAGAGTTTCCTGTAGCAAAACGATGTCAACCCAATCCCGAATTACTGCCTCCAGCAAGAGGTGCTGTTTGCCCCTCAGGCCCTGAATGTTCCATTGTAGAACCTTGAGGGTGTGATTTGGTACCGAAGTTATTCCATCGCTGTTGTTTCCTGAGCTGGAGGCTGAGCCCAGCCCGCTCTGAGAACCTGCAAATTCATGGCATCCACTGTCTCCTCCTCAGTCAGTAAGCACACTCTCAGGAGCGTACTGACCATCTGCTGGAATACGCTCTGTTGTTCCGTGGAGTTGATTGTGTTGCAAATAAGATCCATGAACACCTTGATGAGTGCTACGAGATCCTCCCTGGTGAGGGCCTGCTTTGGGGTTCGAAACAGTGGATATTACCTGGGTTGTTGTGGTCTGTAGGGACTGCTGAGGGTTGGATTTCTTTATTGTATGCACCGTGGCCTGTTGCTGTATACCAAGTTGGGTTGCCGGGATCTGCTGTTGAGTTGCCAGTTGAGCCTGTAAAGGGGCTGTACCGGGTAAGGAGTGCCTGCGCTGTCGTGCTATGGCCGGTGGGGGCTCGCTTATTGCCGCCTGCTGATCGCGTTGACCAGATGTACCCTGTTGATGCCTCCTGTTCCTCTTGTTTCTGTTTCTTCGTTGAGGTAGGGGTGCAGGAGGTTCCTGACCATGACGCCTGGTTGAGGCTTCGAGGATTGGGAATTCCTGGGCATTGAGTTGGGTTAGCTGATGAGAGATCTGCGGTGTGGCAGGGTACTCTGCACCCATCGTCTGCTGAGAGTGATGATCCGTCATAGCCTGCTGCCGAGTTTTTGGCGTCTTCCAGACTCCTTGAATTCTGGTGAGCCTCTCAGGGCATCAAGGATTCCAGGCATGGTGTTTCTGCCTGCAGTTTGGGCATTGTGGAGTGGGTGGCAATGCATTTTTCAGCTTGGTGATCCATTCCTCGGTAGGGTGGTGCTGACTGCAGACACCGCAGATTACTCTATTCAGACAGAGTGCACCCAGGTGTCTGTAACGCTGACACTTGAAACAGTGAACTGGTTCTGCTGTGAAGGTCCTGACATCGTACCTGCCCCAAGAACCGAGGTCCAGCTGGGATGGCAGAGGTCCTGCATGCTGTATGAGGACCTGTTGGGTTGGTGCATTGCCTGCCGTCTTTACCTTGAGACGTTGAGCTGACACCACACTGGGGTGAGCTGCTACTGCCTCGACGGGCATCATCAGCGGGTATCGCATCACTACACCCTTGGTGATCTTCTGCCGAGAGTCCAGTTTCTCCAGGGTGAATGAGCAATCTGTCTCTATGACTCTCTTCAAGGTGGTGTACATTTCCTTGTTGAGAGGAGTCAATATTGGTTCTCCCCCCAAGTTGAACCATATCTTGAACTTCAGGTTGTGTCGTGATTCCAGGTATGAAACAACGCCATAGTGGGTTCTGCGGTCCCCATAAGACTTCACCTTGAATTTGCCAGGTGGGTTGAGCTGGTTTGCCTGCTCCTTGGACAGACGGCGCTTCTTGTTGTTGTCCACAGTGATCCATCCTTCTTGGTTCTCGGGGGGGTGGGGTGTTTATTTCCTCCCCTGTTTCCATATTCGCTGGCTCCATGGTTGGAACTGTCAGATCTGCTACAATGTGACCAGGGTCTTCCTCTTCCTCTTCCTCTGATGACACGGAGTGGTCTCACAACTTCTTCGCTAGAATTGCGCCCCACATTTCCAAATCTGAGTCCTCCATCGTGTTCATGGAGCATCGTGGCCTCTTCTTTTCGGCAGAAGCCATGTGCCTATCTAGTGATAAGGAAGTGTACTCCGTGAACTGAGTGTGACCTGTGAATGTTGTGACTCAAGTCACGTGGATGACTTGAATAAAGATTCCCATATGTTGCATAAGTGTCTCAATCTTCAACTTGTCGGTTTTTCAAACCATTCATCACAACTGTCAGACACTGCAGCATCATGGTATCTTGTTACAAAGAATTCTTCAACACTTGTCCAACCTTTGGACGAAGACCTACTTCGACTAGTGGATGGTACCACTATGACCCTGCGTCCTCCAGCTTCGCCTCACCTGACTACAGTATATAAGCCATGTCTACGGCCCTATGCTGTACATTCTATAAGATTGATGGACTGAACACATCGACTCCAGGCTGAGGGACTGATTACCTCAAATTCCTCCTCTCCTTACACCTTCTGCTTTGTATTGGACTGATGAAGCCACTGTGTGGCAAAACGTTTCCTGAATAAGAATTCCTATATGTTGCATAAGTATCTCAATCTTCAACTTGTCGGTTTTTCAAACCATTCATCACAGCTGTCAGACACTGCAGCATCATGGTATCTTGTTACAAAGAATTCTTCAACATTTGTCCAACCTTTGGACGAAGGCCTACTTCGACTTGTGGATGGTACCACTATGACCCCGCCTCCTGCTTCTCCTCGCCTGACTACAGTATATAAGCCACGTCTATGGCCCTATGCTGTACATTCTACAAGATTGATGGACTGAACACATCGACTCCAGGCTGAGGGACTGATTACCTCAAACTCCTCCTCTCCTTACACCTTCTACTTTGTATTGGACTGATGAAGCCACTGTGTGGCGAAACGTTTCCTGAATAAAGATTCCCATATGTTGCATAAGTGTCTCAATCTTCAACATACAAACCTAATGGAGTTCTATGGCAGGGTGACAGGGTAGATTGCATTTTCTTGGACTGTAAAGCATTTAACACAGTTCCACACAAGAGATTAGTGCAAAAGCTGGAGGACCAGGCAGGGATAACAGGGAAGGCACTGCAATGGATCAGGGAATACCTGTCAGGAAGACAACGGTGAGTCATGGTATTGCCCAAGGTGTCAGAGTAGGTGCCTGTGACGAGTGGGGTTCCACAGGGGTCAGTCCTAGGATCGGTGCTGTTCTTGGTATATGTGAACGATATGATGGAAGAAATAGACACAGAAGTGTCCCTGTTTACAGACGATGTGAAGCTGATGAGAAGAATTCAATCGGACGAGTACCAGGCAGAACTACAAAGGGATCTGGACAGGTTGCAGGACTGGTCTAGCAATTGGCTCCTGGAGTTCAACCCCACCATGTGCAGTCATGAAGGTTAAGTAAGTAAGTAAGTAAGTTTATTCAGGTATACACAAATACAGTTACATAGAATTATCATACATAGCAGCATATGTGTAGAGAACCTAGGATAACCCAAAAAAGTCAGACAGAGTGACTTATTTCCATTGGGGAAGGGCTAAGAAGACCGCAGATGGAGTACAGTCTAGGGAGCCAGGGGCTACAAACCTCACTCAAGGAAAAGGATCTTGGGGTGAGTATAACTCCGGGCACATCTCCTGAGGTGCACATCAACCAAATAACTGCTGCAGCATACGGGTGCCTAGTAGACCTAAGAACATCATTCTGACATCTGAATAAGGAATCACTCAGGACCCTGTACACCGTGTATGTTAGGCCTATATTGGAATATGCAGCACCAGTTTGGAATCCACACCTAACCAAACACGTAAGGAAGCTAAAGAAAGTGAAGAAGTCTTCAACAAGATTAGCCCCAGAGCTAAGGGGCATGTGCTACGGGAAGAGGTTAAGAGATATCGACCTGACAACACTGGAAGACAGGAGAGATGGGGGGATATGATAACGACATAAAATACTGAGAGGAATCAATAAGGTGGACAGAGACAGGATGTTCCAGAGATGGGACACAGCAACAAGAGGTCACAGTTAGAAATTGAAGACTCAGTTGAATCACAAGGATGTTAAGAAGTGTTTCATCAGTCACAGAGTTGTCAGGAAGTGTAATACTCTGGGAAGTGATGTAGTGGAGGCAGGATCCATACATAGCTTTAAGAAGAGGTATGATAAAGCTCATGGAGCAGGAAGAGTGACCTAGTAGTGGCCAGTGGAGAGGCAAGGAGCTGCGACCCAACCCCTGCAACCACAAGTAGGTGAATACACACACACGAAATGGTAATGGTTTTACAGTAAGCAAAGTCAGGGTATTTTTCCAGAATGGTTTGTAATACACCACTGTAGATCAAATACTTTGACATATCTTGAACATTTCTGAGTGAGTTGTCACTGACTTCATTAATTTTATCACATTCCAGCACAATGATGCAAGGTGTGGCAGTAGTACATCCGTCAAAGTTTACATTTCATTTGGTCTACATCTGGTGGTGATTTAACCTCCCAAAAATACCTGTATCCCAGCCATAACCAAGCGAAAGTAACATCCAAGAGTCGGCTTATTTTACTGGATGCACCATAGACATGTGGCTTCTCCTGCACAATATTATTATTATTATTATAATCAAGGGGGAAGCACTAAACCCAGAGGATTATACAGCGCCTGGGGGGGATGTGGAAGGCATTCAGGCTTAATTCGGGGAACTGGAGCACAGATCCAATTCCCTAAATCAAGAGCCCCTCACCAACATCAAGGAACCTTCCTTGAGGGGCCCTGCACAATAGAATAATGATAGATGGACTGATCGGTGTCAATCTCCCTGAGTCTTAGGTAGGTCAGTAAAGTTCAGTTGAAGTTCTTTTTGTATTATTTTCAAACTTACAGCCCAAGATTGTCATCTACTCCTTTTGAATGCATATAACTTAGCTAATTCATCAATTCTAACATGCATCTGAAGACCAGAGGTGCTCACAGACCCTCCACCCAAGTCAACAAGCTTTCAGTATGCCTAGGAGCAGCTAATGTGTAACACTCCAGATTACACAAGAGTTCATGATGGAATCATCAGAGATTGGCTGCACACAAGGTAAATATCAGGAACTTCATGGGTCTTTATTGGAATGTGCAAAAGCCATCCAATATAGACCAATTTTACATAATATTTTGTTTCCTGCATTACATATTGCCCTTTTGTTTTGCCAGATATTATTCCTTCATGGTTGTAACTTGATACTAGTGAAACGCTCTTCCAAGAAATTTGAGTTACCCTTTTCTTGCTCGAATAAAGCTCGTTAAGTTCCATTCTCAGGCATTTGTGGTCACAGTGGCGCCTATGCTAACCTTCCTATGGTGTAGATTATTATTATTATTACAATCAAGGGGGAAGCGCTAAACCCGGAGGATTATACAGCGCCTGGGGGGGGATGTGGAAGGCATTCAGGCTTAATTTGGGGAACTGGAGCACAGATCCAATTCCCTAAATCAAGAGCCCCTCACCAACATCAAGGAACCTTCCTTGAGGGGCCTATGGTGTAGAAATATACCTAGTTGGACGAATCTTATTGTGGCTAGCTGGTTCAGTGGCTAACACGACGGTCTGGAGTTTTGAGACACTCTGATCGCGGGTTCTATCCCCACCCGAGGTATGGTTTGTTTGCAATCGTGTCATTACAGTTTCATGAGTCATGGAAATATAAACACACATGCAGTATAATGTGATCCTTTATTGACAACGTTTTGCCCACACAGTGGACTTTTTCAAGTCACAAACAGATCTACCTGGGTGGAAGGTACACGAGTATTTATAGTCAGGTTCAGAATGTTGAGTCACGTGGAGAATGCTGCATCTGACCCAACATTCTGAACCTGACCCAACATTCTGAACCTGACCATAAATACTTGCGTACCTTCCACCCAGGTAGATCTGTTTGCGACTTGAAAAAGTCCACTGTGTGGGCAATACGTTGTCGATAAAGGATCACATTATACTGCATGTGTGTTTATATTTCCATTGTCGGTATTTTATACCATTTATTTCCTTCGCGAGTCATGTTGACGGCTTTGAGGGGACTTGAGCTAGAGTTCGTCACGGCCACACTAGCTGGAGATTCGTCTGTAAAAACTTGCATTTGTGGTCACAGTGGTGCCTATGCTAACTTTCCTATGGTGTAGAAATATACCTAGTTGGACGAATCTTATTGTGGCTAGTTGGTCCAGTGGCTAACGCGACGGTCTGATGTTTTGAGACTGATCGCGGGTTCTATCCCCGCCCGTGGTATGGTTTATCAGCCAAATAGGTTATTGGCTGGTTTCTCGGCTTCCGGTTATTGGCCGTTATTTCGCTTATTGGCCATGAGACACATCAACCCACCTGCCCGCCAGCCGCTCGCGTGTTTGTAAGTCGGTCTGGCCGTCTCTCTGGGCGAGCGAGGACACTTCTGCTCATTCATCCAAACATTAAGGAAGCTAATGTTGTGAAAAGGAGTTTAGCAGGAAGTGTAGTAGGCAGGCAGGGAGTGTAGCAGACAGGCAGTGTGTGTAGTAGGGAGGCAGGACCCCAATGGAAATAAGTCACTGACTTGGATTATCCTAGGTTCTTTACACATGCTGTGGAAAGGAGGCAGGGAGTATAGCAGAGAAACAGGGAATATGGAAGGGAGGCAGGGAGTGTACCAGGAAACAAGGAGTGTGGAAGGGAGGGAGTGTAGCAGGGAAACGGAGTGAAGCAGCAAAATGGAGGCAGGGAGTGGAGCAGGGAAACGGAGTGTGGAAGGGAAGCTGGGAGTGTAGCAGGGAAACTGGGAGTGTGGAAGAGAGGCAGGAAGTGTAGCAGGGAAAGAGAATGTGGGAGGCAGGGAGTGTAGCCGGCATTCAGGAAGTGTAGCATGGAGGAAGTGTAGCAGGGAGTGTAGGAGGAAGGCAGGGAGGGAAGTAACCCCAGAGGGGGGCTTTGATACCTAAAGTCCTTATGGAGGGGGATTCACCTTCCGAACAATCAATCCTCCCTCTCTCCTCCTGTCTTCCATAAGCCAACAAGTCTTCAATAAAAGTATGTAATAGTGATTTAAATGTTTATTTTATTTAGTTCATTGTTTTGTGTAAAACTATAATTAATCTTTAAAAAATGTATTTTTTGTTAATATTTTTGAATGTCTGGAATGGATTGTTTTTTTTTTGTTTTGTTTTTTTTCAACAAGTTGGCCGTCTCCCACCGAGGCAGGGTGACCCAAAAAAGAAAGAAAATCCCCAAAAAGAAAATACTTTCATCATTCAACACTTTCACCACACTCACACATTATCACGGTTTTTGCAGAGGTGCTCAGAATACAACAGTCTAGAAGCATACACATATAAAGATACACAACATATCCCTCCAAACTGCCAATATCCCAAAACTCCTCCTTTAAAGTGCAGGCATTGTACTTCCTATTTCCAGGGAAATATTTCAATTTTAGGCCATTTCGGTTTTAGGCCGACCATCTGGAATGGTTTATGGCCGATAACCAAGGGTCCACTGTATTAAAATGCTTGCCAGAGGAGCGTGTTATTTTCTTTGTGGGTAACTCCTTGTAAATCAGAGTATTATTAGACTATTATTACTGCATGCATAGGAATGCTAAGACAATAGGGATTATACTGCCCCTGGGATAAATGAGAGGCAATCAGGTTTGATCCAAGGAAAGGAATAGGTCCAGTTAGATTAAGAGCAGCTTATTGGCATCAAAGTACTTTCCTGGAGGAATATTAGCAGGAAACAATGAAGTAAAGATGCAAAAGAGGAAGGTTACCCCCATCCTTCCTTCACTTTTCACAAACACTTCAGAGTACAAGAAACCAAGGCATAGCATTGTAGTATTTTACTGTATTCAGTCATCTGGTAAAAAATTTAATCCACAGAAAATTAAGTAAATGTTAATTCAAAATTGCTCCTCCTCCTGCTTGAAGTGCTTTTAAAAAATATTTTATCTTGCAACTCAGTTACAATATTTTTACTTGTCTTTCACAGACATTTACTCTACAATTATTTATTGCTATTTGTAAATGCATTACAGAAGTCTATTTTTACTCAAAGGGAGTCCATGCATTACTGTATTTTTGAACCATCCATAATGTACCCAGTTTAATACAGCTTGCAATACTGACATGTTTATGCTAAAATAAAAAAAAATTACATCATGTGTAGGACAAGATAGAGTAATTAAAATTGCCAAAAACTATTATACATTTTATTAGACGGAATTCCAGTTATTATTTCCACAACTTTACAACACTGCTCTAATCCAGACCAAAGATACACTACATTTCTCTAAATTTTCTCCACATATTATACACAAGGTAAACACAAAAAAAGATAATAAATTAAAAGCATAATCTCTTATGTAAATAAGAGCAGCTGTGGTCAGTTCCTGGAATGTGTCAATGTGTGTCACCTGTGATTCCCTGTAGGTTGGAAACCTCTATCACCTAGTCTTTATGCATACAACACAACTGCTCCACTAATATATACAACAACTGCACCAAGTTGTGCTAAGTAACAACAGCATATTAAGAAAAATGTTTACAACCTACAGGAATATACTTACAAAAGCTATCAACTCAATATGTTTGAAGTTTGTTCTGTCAGCCTCAATGGTGGGTACCATGTGATTTTCTATTTAAAAACATTACTTATGTATCTCCATGTTTTTCCTTATTATGCTGAAAAAATTGCAATAAAAAAAGCATGGAAAAAAGATCCCTGGAATATTTCTTTTAATTTCATTTATCAGGCCTTTGTTGCCAACATTTCAATTAAAATTAACCAATAGTTAAAGTCATGGATGTTTATTGTCTTGTCATGCACACTAGTTATGGCTCAATGCACAATCAATCTATCAATATTTTCAACATCTTACTATACAACAAATCCTATCATGATTAAAAATGAGAACCATTATAAAAATGAAAACTTATGGGTTAGCCTTTAAAAAATATATGGTTCCAAAAATAACCTGATAAATTCTTTACAAATTATTTCTATCTTGATCATATTTGATAAATACAGCTAACATTTACCTTAAAACATGATTTATGTGACATTTTGTAAAATCCATAAACAATGATAACAATAACCTATTTTTCACAAATTTACAACCATTCCCTGATAAAATATAATTACCAAGTTTATAATCACCTGGAGATATATACACACTACTGTGGTCGGTCTCGTGGGTAGAACTCTGCAAGAGTAGAGGCTGGGATACGCTTGAGCATTTCTTTGGGGAAGATACGAAGCAACTGCCATCCAATGTCCAGAGACTCAAAGACAGTGCGCTTCATATACGATCCTTGAGAGATGAACGACTTCTCAAACTTTCCAAGAAACTCTAGATAAAGTAAATCATCAGAGGTAAGAGCCTCTTCACCCACCACAGCCTTCATGGCCTGAAGATCTTTGCCAATGGCATAACAAGCATATAGCTGGTTGGAGACGTCAGAATGATCCTTACGTGTCATTCCCTCACCAATAGCAGACTTCATAAGTCGAGATAGTGATGGTAGTACATTGATAGGTGGATAAATTTGACGATTGTGCAACTGACGCTCAACATAAATCTGACCTTCTGTGATGTAACCCGTGAGATCAGGAATGGGATGAGTAATATCTGTAAAAAGAAAGCATTTTACTATGTTATTCCCCACAACTGCAACTTTTTTTTTAAATCAAAAGTGGAGTACAGTATATCATATTACAGTATATCTGTAATCATTTCATAAGAAACAGCAACCTTTAATCAACAGAATGCATAAACAAAAATAAAGACATGGAGTAATAAAAAGAAAAAAAAAATTAACTAAATTCTTACCATCATTAGGCATAGTAAGAATAGGAATTTGCGTGATGGAAC
Source organism: Cherax quadricarinatus (assembly GCF_038502225.1). NCBI lineage: Eukaryota > Metazoa > Arthropoda > Malacostraca > Decapoda > Parastacidae > Cherax > Cherax quadricarinatus. The sequence continues at coordinate 8,765,156 of NC_091362.1, read as the reverse complement.
CTTGTCGTCCCTCTACTCTGCCAGCACGTTCATAAATAGTGGCTAAATCGGTGTACATGTAACCAGGGAAACCACGACGACCTGGCACTTCCTCTCTGGCTGCAGATACCTAAAATGAAGAAATTTTTTTTTTTTTTTTCAACAAGTCGGCCATCTCCCACCGAGGCAGGGTGACCCAAAAAAGAAAGAAAATTCCCAAAAAGAAAATACTTTCATCATCATTCAACACTTTCACCACACTCACACATTATCACTGTTTTTGCAGAGGTGCTCAGAATACAACAGTTTAGAAGCATATACGTATAAAGATACACAACATATCCCTTCAAACTGCCAATATCCCAAACCCCTCCTTTAAAGTGTAGGCATTGTACTTTCCATTTCCAGGACTCGAGTCCGACTATATGAAAATAACCGGTTTCCATGAATCCCTTCACTAAATATTACCCTGCTCACACTCCAACAGATCGTCAGGTCCCAAGTACCATTCGTCTCCATTCACTCCTATCTAATACGCTCACGCACGCTTGCTGGATGTCCAAGCCCCTTGCCCACAAAACCTCCTTTACCCCCTCTCTCCAACCCTTTCGAGGACGACCCCTACCCCGCCTTCCTTCCCCTATAGATTTATATGCTTTCCATGTCATTCTACTTTGATCCATTCTCTCTAAATGACCAAACCACCTCAACAACCCCTCTTCTGCCCTCTAATACTTTTATTAACTACACACCTTTTCCTAATTTCCACTCTCCGAATTTTCTGCATAATATTTACACCACACATTGCCCTTAAACAGGACATCTCCACTGCCTCCAACCGTCTCCTTGCTGCTGCATTTACTACCCAAGCTTCACACCCATATAAGTGTGTTGGTACTACTATACTTTCATACATTCCCTTCTTTGCCTCCATAGATATCGTTTTTTGACTCCACATATACCTCAACGCACCACTCACCTTTTTTCCCTCATCAATTCTATGATTAACCTCATCCTTCATAAATCCATCCACCGACACGTCAACTCCCAAGTATCTGAAAATATTCACTTCTTCCATACTCCTCCCCAATTTGATATCCAATTTTTCTTTATCTAAATCATTTGATACCCTCATCACCTTACTCTTTTCTATGTTCACTTTCAACTTTCTACCTTTACACACATTCCCAAACTCATCCACTAACCTTCGCAATTTTTCTTTAGAATCTCCCATAAGCACAGTATCATCAGCAAAAAGTAACTGTTAATTCCCATTTTGAATTTGATTCCCCATAATTTAATCCCACCCCTCTCCCGAACACCCTAGCATTTACTTCCTTTACAACCCCATCTATAAATATATTAAACAACCATGGTGACATTACACATCCCTGTCTAAGACCTACTTTTACCGGGAAGTAATCTCCCTCTCTTCTACACACCCTAACCTGAGCCTCACTATCCTCATGAAAACTATTTACAGCATTTAATAACTTACCACCTATTCCATATACTTGCAACATCTGCCACATTGCTCCTCTATCCACTATCATATGCCTTTTCTAAATCCATAAATGCAATAAAAATTTCCCTACCTTTATCTAAATACTGTTCACATATATGCTTCAATGTAAACACTTGATCTACACATCCCCTACCCACTCTGAAACCTCCTTGCTCATCCACAATCCTACATTCTGTCTTACCTCTAATTCTTTCAATTATAACCCTACCATACACTTTTCCTGGTATACTCAGTAAACTTATTCCTCTATAATTTTTAGTCTCTTTTGTCCCCTTTCCCTTTATATAAAGGGACTATACATGCTCTCCGCCAATCCCTAGGTACCTTCCCCTCTTTCATACATTTATTAAACAAAAGTACCAACCACTCCAACACTATCCCCCCCCCCTGCTTTTAACATTTCTGTCATGATCCCATCAGTTCCAGCTGCTTTACCCCCTTTCATTCTATGTAACGCCTCACATACCTCCCCCACATTTACATTCTGCTCTTCTTCACTCCTAAAAGATGGTATACCTCCCTGACCAGTGCATGAAATTACTGCCTCTCTGTCTTCCTTAACATTTAAAAGTTCCTCAAAATATTCTCGCCATCTACCTAATACCTCCATCTCCCCATCTACTAACTCCCCTACTCAGTTTTTAACTGACAAATCAATACTTTCCCTAGGCTTTCTTAACTTGTTTAACTCACTCCAAAATTTTTTCTTATTTTCATTAAAATTTCTTGACAGTGCCTCTCCCACTCTATCATCTGCTCTCCTTTTGCACTCTCTCACCACTCTCTTTACCTTTCTTTTACTCTCCATATACTCTGCTCTTCTTATAACACTTCTGCTTTGTAAAAACCTCTCATAAGCTACCTTTTTCTCTTTTATCACACCCTTTACTTCATCATTCCACCAATCACTCCTCTTTCCACCTGCCCCCACCCTCCTATAACCACAAACTTCTGCCCCACATTCTAATACTGCCTTTTTAAAACTATTCCAACCCTCTTCAACCCCCCCACTACTCATCTTTGCACTAGCCCACCTTTCTGCCAATAGTCGCTTATATCTCACCCGAACTTCCTCCTCCCTTAGTTTATACACTTTCACCTCCCTCTTACTTGTTGTTTCCACCTTCCTCTTTTCCCATCTACCTCTTACTCTAACTGTAGCTACAACTAAATAATGATCCGACATATCAGTTGCCCCTCTATAAACATGTACATCCTGGAGCCTACCCATCAACCTTTTATCCACCAATACATAATCTAATAAACTACTTTCATTACGTGCTACATCATACCTTGTATATTTATTTATCCTCTTTTTCATAAAATATGTATTACTTATTACCAAATCTCTTTCTACACATAGCTCAATTAAAGGCTCCCCATTTACATTTACCCCTGGCACCCCAAATTTACCTACTACTCCCTCCATAACATTTTTACCCACTTTAGCATTGAAATCCCCAACCACCATTACTCTCACACTTGATTCAAAATTCCCCACGCATTCACTGAACATTTCCCAAAATCTCTCTCTCTCCTCTACACTTCTCTCTTCTCCAGGTGCATACACGCTTATTATAACCCACTTTTCACAATCTTTATTTTACTCCACATAATCCTTGAATTAATACATTTATAGTCCCTCTTTTCCTGCCATAGCTTATCCTTCAACATTATTGCTACTCCTTCTTTAGCTCTAACTATTTGAAACCCCTGACCTAATCCCATTTATTCCTCTCCATTGAAACTCTCCCACCCCCTTCACCTTTGTTTCACTTAAAGCCAGGACATCCAGCTTCTTCTCATTCATAACATCCACAATCATCTCTTTCTTATCATTTGCACAACATCCACGCACAGACTTCCTATTTTGACAATTTTCTTCTTATTCTTTTTAGTAATCTTTACAGGAAAAGGGGTTACTAGCCCATTGTTCCCGGCATTTTAGTTGACTTTTACAACACGCATGGCTTACGGAGGAAAGATTTTTATTCCACTTCCCCATGGATATAAAAGGAAAAGTAATAAGACCAAGAACTATTAAGATAAAATCTAAGAAAATTCAGACGAGTGTGTATAAATAAATGTGTACATGTATGTGTAGTGTGACCTAAGTGTAAGTAGAAGTAGCAAGACATACCTGTAATCTTGCATATTTATGAGACAGACAAAAGACATCAGCAATCCTACCATCATGTAAAACAATTACAGGCTTTCGTTTTACACTCATTTGGCAGGACAGTAGTACCTCCCTGGGTGGTTGCTGTCTACCAACCTACTATATGTTCTACTAATATGTTCTGTAATTACCAAATTTATTTTTTATTTTTTTTTTTTTTTTTGGGGGGGGGGGATAATTTCAAGGTCAGAATATGGAATACAAATGAGACATTCAGAGAGGAAGACAGAATAACCACATTAGGATGCTGAATGAGATATTGAAAATTAAGTCAGCATACTCCCTGAAAACTGGGTCAGCATGCCCTATAAATTTTCAATGGGAACCTCTATGTAATGGTCCTTTGAGAAAATAAAGTGACCACTGTGCAGCTGAGAATGTTTCCAGTCCACACTATTTCCTAGATACAAAACGTTATTACATTTAACATTAGTGGGGATGTTTTTCAAGGCTTTCTTGGGCATGTTTTTGTGAAGGCATATTATCAAAACTGTTGAGGAATTGACAACCAGATCCTTGCTGGATGCTCACTGTTTCCTACTCCTGCCTTAAGTAATTAATGATCTTTGCAATTGTCTTGTGTCAGCAACTTTCTCCTGCCCATATTAATTCACCGAATGCAAAAATGACCAACAAACTAGGCCCTCAAGATCACACCACACACAAGAACCATGAACAGAAAGCAGTCCACAACACAAGCCCTGAATGTACTTATGATGCAGCCAGTAGCTGTAGGGAATCCTGAAATGTTCCACTGAGTTGCAAGGCCAGCATCACTTCATCAACAAGCTTAATAGGATAGGGCATTTCTTTGTACATTGAAGTACACTGTGTGCTTTCTATATGGCACACTTTAATGACAAGCACTGTATGTGATTGACTGTCCACTTATTGAGGAATGCAGGGATAGACAACTAAGTAACTTATGTGATATGTTAAGGCATCACATTAATGAAAATAAGATACCATACATATTAAGCAAATACCTTAAATTTGCTTACAACAGATTAATACGACTTTTAGATAATATCCAGATTTACTCCTGCTAACCTAATTGGTGCCTAATTTTCAGGACTTTTGTGTATCCATGTGCTTTTGCACTACTGTTCACAGGATGGACATAGGTTCACAATCAACAAGCTGCCTCAGTAGCAAAATCTAAAAAAAAATTATGTAAACATCCTGTGGCAATGCTCAATAATGGATCCTGCCTCACAAGAATGGCTGAAGAAAGGCAGGAGACAAATGAAGGCCTTGAGAATCCTGAGTATAAAAAAAAAAAAAAAAAAAAAAAAAAAAAAAAAAAAAAAAAAAAAAAAAAAAAAAAAAAAAAATTTTGCTTCTGTCAATAAAATAGACTCGTTCTATACTATCAGTGTTAGTAAGAGCTTAATCAAGAGAGTACTTTGTTACTAGATTTTGCAGTTTTTTCTAGACTGCACTTAATAAGGAACAGGCAAAGAACATAGACAATTCAGCATACAAACAAGTACATTTAGTTGGCCTTAGGACATAAATGAACCTGGGGTCTTGAAATCAAGATAGCTAGCACCAATAGCAAGACAGACATTCCATAAAACATGCATTAAACCGTCAGATCATCAAAGTGCCTAATGTATCTGGGAACAGTTTTCTCGAGAGCCAATAGCATCAGTAGCTGTTTTAAACCAAAAACATGGTTACAGCTTTTTTTTCCCCCCATTATGCACTGCGTGCTGCAGGAATTTTTATATGGTGCACATTTACAGCACAGACCCATTCACTCTAGTCCCAAATTTACTGCTCACAGTTTATCTGAGTGAGCTGAGCTCATGGCGTAGAACTATGGGACCGACCCTGGCTTCAAAGCCATAGTACTACGGGACTGACACTGAAAGGGTTAAACGAGCAAGTCCCAGAGACTACATGGGCAGAAGCCCCCCCATGTTTAAAACTACTTAGTAGGAGTCTCTCCAACCATTACGCAGCAAAACTTCACATCCTTATGCTAGGTATAGATAGGGTAAATGATAGGGGCAAAACTGCAAGGCAGGGAAAATAGGGTACCAGTCTGGAGTGCAAAGCTAAAGAGGTAGGAAGGTTGCGTCACTGAGCAGTCTGACTCCACTCCAGTTATAGTTTGACAAGAGCCAGAGCAATGATAAACAGTTATCATCAAAGACAAGAAATATTTAAGCAACAGCTGTAACACATTTGCTACAAAGAACAGACCCAAGAGACATTTAACATCACTTCTTTTAAGTTTTTAATACCTGACGTGCTGTTGGAGTGTGAACAAAGTAACATTTATGAAGGGATTCAGGGAAACCGGCAGGCCGGACTTGAGTCCTGGAGATGGGAAGTACAGTGTCTGCACTCTGAAGGAGGGGTGTTAATGTTGCAGTTTTATAAACTGCAGTGTAAAGCACCACTCTGGCAAGAAAGTGATGGAGTGAATGATGAAAGTTTCTTTTTCGGGCCACCCTGCCTTGGTGGGACTCGGCCGATGTGTTAATAAAATAAAGTAATAAATGTACAGGTCTCCCTCCACATTCGCGAATTCCACTTTCGCGGGCTTCAAACATTTGCAAATCCCCAGCCACCCAATCACATTTAAAATATGTCATTACGTATGTCAGGAATTGTGGGGGCGGCAGAGTTTGTTCGGAGACAGGACAAGATAGTCCTTCAATATGACACTAATATCAACTCTACGGATTATTTATCTACCACAATTGGTCTAATAAGACATAATAAATAATATTAATAAGAGTAATAACCCCTCGTTATTAACATTAATAACAATATTAATAACGAGTGGTGTGTTGTTGTTGGATGTATAAGGGCCACTGAGAGCATAAGCCGTACATAGTGGTGGTGAAGGCCAACAGAGGCGGCGGTGTTCTCAGCAGCCCTATATACCTCTAACACTGGAGGAGTTAGGTTCATGCTGTCCTTCTATTGATTAATCGCTTAACTTACTTGCTACAGTGTTAATACTACACTTTATCACTGGCTGGCGCTATAGCCTGTATCGACTCGTGCTGCTTTAGTATTATACATATCATAGAATCACTGAAGAAGGCACATTCACCCTTCTCTCTTCCTCCTCCACTTTGGTACTCTGCTACGAGTTCTTTCTTCAATTCTATAGCCTTTCTCACCTTTACCAAAGGGCTGGCACTAGTGCAATGATGTCCAGGCTCTGAGAGGGAGCTTACAAAGCTGTAACCTGAATTTTTCAAGGGCAAAAATCATCACTGTCAAGTATAGGTATCAGAAGAACAGATGGTACAGACTACTGTATGGGTAAAACTCCAGGCCAGCACATAAGCACTAGGCCAGCTGGCTACACTAAGATTCATCCAACTAGGTATATTTTCACACCATAGGGAGGTTAGCATGGGTCCTACTGTGGCACAAATGCAAGTTTTTATAGATAAATCTCCAGCCAGCGTGGCCATGACGAACTCTAGCTCAAGTCCCCTAAAATCCATCATCATAACTCTCACATTCGTATCATTATAATTTCGCAAGTCAAAAAATACAGGACAAGATATGACAATACAGCAGCAACAGCAGCAGCAGCAGCATAAAAATTAAGCTTATATGCACTCTGGTAATGTGTTACATTTGTGTTACATTTACAGGGTAGGCATCAAGGCATAAAAGTTACACAAAGTAAATGCACAGTAATTGTAAAAGTGGCTTCAAACATTAAGAATCCTCTTTGGGGAGAGGAAGGGTAACTCATGCTAATAAACAAATTACTGAAAAACATTTCTCTTTTCTCTACCACTGCAGCAGTATTCCAAATTTTTAAGAAATTAAATGTACAACATGAATATGGAAAAACTAAATGGATGATTTTATACCTAAGCATATCAGTTGTTAGGTTCAACACTTTTCAAAACAAAATAAATTAGTCAAACCCACCTCACGCAAAGCTTCAGCATATGAAGACATGTCAGTAAGAATGATGAGGACGTGTTTCTCACACTGGTAAGCCAGATACTCTGCTGTAGTCAGAGCAAGACGTGGTGTGATGATACGTTCAATGGTTGGATCGTTGGCAAGATTCAGGAAGAGGCACACATTCTCCATGGAGCCATTTTCTTCAAAGTCCTAGAAATTTGATTACAAGAGTACACACTATTACATTACTGATAAAGAAAAAAATGTTTTTAAATAAATTAAAATTTCATCAACTTTCTTTGACCCTTACTGATGAATAAAGCAACAAACTAATTACTTTGTGTTTCACTCCCATGAGCACAGGTCCCTCAACTTTAATGCATGCAAAATGGATAATACAGAGTATCAAGTTTCTAATGCAGTCAAATATCAGCAGTGAAAATTTAAAACAAATGAAAAAAAAAAAAAGGCATTCACAATTTATTGCATGGAAAGTAATGTACTTATTTCTTCAATAAAAATGGCAAATTGGTACAACCTAAAATCAATTTGAACTAAACACTAAAACACATCAGCTTTAAAATCAATTAGTTTCTCCCAGTATCACACACAAACACTGAAGGTTTGAAGCCAACTGGACGAGTCATTCACAAAAATATAGCATGAAACCCAGTAGTACTATTCAATTTTCTCAATTTTTTTATAAAATTGGCAAGCAGGTACATACAAGGCCCAAAATCAAACTAAACTTTTCATCATTAGAGATACATCAGAGTTTAACCTTTGAAGCCAATCAAAAGAGGCATTCTCCAGTTATCCCACAGAATCTAACAACTCCAAGTTTATTAACTATGTTAGTACAGCAGGGCCCCGCTTTACGGCGTTTCACTTTACGGCGTTCCGCTAATACGGTCATTTCAAATTATGACCAAAACTCGCTATACGGCTCCCCCCACCTGACTTCCTAATACGGTCACCGCGCCCCACCTTGTTTGTTTACATTCTTCGTGAGCTCAGTAAGCACTAAGTCTCTCCATTTTGTCTGGAAACTCCAAAATTTCAAATGTTTTTAAAAGTTATTTCATATTTTATATATACTCTGATAATTATACATATGTATACCTATACTTTAACAAACTTACGTACTGTGCTGGCGTGCAGGTACACATTAAAATCAGTAAGAGTCTTGTCTCCAGACGTCATATTAGTAATGATAAAAATCATTGAGTCTCATTTAAATGTCGTATATTACATTAAATACACATTTTCATTAATCCATCTATGATATTTTTTCAAAATTATATAATAAACACGATACATAACATAAAAAGATGATAAATACACCCCACAATAGAATAAATAAACAAATATGAGATGTGGTAGCAGACGACTTGCACAAGTGACGCCATATTAGAAATGCTAATAATAATAATCACAGAGTCTCATTAAATGTTGTATATTACGTTAATATACACATTTTCATTAATCCATCCATGATATTTTTTCAAAATTATATAATAAACACGATACATAACATAAAAAGATGATAAATACACCCTACAATAGAATAAATAAACAAATATGAGATGTGGTAGCCAGATAACTTTTACAAGTGATGCCAAGAATAACATTTTCTCTAATCTAACATAAGAGAAAATGTGTTACTGGGGGTAACTGTAGAAAATTATTCCTTTCGTATGTATGTAAGTTTATTCAGGTATACACAAATACAGTTACATAGATTATCATACATAACATATGTGTAGAGAACCTAGGATAACCCAAAAAAGTCAGAGTGACTTATTTCCATTGCCTTCACTCAGAGCATCATTTCTTCTCAAAATGATGTTACATGAGAATGGGAGTGTTCTTCTTTATTTATTCTACCGTATCAATGTAGAGACAACCTGTACACAATGTAACTTGTACACAAACCAGACGTGTACACTTCATTTACAAAACTTACCTTCGCCTGGTTTGTTTACATAACTCTGCGCCTGTCCTCTCTCATGCACTCATTCTTTCTCTCTCTCGTTTATTCGTTTTATCTCATTTACTTACTCTTGACCCTACATTAAGACTACAAATATTTTAAGGTAAGTAATGAGTGAACTGTATATACATTTTATCGCTCTGGGATGCTTAAATGTAATAGAATATTATGTGTAGGTGGGTTGGCCTGGTATGGTAGCCCGGCTGACTACCATACATACCACACTTGATTTCTTACAATAAATACTACTCATCTCACCCTATATTTTAAGGTAAGTAATGAGTGAACTGTATATACATTTTATCGCTCTGGGATGCTTAAATATCATAGAATTGTATGTGTGGGTGGGGTGGCCTGGTATGGTAGCCTGGCTGACTACCATACACACCACACTTGATTTCTTACAATAAATACTACTTGTCTCACCCTAGATTAAGACTAAATATTTTAAGGTAAGTAATGAGTGCACTATGTGTGTATTGTACTTTTTTGTTTTTTGATGCCTGGTTCTATTGCTAACTTAATATATGTTAGTGTAAACTTGTTATCTAGTGTTTGTATGCATTTGTAAGTGGAAAAAAAGGGTGTTCCACTTTACGGCGGTTTCCGCTTTACGGCGGTAGCCTGGAACCTAACCAGCCGTATAAGTGGGGCCTTCCTGTAACTGCAAATTTGCAACTACAAAGCTTAAACCTAAATGGTATCTTCCATTTACAAGATGCATCAGCAATTAAAAATTTAATCTGCTCAGAAAAAATATATATAGTTGTTTCACCAAAATAACAATATATCATTTAAAAAAACATATAAAGTACTTGAACGATTCGCCGGTACACGTCCCGGCCTGGGTCTTTTCCAGATGGTGACCCGGCGCCAAAAATAAAGTTAACATATTAACTCATACACATTCCAATGATCTGAACCTCCATGCAAATATTTTAGACCAGTTTTGAAAGCTTGAAGTTTATCAGAATAGGAAGTTTTCAATGGACACCAAAAATCAGGAACAGCTTCATAAAATTGTCAATGGGCACCTGCCCATAACAGTTCCATGAACCTTGCCAGGGCTGTAACTCACTAGCAGTGTTGAAAATCTGAAGCCATCTTGTGTGTTCTCTAATTATAAACAAATCTTGAAGGAAGCAAAGAACAGTGTACCTAAGTACATGACTGGCTCTACAATAAAGACATACAAAATTCATATATTCAAGTGTTCATTAGTCTTACGAAACTTAAAATTGCCATAAAAAAGATTCAATCCTTCTTTATATTCTTCGCAAACTTTCTATCATCCCTTAAGCAAACCAATCTGATTTTACTCTTTTCTTTTTCTTCTTTAGAAACTGGAATTTCTGTACCTCCTCTGAGTTACTAAACAAAGCAAATCTGCATTTACACAGTCAAAAAAAATCCTAAACTTCCTCTATGCAGTAAAGATTTGAAACCAAATGGATGAGGTATTCATAAATATCACATGACTAATATTTCAATGATCAATTTCATCAATAAAACTGGCACCTACACAGCCAAAGATCAATATAAAGGCCTATCATAAGCACTTCCACTTACATGAAAATCAATTTTAAAAAAAAAAAAAAGGAAAAACTTTCACAGACCAAAATCGAAGCAAACATTTCTTTGAGCAAAATCAACTATCACTAAAAGTTTTTAAGTCAGTCAAAAGAGGCTGCCTTCAGTTATTACTCAGAACTAAAACTTATAGGGTACCATCCTAGCCATAAGATGAAATAGGAATTAAATACTGAAATCGCCCAAAAAAGGCATGGTCAAATAATCTAACAGAATAAAATTAAGAATAAAAGTGGCAAACAGCATCTACATATTCCCCTAACATTCCCAACTTTCTTCAAACTAGGATAGGCCAGTGTTTAAATACAGCACTCCATTAACAAACTAGGGAACAAGAGTTGAAAGCCTGAAGTAATCAGATGTTTTCACAGGCTACTGCAGGAAAATAAAAAAAACAAGAATGGTCTACATGTATATGCATAATATTTCCAGATGGCACTTACACATCAATAACTGCAAGAACTTTTCTTTAATTACAGTAAAACAGCTTTGAAAATTTAAAGTTAATAGTACCACACATACTTAAATCATGCAGAAACCTTGGAGGAAGGTTAAAAAAGGGTACCCAATCAGGAATACCCGATTTTTTTTTTTTTTTTTTTACACATTGGCCATTCCCCACCAAGGCAGGGTGACCCAGAAAGGAAGGAACACTTTCATCATCATTCACTCCATCACTGTCTTGTTAGATGCGTGACTACACTACAGTTATAAAAGTGCAACATTAACACCCCTCTCCTTCAGAATGCAAGCACTGTACTTCCCATCTCCAGAACTCAAGTCCGGCCTGCCGGTTTCCCTGAATCCCTTCATAAATGCTACTTTTTGCGCGCGTGCGTACACACACACACACACACACACACACACACAGAGCAAGTCACATCCTCAAAACCACTTGTCTCCACTCGCTCCTTCTTAACACGTTCACTCATGCTTGCTGAAAGTCCAAGCCCTTCACAAACAAAACCTCCTTTACCCCCTCCCTCCAACCTTTCCGAAGCTGACTCCTACCCCGCCTTCATTCCATTACAGATTTATATGCTCTCCAGGTCATTCCATTTTGTTCTATCCTCTCTAAATGTCCAAACCACTTCAACAATTCCTCCTCAGCCCTCTGGATAATACTTTTAGTAACCCTGCACCTAATTTCCAGAGACCAAACAAAACGTTACTCGTCAGTCCTAACCAGCCTGATAAGAAGGGCTAAAAAATTGTATTATGAGAACAGATTATCCAACTTAAAAGGTGATATAAAAAAGACCTGGAAAACCCTATTAGAAATTCTAGGAACAAAAAAGATATCACGAAATAGCACAATTGAACTAACTAAACCAGATGAACCCCAACTCCCACCAACTGAAACCAGCAGACTCAATGACTTCTTCTCCACCTTAGGAAAAAACCTAGCACATAAAATCCCAAGCTCAAATACCCCACCCAATAACTACCTCACTGGCAACTACCCAAACACACTGTTCCTAGCTCCGACTAACCCAACAGAATTCTCCCTTATTATCAACACACTTTAAAACAAGTCAAGAGATTTAAATACCTTCCCACCCTTTATATACAAAAAAGAATCGCAAGTGCTGTCACCAATCATTGCATTTACCTGTGACCCTATCAAACTTTTTTTTTTAATTACATTACCTAACAGAATACTCCATTCTATTGAATGCACAGCAACTCTGCATAGGACCATATAACCGGTCTTTGAAATACTCATTTGTGCTTAATTGTTATTCACTATAATTTTTACTACTGAATATATCATTGCTTAGTTAATCTTAAGTTAATATTAAGCCTGCCCATAATGCTCTGCATACAAGGGGCTTCTGGCATGTTACACTTAACCACTGTATTTCTTTGTACAACTAAGTATCATGTCCAAATTAATAATAAACAAAAAACTACGAATTCTCTGCATCATATTCACATCACACATTGCCCTCTGACACGACATCCCCACTGCCTCCAGCCTTCTCATTGTTTCAACATCCACCACCCATGCTTCACATCCATATAAAAGCATTGGTATGACTATATTCTCGTACATTCCTCTTTTTGCTTCCACGCATAATGTTCTTTGTCTCCACAGACCACTCACCATTTTCTCTCATCAATTCTATGATTCACCGTGTCTTTCATAGACCCATGTGCTGACAAGTCCACTCCCAAATATCTGAATACATTCACTTTCTCCATATTCCCTCCCTCCAATCTGATACCCAATCTTTCATTACCTAAATTTTTCATTATCCTTATCACTTTACCCTTTCCTATATTCACTTTTAATTTCCTTCTTTTACATACCCTACCATACTCATCCACTAGCCTCTGCAACTTCTCTTCAGAATCTCCCAAAAGCACAGTGTCATTAGCAAAGAGCAACTGTGACAACTCCACTGTGTTAGATTCTTTATCATTTAATCCCATGCCTCTTGCCAACACCCGAGCATTCACTTCTCTTACAATCCCATCTATGAATATACTGAACAACCTCAGTGGCCAAGCTGGGTGCAAGCTTCATCTTGTCTAGCTGACATATGATCGCAGCTGTCTTGGTGGGTGTAATTACTCGCAATGGGGAAGTGGAACGGAATTCTTCCTCCGTTAGTCATGCATGTCTTAAGAGAAAAATGCCAGGAGCAAGGTGCTAGTGAAGTCTTCTCCTGTATAAATTACTAATTTAAAGAGAAACTTTAGATTTTCTTTTTAAGTCATCCTGCCTCAGTGGGATATGACCAGTTTGTTTAAAAAAAAAAAAAAAGGTGACATCATACATCCCTGTCTAAGGCCTACTTTTACTGGAAAATGATCTCCCTCTCCTACAAACTAACCCGAGCCTCACTATCCTAGTAAAAACTCTTCACTGCTTTCAATAGCCTATGCCATACATTTGCAACATCTGCCACATTGCCCCCCTATCCACCCTATCATGTCTTTTCCAAATCCATAATTGCCACAATAACTTCTTTACCTTTATCTAAATACTGTTCACCTAGGTGTTTGTTGCAACCCCTGGATGGGTTACAATGATTATTATGTATATATGTGCGCTGTATAGTCCTTGTGGCTTAGCGCTTCTATTATAATAATAATATGTATATATGTAATGTATATTACCTTTTCATATAATTTTATATTGCTTATATTTGCAATAATAGCTAAATCGCAAATGTATTGCCTTATATTGTTATTTGACGTGGCTTATGTTGTTAGGATGTACATAATATGTGCTCAGTTGGTCTTGATTGTCAAACTACTGTAATTATCGCTTGTCGCTCATTATACTGCCGGCTTCTGAGCTGCGCTGTCCACGGGGCTATCACGTGATCGAGGGGGGGGGTGTCCTCACCTCTCGTGAAAGAGTCAGTCTGCTGTAGACTCGCTTGGTGGTTGGACAGATTGTCTGTCTCATTATTCTTGTTAGTTCTGTAGAACTCTGTTCTCAGAACATTGTATAGACTTAGTGATTTTCGACGTACTGAGGTTGTGTGTCGCTTAGACACTCTGAACATCTCAGGTCCTTAGCTATAGCTTCTGACCTAATTTTGTACTGGTTTCTGTGTATTGTCACAGTCGCATTTTTCCTATGCTGAACATAGATTCAGTAGTATGGGAGTTTTGTAACTTTTGTGGAGGATCTGCTGATGGTCCCTACTTAGTGTCGTTATATTATTTCCCAGTTCCTGATTCTGTGTCGCAGTCGCTTGATATTGCATTGCTATTGGGCTTAGCATTCTTTGTTGTTCAAGCAGACTGTTCGGGTTGCCAGTCGGTCAAGAAGTTAGTTTATTTGAGGACTTTGTCAGTCACTTGTTTAAGTCTAGTCGAGTCGTGAGACATAGCAAACTACTTAGAGCACTTACACACATACACACTTACTTGTACATATTTGTAATATCTTATTAAATGTTAATGTACCTGACGGTACTTAAGAATTATAAATGTGATATGTGCTTTCAGCACAATAATATTGAACTCGAGAGATTGATTTTATTTTGATTGCTGTAATTTAATTTAATTTGATAATATACCTCTAGACTTAATAAATTTATTAAATTTTAATTTCTCTAGTTAGTAGCCTACCAGTTGTAATTCTAAAGCACTATTGAATAATATTGAATTATAATGGATAATTGGACAAGGATACTGACTACTTGTTACGAAAACCCAGTAACAGGCTGGATGCTAGAAGGGCAGTCCTTTCTAGTATTCACTGGAGATCTCTAAGCTTTTAGAATCGTGTTTTTTGTAACAGTGTTTCACTGTGAACACTTAATCTACACTCCCCCCTACCCTTCCTAAAGCATCCTTGTTCCTCTTATCCTGCTCTCTGTCTTATACCTAATTCTTTCAATAATAACTACCATACACTTTACCAAGTATACTCAACAGGCTTATTACCCTATAATTCTTACACTCTTTGTCCCCTTTGCCTTTATACAATGGTACAATTCATGATCTCTGCCAATCCTTAGGTATCTTACCCTCTTCCATACATTAAATAAAAGCACTAACCACTCCAAAAATACATCCCTGCCTGCTTTTAACATTTCTGCCTTTATCATGTCAATCCTAGCTCCTTTACCCCCTTTCATTCTACCCACTGCTTCATGCACTTTCCCCACACTCACAACTGACTCTTCCTCACTCCAAGATGTTATACCTTCCTGCCCAATAGACAGCTTCTCTATCTTCAATAACATTTAACACTTAATAAAAATATTCCCTCCATTTTCCGGATACCTCTAACTCTCCATTTAATAACTCTCCTCTCCTATTTTTAACTTTCAATTCCATTCGTTTCCTAGGCTTTTTCAACTTAATATCACTCCAAAACTTTTATTCTCAGCAAAATTTGTTGATAGCATCTCACCCACTCTCATTTGCTCTCCTTTTACTTTCCTTCACCACTCTTAACCTCTCTTTCTCCATATACTCCTCCTGTCTTGTATCACTTCTACCTTGTAAAAACCTCTCATATGCTAACTTTTCTTCTCTTCTCTTACTACTCTCTTTACCTCAAAGATACCTGACTATCATATCTGATAAAGTTACTAAATATAGAATTTTATACATTTACTTGAAAAAATTATTGAGGTAAGAGGCTTTGCATCAAAGCTAGCTTATGTCTAACCTGTTTGAAGAATCTGGCAGTCTCCATGTTTACA
Source organism: Cherax quadricarinatus (assembly GCF_038502225.1). Classification (NCBI taxonomy): domain Eukaryota; kingdom Metazoa; phylum Arthropoda; class Malacostraca; order Decapoda; family Parastacidae; genus Cherax; species Cherax quadricarinatus. Next base: position 8,748,819 of record NC_091362.1, on the reverse strand, counting down.
CCCATAGCAGCAAACACAATGGCAAAGTTGTCTTTATGGTCATCATGAACACTCTTGGTGGGCAGTTTAACCAAACCTGCTTGACGACAAATCTGAGCAGCAATTTCATTGTGGGGTAGACCTGCAGCTGAGAAGATTGGAATCTTCTGCCCTCTGCCAAAAAGATGTTAAACTTGAGTACAGTATTATGAATTATGTCAATACAAATAGATTAGAGCACTTATTCCTTTTACAAACATTGTATTTAATTCATAATCAAATGAAATTTGCCAAATATTCACATTGTGTGCACACATCAATGAAAATATTAGTACTGTAAAAAGAGTTCTACGGGGTATTACAGATTGCCTTCTCACCCAAACGTATTAGTTGATCTGTTAAATTTAAAGCCATTTAACCCTTAAACTGTACCAACGTAGATCTACGTCCACGAGCGGGGGCTCCGAACGTAGATCTATTTTTTTTTTTTTTTTTTTTTTTAACACGCTTTCAAATGGGGAAAATCAAGGTCAGAGTGCTACGCATGTGAACTTAGATCTACGTTTGGACAGTTTAAGGGTTAAGGGCTGTTACTGACACAGCTTAGTGAATAAAAATGTGAAGATCAATTTGTTAAATTTAATGTTTATCTACAACATGAGGGTCATCCTAGCTAATTCAACTGGACAACACAAGTCATTAGTACTGGTCTCTACTGCTTACCGAGCAATAGAGTTCATGACATCAATGGAAGAGATGCCAGTCTGAATCATCTCCTCTGGATAGGTGCGAGACCAAGGGTTGATGGGCTGACCTGAAGAACAAAAAGCAGTTTCCAGGAACTAAATACAGGTCTCCCTCATAGCCCAAGGCGCAGAAAGCAAACCCACTATAACATGTAAAACACAGGGATTCATCCCAATACAATGCTACCTCAGGATACGAACTTGAACAATTATGTAAGTGTATTTTTGAAAGTGCTTCTGTAAGTGTATTTTTGGGTGTCTGAAACAGATCAATCTACTTTACATTATTCCTTATGGGAACAAATTCGTTCGGTACTCAAACAGATCGGCACTCGAACAGCCTTCTGGAACAAATTAGGTTCGTATCCCAAGGTACTACTGTATGTGCAAATTTAGTACAAGACTTGTACAGTGCTCATCATTAAAAGTACACTGGCCCACTCTAAAATCACAACCATAAAACAGGTTGGCCCTTGAGCTTCAGAATATCCTTCAACTGTATACACGTGATTAATAAACATTCTTCTGGGTTTCATGTAATAAATTTTCCTATGACAAATGGATGTTGTTCTAAAGCTATGGGAGTGAGCAGATATCCTTTCCCTAGATCTCCCTATCTCAGCCTGTAGGTTTTCAATGGGGTTCAAGTATTGGAAGTTTCCTGGCTAATCACCAAAGCAAGGTACCAACGAGTCACGAAGCCGAGGCAAGGAGCACTGTTTTGCATAACAACCTTGCACCACACCAAGTGAAGGATTCAGACAAATGATAACAGATCAATTCTAGGTACATTTGTAGCATTAACATCAGTGGGGACATTTTTCTAGGTTTCCCTGAAAGTGATTTTAGTGTGGGTGTGCAATGAAGACTGCCCTCCGCGGCCGACGCAACCATGTCCTCACCTGACACTGCTACTGCTTCTATTTCCTTCATTTGATGGCTCCCTGCCTTATGTAATCCAATAATCTCTGCAATGTTTCATGTTAACTTACTTATTCCTGCCCATATTAATTCATCAATAAGCCAAAAGTATCTGAATCTCAGCCCTCAAGACCACACGGTGAAGGGAGACCACGGACACAAAATCACCAATAACACAAGCCCAGAGGGCATTTAGGATACAGCCAGTAGCCATTAGGGAATCCTGAGAAATGTACCAGCATAGGGTATTACTCTGGACATGAAATTATATTGGATGCCTTCTACCTGGCGTATTTTAATAAGAAGCACTGTAAATTTATTTCTACCAAAAAATTATTATTATTATTCCAGACAAGCACCTCATAGCCATGTACCAAAAATTCAGTAAACACAAGAGAATTGAGTATTATTAGGTAATGCTATATGGCTTCAATAAGCCTAGTAGAGAAGTTTAGTAGAGAATCATTATAGTTTCAACTCATTTTATAAAAGTTACAGTATTATAAGAGAACAATTTAAACAATTTACAGTGTGAAGTATTACAATTTAGTATCTAAAACAATGAAATTTAGACATCCTAATTTTGAAGTAATGAGTAAATGGTTGAGCAATCCTCAGCACAATATACAGTAATGAAATTGAGAATTTTAAGTTGAGCAGTCTTAAATTATTTAGAAGTTTTTTTGTGTAGCTTTAGAGTAACTGGTAGGTATTAAGAATGGTTTGTCTTGTTAATTTTGGGTGATGAGATTTCTAAGTAGGGCCTTAAATTGATAAGCAGGCAGGGGTACTTTTAGTGTGTTCTAGCTACAAATTCCAGATCTTCAGGCCCTTTACGTGCATAGCATTTTTGTATAAGGAGAGATGGACATGAGGGATGTCAAGAGTGATTTGTCCTGTATTATGGTTGAGTGTTCTGTTACAGTTATCAAGGAGGAGTTTGAGAGGAGGGTTTATATTTGAGTGTAGTGTTCTGTGTATGCAGTAGGCACAATAACAAGTGTAGATGTTTTGCATATTAAGCTAGTTAAGACTCTTGAAAAGTGGAGGAGTATGTTGCCTAGAACAGGAGTTTGTAATCAATCGCACTGCAGCTTTTTGTCTAAGGTGATTTGCTGTGGTTGTGCCCCATGCACAAATATCATAGGTGAGGCAAGGGTAAATGAGAGAGTAGTACAGAGCATTTAGAGCTGATCGGGGTACATAGTACCATATCTTTGAGAGGATGCCTACTGTTTTAGAAACTTTCTTGGATATTTGCTGTACGTGTGTCTGGAATTTGAGATTGCAGTCTAAGTAGAGACCTAGAAATTTGCTGTGTGTGTGTCTAGAAATGGATGAACCATTTATCAATATGTTTAGCTGTAAATTTGCAGCTCTGTTTCCAAACAGCATGTAGTAGGTTTTGTCTATACTGAGACTAAGTTCACTGGGGGTCATCCAAGTAGATTTTTTTTTTGCAGCTCAGCATTTACAGTGTCTGTTAGTATGGGTGGGTTTGGGCGAGAGAAGACACAAGCAGTGTCATCTGCAAATAAAATGGGTTCAAGGAGTTTAGATGCATTTGGGAGGTCACTGATGTAAATGAGAAAGAAGTGGGCCAAAGACACTCCCCTGTGGGACTCCAACAAGGTTGTGTAGTGGAGTTAGCAATAGAACCCAGTATGTATTCACAAATGAAGCTAAGGTAAGATTTTAGGTAATCGAGTGTCTCCTCTGACCCCGTAATGTTCAAGTTTTTGGTGCAGTAGGGCATGGTCCAGGTGCCAGATCAACCAGGCTGTGATGGATATGTGGGGCAGCAGGCCTCCAGCAGCAACAGCCTGGTTGACCAGGCAAGCACCAGACAAGCTTGGCCCATGGCTGGGCTCCGAGATTAGTGAAACTCAAAACTCTTCAAAGGTATATCAAAGGTATGGTCAACTGCATCAAAAGCTTTTCATAAGTATGAAAAGTCCCAGTGGAAATTCATTTTTTCCGAGTACCAAATATATTAACTCTAGCATATGTATAATTGCATCATTAGTACTTTTATCAGTCTGAATCCAAAATGACAGGGGTTGAGTATGTTGTAGGATACTAAGTAGGAGTAGACCTGTTTGCGAGTTAACGTTTCAAAGATTTTAGATAGTAGGGGCAAGTCTAATATAGGTCTATAGTTGTTCAATTCAGTTGGATCACTTCCTTTGAGGATCAGAGTGATCCCTGCCATCTTGAGTATGGATGGGAAGGTGGAAGATTCAATGGATTTGTTAGAGAGTTGCAATAATTGGCGACAACACACGAGAAGCTTTTTTATACACAAGTGGTGTAAAGTTATTTAGGTCGCCTGCCTTGATTTTTAGTGTTTTGACGATGAGCGAGATTTCAGTAGGATTTGTTGGGGCTAAAAATAGAGTACTTGGGTAGTTGCCAGTGAGGTAGTCTTTTGGTTGAAGGTTTAAGTTTGGAATTTTGCTTGCTAGCTTTGTTTCTATGGTTGAGAAAAAGACATTAAGTTTGTTGGCAGTATCTGTTGGCTGGAGGAGAGGTTCTTCTGGTTTCGTTACGTTAATCATTCTGTTTTGTGACAGCTTTTTAGATCCTAGAATTTTCGATAAGGTTTTCCAGGTCTTTTTCATATCACATGTTAAGTCATGAAATCTGTTTTCGTAATAGTTTTTTTTTTTGACCTCCTTATTAGATTGGTTAGTACTGTCGAGTAACGTTTTGCCAGACCCTTTGTTATTAGACCCATTCTGTACTGTTTTTCATATTTTTTATCAATAGATTTGAGGATGCTGTTTGTAAGACAAGGGCTGTTTAGTCACTTTGCTGTGATCTGCTTAGTTTTTATTGGGCAATGTGTGTTATAGAGTTTTTTTTTTTTTTTTTAAGAAAATATTAATACATTCATCAAAATTGAGGTTGACTGCTAGCTCGTTTTGCCAGTCGATGTTATTTAATGTTGACAGATGACTCGTCATGCAATCAGAAGGTGATCTTAGTTGTGTACCGAGATTTATTTATTTATTTTAGAAATTTAGCATACAAACAGATAATTTACATAAGTTGGTTATAAGAAAGGTGGGATAGTGGTCAGTGGTATTATTTGTGATTATGCCTGCTTTTAATGGGGATATTATGTTCGTTCAGATGTGGTCTAGTAAAGAGGCATTTGTCTTGGAGATTCTAGTAGGTCTTGTTATTGTTGGCAGAAATAAGCAGCTGCTCATAGTGTTTGTGAATTCAGTTACTTGAGGGTCGTGGTTATAGACGAGGTTTATGTACAAGAATGGTATACAATACCGACAAGATGAAATTAAGACATGTGCAACATCTGGGTATCTCTATTGTAGACGTTCCGCCATGATAAAGCCATTGGATGGCGAAACGTCTACAATAAAGATACCCAGATGTTGCACGTGTGTCTTAATTTCATCTTGTCGGTATTGTATACCATTCTAGTACAACTTGTCAGACACTGCAACATCATGGAATCTTGATTCTGAGGACATGTACATAACCTTCACGACTACTACTACTACTACTACTAGCCCATCTCTTTGGGTAGGACCTACTTCCACTGGAGAATCCTGCCTACCAGTGACTATGCCCTCGTCTGCTACCCGTCCCATTTGCACTTGACGTTAGTGTACAAGCTTCAGGCGCCTTGCTTCTGCTTCAGAATCTCCACGACTACGGTGATCTTCGCACCTACTCCAAGGTTAAGGGACTGATTACCTCATCTTCTGTACATAGTTCTGTCTTCAAGTTATGTCCTGGAATTTGTAAAGTGGACCCCCGGTTTACGATCACCTCCCAATGCAACCAATTATGTAAGTGTATTTATATAAGTGCATTTGTACGTGTATGTTTGGGGGTCTGAAATGAACTAATCTAATTCACAATATTCCTTATGGGAACAAATTCGTTCAGTAATGGCACCTGAACATACTTCTGGAATGAAATAATATCGTAAACCGGGAGTCCACTGTATTGATAAAGCCACTGGATGGCAAAACGTCTACAATAAAGATACCCAGATGTTGCACATGTGTCTTAATTTCATCAGATGAGGTTTATGTTGAAGTCCCCTGTATCAGGTGGTGTTTATTCATCTTTGCATCAGTTATCATGTTTCTTAGTTTTTCACTAAATGAGTAAATATTGGAGGTACCCCATAGATTGCTCAAACTGTTAAAGGTTTTTTAAGGCCTTTGGATTTAAATTTAGCAAATGTATATTCACTATATTCATCCCTTGTGCAAGTAGAATCTATACATTAAAGTTCATCATAGGAGTATATAGCTGTTCCACCTCTTAATTGGTCTGGACTACAATTGTGTATGGCTGTGTAGCCAGGTACAGCACAGATGTTTGTAACATCAGGTTTTAGCCATGTTTCAGTGAATTAAGCACATACTGTTACATATGTTGTTACTGGCAATGAGGAGTGTCTTAGCCTGACTTGCAGTGTAATAAAGGCAATTGTTGTTAGGATCGTTTAAGTCATTTAACCCTTTGACTGTTTTGGTCGTATATATACATCTTATGAGCCACCGTTTTTGACGTATATATACTCAAATTCTAGCGGCTTCACATCAAGAAGGAGAAAGTTGGTAGGCCCACATGTGAGAGAATGGGTCTGTGTGGTCAGTGTGCACCATATAAAAAAATCCTGCAGCATGCAGTGCATAATGAGAAAAAAAAAAACTCCACACTTTTTTTTTTTTTTTTTTTTTTTTTTTTTTTTTAATTAAAATGCCGACTTTGTGGTCTACTTTCATATAGTATTTATGGTTGTATTCTAGTTTTCTTGGTCTCATTTGATAGAATGGAAAACATACTATAGAAACAGAGGTGATTTTGATTGGTTTTACTATGAAAAGAACCTTGAAATGGAGCTCAAAATAGAAGAAATGTTTGATTTTTGCCAATGTTCAAAAGTAAACAAATTATGTCATTTTCCAATAAATGCCCAACTAGCCATTCTAATATGCAGTCATGAATGGGTTGACATTATTTAGACTATTATAATATTGCAGTAGTTTGCATAACAGTAAATCTTCTATTTTTGGTTTGAATAAAAATTCAAAACAGAAAGCAAGAGTAACATCAGAGGAGCCTGGAGACGTGACTGATGAACAAAAAAAAAAATGTTAAAATAACATTTTTTTTTGTTCATCAGTCTGCATTGTTCATTTTGAACCCTATTTTGAAATTGTCATATTTTTTAATTTTCATGAAATTGGCCAAATTACAAAGTTCTGACCATGTTATTAGGTAATTGAAATTGGTAAATGGGCAGTTTCTTGTACTCAATCAATAGAAAAAAATAAAAATAAAGAAATAGCTATGAGTTTGGTCGACTGGAACAATGGAATTAGCCGAAAATAGGGCTCAAAGTAGGCGAAATTGCAAATTCATAAATATCGCCGAGGTCACTAACTTTGCAAGAGCGTAATTCCATCAGTTTTCCATCAAATTACATCCTTTTGGGGTCATTACAATTGGGAAACAATTCTCTATTTCATTTTTTTTTTTTTTTAAATTTTGCGACACCAGGAGACACCTCAGGATTTGGGGCTGCAACAGCGAAGGGGTTAATAAGAAGTTAACATCAAGATCAATGTTTGTAAGCATATGATTGAAGTAGGATTTAGGATGTATAACCCCTATTAATAGGGGTTGATATAATGATTATGACAAGTATTAAATCAATATTGCACAACTTTTGGGATTCAATATTGCACTGGAAGTAATATGACAATTTACAGAAGGCAGTACAAAGTATTGGTATGTAAAGAACTATTCCAAGAAAATATATAGAGAAATGGCCGATGTGTCAAAAATATATAGACGGCCGACTTGCTAAAAAAAAATATACATATATATACATGTATTCTCCATGGGGAAGTGGAACAGAATTCTTCCTCTAAGCCATGCGTGTTGTAAGAGGAGACTAAAATGCCGGGAGCAAGGGGCTAGTAACCCCTTCTCCCGTACAAATTACTAAATTTAAGACACTTTCGTTTTTCTTTTTGGGCCACCCTGCCTTGGTGGGATACGGCCGGTGTGTTGAAAGAAAGAATATACATGTATATATATATACATATATAAAATGGACAGATAGTAAATATGGTATAAAACAAATTCAGACTAATATTTAACTTGTAGCACAAAATTTAAGCAAGTAAGAGCATTAAGAAAAAGTGCATAGGATATGAGGTACATAGTTGGTACTAACTAGTAAAAGACAGTACGTACAAGGATTTGCACGATAATGCAATAGGATCATACACTACAAGTAGATGATAACGTTAAGAACGAATTAGTTAATTTGTCATGGAAATATTGGCTTTTCTAAGGAAGTTGGAGAGATCATGTTCCTTTGTGATAGTATATAAGCAGCCTACTTTGTTTTTCTCAGTTATTTTCCCATCTCAAGTGAAGCACTGATGGATTTTGTCAGTTTTCTTGTTTAAGTTTTCTTAACCTGAACAAGAGGTTTTGAAGGTTTTGAAGTGCATATGTTATGGACCTGCAAATACACTATCCTCCTACTATTCTTTACTCTCTTCTTCCATCCTTAGTCCAGACTGTGTAAAAATAACCCAACTTCATCTGGCCAGGTGTCCTTTTTTTCATTTAGTGAAAGACTGTAAAACCAACCAGAGTATTTCATTTACAATATGCTAGTTTGATTTCCCCAAGCTGAAATTTATTCCTTTCTTTCATAAAAGTCATAATAAAAAGTTTAGCATGATATTTAATAAGACACTTAAAAAGAATCAAGTAACACTGGGCTGAGAAAATCACATGAGCAAATTTATACCTCACACAGCAAATTATTGCTTGAAATAGTATCACTGCCTATAAGTGATTTGTACATAGTAAAACCACATAAAATAATGGAAACCTACACAATACACTGTACAGACAGGCCCCCCTTATACAGCAGGTTAAGTTCCGGGCTACTGCTGTAAAGTGAAAATCGCTGTCAAGGGGAAACCATTTTTCACTTTCAAATGTATATAAAAGCTTGATAGCATGTTTACACTATTATATATTAAGTGAGCAATACAGCTACGCTTAAAAAATGCATATCCAGTACAAACATTACCACTTCTTTGAACGAACTGGCCATATCCCACCGAGGCAGGGTGGCCCAAAAAGAGACAAGTTTCTCTTTTTAACTTAAGTAATGTATGCAGGAGAAGGGGTTACTAGCCCCTTGCTCCCACACATTACTTACCTTAAAATATTTTCATTTTTGGCTTATGGTAAGTGGTGAATATATTCATTGTTGGAAGTCTGAATACATGAAGAATGGTTAAAATTGAAAATGCTGCAATAGCTAAATGCCATAAAGCGAAGCGCAGTAAAGTCGGGCCCTCTTGTACCATAAATTCTGTACTGTGAAAACTAGAAAGTCCTGACAAAAATTACAAGCTGTTCATATAAATCTGAATCCTAATTTACCATCTTCTGAAGTTCAGACATAGCCACTATTCTTTCAAAATGCATACTGTATAACCCAGATGGGTTTAGCATTTTTCATTAATAATTTTCAATGTGTCACCTTACTGATCCAGCCACAGTCAATCATTCTATTGTTAACTATAATCCTTACAAACTAGAGACTATAAATGTATTAATTCAAGGATTATGTGGAGTAAAATAAAGATTGGACGTGAAAAATGTATGCACCTAGAGAAGAGAGAAGTGTAGAGGAGAGAGAGAGATTTTGGGAAATGTTGAGTGAATGCGTGGGGAGTTTTGAATCAAGTGTGAGAGTAATGGTGGTTGGGGATTTCAATGCTAAAGTGGGTAAAAATTTTATGGAGGGAGTAGTAGGTAAATTTGGGGTGCCATGGGTAAATGTAAATGGGGAGCCTTTAATTGAGCTATGTGTAGAATGAGATTTGGTAATAAGTAATACATATTTTATGAAAAAGAGGATAAATAAATATACAAGGTATGATATAGCACGTAATGAAAGTAGTTTGTTAGATTATGTATTGGTGGACAAAAAGGTTGATGGGTAGGCTCCAGGATGTACATGTTTATAGAGGGGCAACTGATACATCAGATCATTATTTAGTTGTAGCTACAGTTAGAGTAAGAGGTAGATGGGAAAAGAGGAATGTGGCAAAAACAAGTAAGAGGGAGGTGAAAGTGTATAAACTAAGGGAGGAGAAAGTTCGGGCGAGGTATAAGCGACTATTGGCAGAAAGGTGGGCTAGTGCAAAGATGAGTAGTGGGGGGGTTGAAGAGGGTTGGAATAGTTTTAAAAATGCAGTATTAGAATGTGGGGCAGAAGTTTGTGGTTATAGGAGGGTGGGGGCAGGAGGAAAGAGGAGTGATTGGTGGAATGATGAAGTAAAGGTGTGATAAAAGAGAAAGTTAGCTTATGAGAGGTTTTTACAAAGCAGAAGTGTTATAAGAAGAGCAGAGTATTATTTTTTTTTTTTTTTTTTTTTATTATCACACTGGCCGATTCCCACCAAGGCAGGGTGGCCTGAAAAAGAAAAACTTTCACCATCATTCGCTCCATCACTGTCTTGCCAGAAGGGTGCTTTACACTACAGTTTTTAAACTGCAACATTAACACCCCTCCTTCAGAGTGCAGGCACTGTACTTCCCATCTCCAGGACTCAAGTCCGGCCTGCCGGTTTCCCTGAATCCCTTCATAAATGTTACTTTGCTCACACTCCAACAGCACGTCAAGTATTAAAAACCATTTGTCTCCATTCACTCCTATCAAACACGCTCACGCATGCCTGCTGGAAGTCCAAGCCCCTCGCACACAAAACCTCCTTTACCCCCTCCCTCCAACCCTTCCTAGGCCGACCCCTACCCCGCCTTCCTTCCACTACAGACTGATACACTCTTGAAGTCATTCTGTTTCGCTCCATTCTCTCTACATGTCCGAACCACCTCAACAACCCTTCCTCAGCCCTCTGGACAACAGTTTTGGTAATCCCGCACCTCCTCCTAACTTCCAAACTACGAATTCTCTGCATTATATTCACACCACACATTGCCCTCAGACATGACATCTCCACTGCCTCCAGCCTTCTCCTCGCTGCAACATTCATCACCCACGCTTCACACCCATATAAGAGCGTTGGTAAAACTATACTCTCATACATTCCCCTCTTTGCCTCCAAGGACAAAGTTCTTTGTCTCCACAGACTCCTAAGTGCACCACTCACTCTTTTTCCCTCATCAATTCTATGATTCACCTCATCTTTCATAGACCCATCCGCTGACACGTCCACTCCCAAATATCTGAATACGTTCACCTCCTCCATACTCTCTCCCTCCAATCTGATATTCAATCTTTCATCACCTAATCTTTTTGTTATCCTCATAACCTTACTCTTTCCTGTATTCACCTTTAATTTTCTTCTTTTGCACACCCTACCAAATTCATCCACCAGAGTATATGGAGAGTAAAAGAAAGGTAAAGGGAGTGGTGAGAGTGCAAAAGGAGAGCAGATGATTGAGTGGGAGAGGCACTGTCAAGAAATTTTAATGAAAATAAGAAAAAAATTTGGAGTGAGTTAAACAAGTTAAGAAAGCCTAGGCAAAGTATGGATTTGTCAGTTAAAAACAGAGTAGGGGAGTTAGTAGATGGGGAGAGGGAGGTATTAGGTAGATGGCGAGAATATTTTGAGGAACTTTTAACCCTTTGAGGGTTTCGGACGTACTAGTAAGGCTTACGACCCAGGGTTTTTGACGTACTAGTACGCCTAAATTCTAGCGCCCTCAAATCTAGTGGGAGAAAGCTGGTAGGCCTTCATATGAAAGAATGGGTCTATGTGGTCAGTGTGCACAGTCTGAAAAAATCCTGCAGCACACAGTGCATAATGAGAAAAAAAAACTGACCGTTTCTTTGGAATAAAACAGCGACTTTGCACTGTATTTTTGTATGGTATTTATTGTTGTATTCTAGTTTTCTTGGTCTCATTTTATAGAATGGAAGACATATTACAGAAATTGAGATGATTTTGACTGGTTTTACCATGAAAGATACCTTGAAATTGAGCTCAAATTAGCAGAAATGTTCGATTTTTACCAAATTTCAAAAGTAAACAAATGGTGCCAATGGTCCAATACACGTCAACTGGTGAGTCTAATATTCTTTCACAAGTGCGCCAATAATATTTATACCATTTTTTACACTAATGCAGTAGTCTAAATAACAGTAAATCTTATATTTTTTGTGAGAATAAAAATTCAAAGTGGAAAGCAAAAGAATATAAGAGGGGCCTTGAGACATGACTAATGACCAGAGGAAATGTCATTTTAGTGCCAGGAATGTCTTTCTTGTTTATTCTGGACCCTATTCGGAAATTGGCATCTTTTGAAATTTGTATGAAATTGGCAAAATTGCTAAATTCTGACCACTGTACTGGATAGTTGAATTTCATAAATGGGTGGTTTCTTGCACCCATTCGATAGAAAAAATAGAGTTCTAGAGAAATATTCATGTTTTTTGTCGACTAGTACAGTGGAATTGGCCGAAAATGTGGCTCAAAGTGGGCAAAATCGCCGATGTGTAAATATCCCCAAGACCGCTAACTTCGCGAGAGCATAATTCCGTAAGTTTTCCATCAAATTTCAAACTTTTGGTGTCCTTATGATCGGGAAAAGATTCTCTATCTTTTCATAAGAGAATTTTTTTTTTTTTTTTTTTTAAATTTGGCCGACCCTGAGAACGAGTTTCGGAGAGGGCCTGTCGACCCTCAAAGGGTTAAATGTTGAGGAAGAAAGGGAGGTGGTAATTTCATGCACTGGTCAGGGAAGTATACCATCTTTTAGGAGTGAAGAAGAGCAGAATGTAAGTGTGGGGAAGGTACGCGAGGCATTACGTAGAATGAAAGGGGGTAAAGCAGCTGGAACTGATGGGATCATGACAGAAATGTTAAAAGCAGGGGATGATAGTGTTGGAGTGGTTGGTACTTTTGTTTCATAAATGTATGAAAGAGGGGATGGTACCTAGGGATTGGCGGAGAGTATGTATAGTCCCTTTATATAAAGGGAAAGGGGACAAGAGAAATTGTAAAAATTACAGAGGAATAAGTTTACCGAGTGTACCAGGAAAAGTGTACGGTAGGGTTATAATTGAAAGAATTAGAGGTAAGACAGAATGTAGGATTGCGGATGAGCAAGGAGGTTTCAGAGTGGGTAGGGGATGTGTAGATCAAGTGTTTACATTGAAGCATATATGTGAACAGTGTTTAGATGAAGGTAGGGAAGTTTTTATTGCATTTATGGATTTAGAAAAGGCATATGATAGAGTGGATAGAGGAGCAATGTGGCAGATGTTGCAAGTATATGGAATAGGTGTAAGTTACTAAATGCTGTAAAGAGTTTTTATGAGGATAGTGAGGCTCAGGTTAGGGTGTGTAGAAGAGAGGGAGACTACTTCCCGGTAAAAGTAGGTCTTAGACAGGGATGTGTAATGTCAGCATGGTTGTTTAATATATTGATAGATGGGGTTGCAAAACAAGTAAATGCTAGGGTGTTCGGGAGAGGTGTGGGATTAAATTATGGGGAATCAAATTCAAAATGGGAATTAACACAGTTACTTTTTGCTGATGATACTGTGCTTATGGGAGATTCTAAAGAAAAATTGCAAAGGTTAGTGGATGAGTTTGGGAATGTGTGTAAAGGGAGAAAGTTGAAAGTGAACATAGAAAAGAGTAAAGTGATGAGGGTATCAAATGATTTAGATAAAGAAAAATTGGATATCAAATTGGGAAGGAGAAGTATGGAAGAAGTGAATGTTTTCAGATACTTGGGAGTTGACGTGTCGGCGGATAGATTTATGAAGGATGAGGTTAATCATAGAATTGATGAGGGAAAAAAGGCAAGCGGTGCGTTGAGGTATATGTGGAGTCAAAGAACGTTATCTATGGAGGCAAAGAAGGGAATGTATCAAAGGATAGTAGTACCGACACTCTTATATGGGTGTGAAGCTTGGGTGGTAAATGCAGCAGTGAGGAGACTGTTGGAGGCAGTGGACATGTCCTGTCTAAGGGCAATGTGTTGTGTAAATATTATGCAGAAAATTCAGTGTGTGGAAATTAGGAAAAGGTGTGGAGTTAATAAAAGTATTAGTCAGAGGGCAGAAGAGGGGTTGTTGAGGTGGTTTGGTCATTTAGAGAGAATGGATCAAAGTAGAATGACATGGAAAGCATATAAATCTATAGGGGAAGGAAGGCAAGGTAGGGGTCATCCTCGAAAGGGTTGGAGAGAGGGGGTAAAGGTGGTTTTGTGGGCGAGGGGCTTGGACTTCCAGCAAGCATGCGTGAGCATGTTAGATAGGAGTGAATGGAGACGAATGGTATTTGGGAACTGACGATCTGTTGGAGTGTGAGCAGGGTAATATTTAGTGAAGGGATTCAGGGAAACCGGTTATTTTCATATAGTCCTGGAAATGGGAAGTACAATGCCTGCACTTTAAAGGAGGGGTTTGGGATATTGGCAGTTTGGAGGGATATGTTGTGTATCTTTATACGTATATGCTTCTAAACTGTTGTATTCTGAGCACCTCTGCAAAAACAGTGATAATGTGTGAGTGTGGTGAAAGTGTTGAATGATGATGAAAGCATTTTCTTTTTGGGGATTTTCTTTTTTTTGGGTCACCCTGCCTCAGTGGGAGACGGCCGACTTGTTAAAAAAAAAAAAAAAACACGTGTAAAATAAAAATGGACAATGGATAATCTGATATGGGACAAGCTAAGGCTATCACATCAAGAATTATGCCAAAGTATTACAAGACAGTTAGCATACTTCATCACCCAATGCATCTTTATGGAATTAAGTGATTTTAAAAGAAAATTTGCATGCATATTGGGAGACTATCCAAATACATGAAGGGTAGTTCACCAAGTGACAAAACTATCCCCATCTCAAGCACTCAGTCTTTTCTGTCTCATATCCATAGACAACCTTTCTGTAAAACTACATTTTCTTCTCTAATTTATATGTGATATCATTCATAGAAGAGATTTTTCAACATTCAGAAGGTGGGAGCTAACCTCTTGGCATTAGTGACAGTTTGGTATATTAGACCTAGATCATAAATCCTTCCTAAGGTGCACAAAACCATTATTATTACAGCACATTTCATAAGGATGTGTTACACCTATAGGCTCAAGAGCACCTGGGAAATAAACAAGTTTGATCCAAGGAAAATACAGCTTCAATTCCTTGGAACATACATCCTACACCAGCACTTAGCATGGTGGAGCATGAACTCTGAATATGTGAAACTAGGAAACCATAGCTAACAAACTTCTTTCAATTCTTCTGACGAATCTAAGTATCAAACTACTAAATTTATCAAAATCTGACTTGTCTACTACACCCAGAAATGCTTGTGCTGAAATACTGTCTTCTCTTTTAACATCTTTGTGATACATGTTGTGCCTTTTATGCCACTGTTTTTTTTTTAACAACAGCTGTTTCCCATGGAACCACGGTGACCCGATAAAGAAGAAATGCTTTCATAACTTTTTTTTTTTTTACATTTAGTAATTTATACACCCAAGTAGTAAGTTGGCAGACAGCAACTGCCCAGGGAGGTACTACCGTCCTACCAAGTGAGTGTAAAGCGGAAGTCTGTAATTGTTTTACATGGTAGGATTGTTGGTGTCTTTTTTCTGTCTCAAACATGCAAGATTTCAGGTACGTATTGCTACTTCTACTTAAACTTAGGTCACCCTACACATGCATGTACAAGCATATATACACACCCCTCTGAGTTTTCTTCTATTTTCTTACCAATAGCTCTTTATTTCCTCTCATCTCCATGGGGAAGTGGAACAGAACTCTTCCTCCATACGCCATGCATGTCATAAGGGGCGACTAAAATGCAGGGAGCAAGGGGCTAGTAACCTCTTCTGTATAAATTATTAAATTTAGAAAGAAAAACTTTCGTTTTTCTTTCTGGGCCAACCTGCCTCGGTGGGATACGACCGGTTTGTTGAAAGAGGAAGTAATTTATACAGGAATTACTAGCTCCTTGTTCCCAGCATTTTAGTTGCTCTTACAACACACATGGCTTACAGAGAAAGAATTCTTCACCAATGCCCAATGGAGAATTTTGGATTATTTATCCTTAAAAATAATGTCTGTTTTTTCTTATTAATCATAGATATTATAGAACAGACAAAGAAAAAAAGGTGAGCGATGTTTTGAGTCATCTGTAGAAAGATTTAAATGAAAGCAGCAAAAGAGGAACAGTACCAGTGTATAGGGATACCAACACTTGTGTGGGTCTGAGGCATGGGTTTTGAATGTTTTAATGAGGAAGATGGAGGCAGTGGATAAGGTATGCATCCAAGAACTCAGAGCATGGAGATTAGAAGACAGTATGGGATTCTCAAAAGTATAAAACTGAAGACTGATGAGTTGAGATGGTTTGGACATTGAGAGAATGGAGCAGCATACAATGACTAAGGGTACACTGTATAAATCTAGGGTGGAAGGAAGAAATAGGGTGTCATCCCAGGAAAGCTGGAGGAGAAAGGGTAAAGCAGGTTTTGAGTGCTAGGGGCATGAACACCCACCAGGATTTTTGAGAGCATGGCAGATCAGAGCGGAAACAAGTGGCTTTATGGCGTGATATGTAGCTAGTGCAAGAGCAGGGCAACAAATTTAGAGGGATTCAGGAAAAACTGATTAGCCAGACTCAGGTCCCAGTTGTAGTAGATGCAATATATGTACTCTAAAGGACAGGAGAGGATGCTGCAATATGGAGGGTCATCTGAACTCACTGATTTTTTTGTGGGGAGGGTGAGTAATTTTATTCAGTTACAGATGCACATAAATACAGTATGAAATGTACTAATTTACTTCTGACAGGTTAAAGAATAACAGAAAATTTGTTAACCCTTTCAGGGTCCACAGGCCCTCTCCGAGACTTGTTCTCAGGGTCGGCCAAATTTCAAAAAAAAAAAAAAAATTATTTTTTCTTATGAAAAGATAGAAAATCTTTTCCCAATCATAATGACACCAAAAGTATGAAATTTGATGGAAAACTTACAGAATTATGCTCTCACGAAGTTAGAGGTCTCGACAATGTTTACGCATCGGCGTAAACATTGTCGAGACCTCTATTTTCGGCCAATTCCAATGTACTAGTCGATAAAAGTCATAACTTTCTCTAGAACTGCATTTTTCCTATCGAATGAGTACAAGAAACCACCAATTTACCGATTTCAACTATCCAATACAGTGGTCAGAATTTAGCAATTTTGCCAATTTCACACAAATTACAAAAGATGCTAATTTCAAAATAGTATCCAGAATAAACAAGGTAGTCATTCCTGGCACTAAAATAACATTTCCTCTGTTCATTAGTCATGTCCCCATGCCCCTCTTACATTCTTTTGCTTTCCATTCTGAATTTTTATTCCCACAAAAAATAGAAGACTTACTGTTATGCAGACTACTACATTAGTGTAGAAATGGTATAAATAATATCTGCGCACTTGTGAAAGAATATTAGACTCGCCAGTTGGCGTGTATTGGACGCTTAGCATGATTTGTTTACTTTTGAACTTTGGTAAAAATTTAACATTTCTGCTACTCGGAGCTCAATTTCAAGGTACTTTTCATTGTAAAACCAGTCAAAATCATCTCAATTTCTGTAATATGTCTTCCATTCTATACAATGAGACCAGGAAAACTAGAATACAACAATAAATACCATACAAAAATACAGTGCGAAGTCGCTGTTTTAATCCAAAAACATGGTCAAAGTTTTTTTTTCTCATTACTCACTGTGTGCTGCAGAATTTTTTTTATACTGTGCACACTGACCACATAGACCCATTCTTTCATATATAGGCCTACCAGCTTTCTCACTAGATTTGAAGGCGCTAGAATTTATGAGTACTAGCACGTCACGGACCCTGGTGCATAAGCCGTACTAGTACGGCCGAAACCCTGAAAGGGTTAAGAGATGGTATTTATTCAATATGGGATGAATGAAAAAAAAAAATTATCTAGCACTGCTCTAATTTGTTATATTTTAGATAGAACGTAATGGGCAAAAAATAAAATGAGACCCTGACATGCCCAACTTTCAGATAGGTAATGAAATGCTGAGAGCATGTCTGACTTACCTTGAATGTCGAGGAAGTCTTCAGCCAACACTGTAGGACCCTGATCAATAGGTTTGCCAGAACCATTGAAAATACGCCCTAACATATCCTCAGAAACAGGAGTCCTCAAGATGTCACCAGTGAACTCGCATACAGTGTGCTTGGCATCCACACCAGAGGTTCCTTCAAATACCTGCAAAGTCAAAAACCATGAAATAATGCCATAGGCACAATAAGAGACTGCCAAAAATCCAAAGAACTCTCAAAACTAAACAGATACTGTACATCACATGATTCAGTACAGTATACAAGAGGTCCCCACTTTACAGCACTTCACTTTACGGTATTTAGCTAATACAGTGGTTTTCAATTATACCCACTATTCAATTATTCAGATTTCCTGCAATAAATATATTCACCACTCACTATAATCCAAAGACAAAAATATTGTAAGAAGTAAGAGAGCATGTATAGTTCCTTTACATAAAGGGAAGGGGAGATAAGAGAGATTGTAAAAATTATAGGGAAATAAGTTTACTGAGTACAAGTGTATGGTAGGGTTATTACTGAAAGAATTAGAGGCAAGACAGATTGCAGATGAACAAAGAGGCTTTAGAATGAGTAGAGGATGTGTAGATCAAGTGTTTACATTGAAGCATATATGTGAACAGTATTTAGATAATGGTAGGGAAGTTTTAATTGCATTTATGGATTTAGAAAAGGCATATGATAGAGTGGATAGGGGAGCAATGTGGCAGATGTTGCAAGTATATGGAATAGGTGGTAAGTTACTAAATGCTGTAGTGTTTTTATGAGGATAGTGAGGCTCAGGTTAGGGTGTGTAAAAGAGAGGGAGACTACTTCCCGGTAAAAGTAGGTCTTAGACAGGGATGTGTAATGTCACCATGGTTGTTTAACATATTTATAAATGGGGTTGTAAAAGAAGTAAATGCTAGGGTGTTCAGGAGAGGGGTGGGATTAAATTATGGGGAATTAAATACAAAATGGGAAGTGACAGTTACTTTTTGCTGATGATCCTGTGCTTATGGGAGATTCTAAAGAAAAACTGCAAAGGTTAGTGAACGAATTTGGGAGTGTGTGTAAAGGTAGAAAGTTGAAAGTTAACATAGGAAAGAGTAAGGTGATGAGGGTATCAAATGATTTAGATAAAGAAAAATTGGATATCAAATTGGGGAGGAGTAGTATGGAAGAAGTGAATGTTTTCAGATATTTGGGAGTTGACGTGTCAGCGGATGGATTTATGAAGGATGAGGTTAATCATAGAATTGATGAAGGAAAAAAGGAGTGGTGCATTGAGGTATATGTGGAGACAAAAAATGTTATCTATGGAAGCAAAGAAGGGAATGTATGAAAGTACAGTAGTATCAACACTCTTATATGGGTGCGAAGCTTGGGTTGTAAATGCTGCAGCAAGGAGGCGGTTGGAGGCAGTGGAGATGTCCTATCTAAGGGCAACGTGTGGTGTAAATATTATGCAGAAAATTCGGAGTGTGGAAATTAGGAGGTGTGGAGTTAATAAAAATATTAGTCAGAGGGCTGAAGAAGGTTTGAGGTGGTTTGGTCATTTAGAGAGAATGGACCAAAGTAGAATGATATGGAGAGCATATAAGTCTGTAGGGGAAGGAAAGCAGGGCAGGGGTTGTCTTCGAAAAGGTTGGAGGGAGGGGGTAAAGGTGGTGTTGTGGGCGAGGGGTTTGGACTTCCAGCAAGCGTGCGTGAGCGTGTTAGATAGGAGTGAATGGAGACGAATGGTATTTGGGACCTGACGAGCTGTTGGAGTGTGAGCAGGGTAATATTTAGTGAAGGGATTCAGGGAAACCAGTTATTTTATATAACCGGACTTGAGTCCTGGAAATGGGAAGTACAATGCTTGCACTCTAAAGGAGGGGTATGGGATATTGGCGGTTTGGAGGGATATAGTGTATTTTTATACATATATACTTCTAAACTGTTGTATTCTGGGCACCTCTGCAAAAACAGTGATTATGTGTGAGTGAGGTGAAAGTGTTGAATGATGAAAGTATTTTCTTTTTGGAGATTTTCTTTCTTTTTGGGTCACCCAGGCTTGGTGGGAGACGGCCGACTTGTTGAAAAAAATAGGTTCAGGGTAAAAAATGACTCAAAGTGAAATACTGGGAACACAACTTAAACAAGATCATACATAATAGTATTAAAAAGTTAAAAGTCAGAGCTGAATATGAATGTAAATCTGTCATCACTGAGAACACTGTACCTGGACAACAGCCTTAGAGCCGCTCACTTCCAGCACTTGTCCCTTACGCTCAGTGCCATCAGCCAGATGAAGATTGACAATCTCAGCAAATTTGGGGAACTTGACATCATCCAGAATAACCAGTGGACCATTGACACCCGTTACCGTCTTGTAACATATACGTGGTTGTGCAATGTAGTCCCGCTTCACAGCAGCCACGTGGTCCAGGTGGCCAAGGCTCGTCATTTCTGAAACCCACGTCAAAAATATTAAGCTGTTTTTTAACAAATAAACCCAAGGATATTTAATAAAACCTAATTCCCCCCGACAGTGATAGAATTCAGTAAATTTGTACTGGAGCTAGCTAGTAATGTACAGGGCATGCATAAACAGTACTGCATTTTATAAATTGCAATTTAAAATCAATCAAGTCTCACAATCATAGTGCTTTCAATAATTTATAAAACCTTAGGTGTAGCACTTCAAGAGAGGTTACAATATTTAAAATTAATCATGAACAAGGTCAAATGTAAAATAAAGTAGGACCTCAAAATTAACAGGGCTACTAATTCATAGAATTCAATCATCCAGGATCATTACTAATTGTACTTGATAAAGATACACAAGCAGCAAATGGCAGCTATTTAGAAAACCTTTTTGCCTGCACAGCAAGCCATGTACAAATAGCTTTTTTCACTTTTTTCTTAATGCCCATTTTCTTTACTGAAACAACCCCTAAACTGGCACGTGACTCCTAAATTGGTGCACAACCCGTAAACTGAAAACAAATAAGAGAATTTTGTTTAAAATGTCATCACTGGATTCTCCACACCCCTAAACCTTCTTTAATTTTTTTTTTTTTTTTTTTAAATCAGCCCAGTCTCAACCCACACTTCAATCTCAAGCAGGCAGCAGCATTGCTGTTTAGTTCTTTTTTTTTTTGGGGGGGGGGGGGGGGAGGGAGGGTTAAAACCCTGGTCTTTTAGAATGGCCTACTACTGTCCAATATGTGGATACCTAAGATGCCTGTGTCAAGTAAACTGTATCTAGCCAAATAACTACCAAAAATTGACCTGGCGCTCGCCCCATCTTGTCCTCCCACCATAACAGCTCCGCTGCCAGGCAAGCTATACCACCAATCAGAACAGATCAAGGAGTATCCTGACCACCACCCAGACATTATTCAAATGATTTATGGATAAACTAAAACATCAGAGGACCATCACCAGAAAAATCTCTGCTAATCAGCCTCTTCCCTCTGCATGAACATAAAATATGAAGCCCTTCAGACAGCCTTTTACCAAATATGAAACCACTCTTACTAACAAGATTGAATAATTACCAGTAGTTAAGGTGGTTGCTGATAAGCAATCATTACAAACAAAGGTTACAGCAATCCAAACTGACTTACAAAATACAGTCAGAAGTGTCAACGAGAAAGTGAATGAAATGGACAACGCAATTAAGTCCCTAAATGAAAAGATCGAAACACAAACTGAAAGAAATACATTGAAATAAGAGTTTACTGAACTCCTGAAGACACAAAGTGATTGAACAGACAAACAGGTTTATCAAATGCAACAGCAGCAGCTCGCAGATGTAAGTATCAATAGCGATCTGCTCCCAGAATCTGATTGAAGTATCTGTTGGGATGCTACCCTGCAAGTGAGCTCCACATCACAACAGACCCTAGGAATATGAAGGAAGCAGCATTAGATAAACCTGGAGGCAAATAACACGTAAACTTCTAAACCCGTGTTGCACTGGGTTGTGTAACCGATGGTTATCTAGGTGGTTGGCAATCTTGCTTCCTAGAACCCTTTCAAAGATTTTTATATGGGATGTCAATGCTATCTGTCTGTAGGTCTTTACAACTGCTTTGCTGCCACCTTTATAGAGTGGGGCTATGTCTGTTGTTTTTAGTGTGTGTGGGATGATCCATGTCCATGCTCACTCTCCATAGAATGCTGAAGGCGCATTGCAGTTCTTGATGAACATGGAGTTCCACGAGTCTGGGACTGGGGCTGAGGGGGTGGGCATGTCATTTATTGCCATTTCCAAGTCTTGTGGTGTTAGGATAATATCAGAGTTTTGAGATGGCCAAATTTTAGGTCTCGGTCATAAAGAATTCATTTAGATTGTCGACCCTTAGTCTGGATAATGGCTCGCTGAACACCAAGTCGTATTGAGACTTTAGTATCTCTCATTTCTTTGTTGTCGTCTGTGTAGGTCCCATCTGCCTAAGCAGGGGCCCTAATACTGGATGTTGTTTTACTCTTAGATTTTGCATAAGAATACAGTGGACCCTCGACTAACGCTATTAATTCGTTCCTGAGAGCTCATCGTTAGTCAAAATTATAGTTAGTCAAGTTAATTTTCCCCATAAGAAATAATGGAAATCAAATTAATCCGTGTAGGACACCTCAAAGTATGAAAAAAAATTGTTTTTACCACATGAAATATTAATTTTAATACACACAAACTGAAGAAGACATGCACAGTTACACAACACTTACCTTTATTGAAGATCAGGTGATGATTGATGGGATGGGAGGAGGGGAGTGTTGATGGTCTTAGTGTTTAGAAGGGGAATCCCCTTCCATTAGGACTTGAGGTGGCAAGTCCTTTTCCGGGGTTACTTCCCTTCCCTTTAAATCTCTCAAACCAACCTTTGCTGGCCTTAAATTTACTCACATCACCACTAGTTGCAGGCATTTTTTTAATTAAATCGTCATGCAACTTCCTAGCCTTTTCACATATGATCGCTTGAGAGATGCTATCTCCTGCTATGTTTTTCATTTATCCACACCAATAACAGTCTCTCAACATCTTCAAGTACTTGCGATCTCAGTTTCGGAAACATAGTTCCACCTTTGGCAAGAACAGCTTCCTTGATTGCCGTTTTCTTGCCCACAATAGTAGCGATGGTTGATTCGGGTTTTGTGTACAACCTGGCCAGCTCGGAGACACGCACTCCACTTTCATACTTAGCAATGATCTCTTTCTTCATATCCATAGTAATTCTCACCCTTTTTGCTGTAGGGTTGGCACTAGTAGCTTTCTTGGGCCCATGGTGACTTATTTTGCAGGTGCAATAACTAAAAAGGCTGTGAAAATATGAAATGTTCCGATTGTATGCTTGGAAGCGACCGCGGTGGCTGGCTGGCTTGTAAACACTGGCCAGAAGTGGACGCGTCTCAGACAGAACGAATAGTGTTGGTCGAGTTTTTTAGCGCTAGTCGAGGCAAAATTTTTGCGGTAAAATGTATTGCTAGTCGGATTTATCATTAATCGATGCCATCGTTGGTCGAGGGTCCACTGTAGTAGTATTTTGTGTTTTCTTCAATTTCCTTTATAGCTTTTAATTCTTCCTGAGATTCTTGTCTACTGTAAGATTTCTTAACCCTTTGAGGATCCAAGCCATAGATCTATGCTTTGTCCACAGAGTCCAAGCCATAGCTGTACGTCATGAGCTCAGCTCACTCAGGTAAGCTGTGAGTGGTAAATTTGGGCCTAGATGAGAGAATGGATCTATGTGGTAAGTGTGCACCATAAAAAATCCTGCAGCATGCAATGCATAAAAAACGGCAACCATGCATCTGGATTACAACAGCGACTTTGTGGTGTATTTTCATATGGTTTTTACAGTTTTATTCGTGGTTTCTTGGTCTCATTTGATAGAGTGAAAGATATATTACAGAAATAGAGATGATTGTGACTGGTTTTAACGCTGAAAATAGCTTGAAATTGAGCTCAAAGTAGCAGAAATGTTCAATTTTTGCCAATGTTCAAGAGTACACAAATGAAGTCACACGTCCAATACACATCAACTGGTGGATTTATCATACGTTCACAAATGCACTGATGTTATTTATACAATTACAGCCTCTCCTCACTTAACGACGGAGTTAGGGGCCTAAGACCCTGTCAGCAAACGATTTCGTCGCTAATCGAGGAATCACCCCTTACTGACACTTCAAAAATGTCACCACCCAAAATTAAAACATTCAGTTTTATGTTTGTTGGGAAATTCCTTTCAATCTGTTTATTATTAATGGTAATACTACATGAAATAGGTCAATGACTTACTTCCGAGATATTCCAGGAAACGTGTGCGTGGCCGATTGCTTGAGATTTTTTTTTTTTTTTTTTTTTTTTTTTTTGAGAAAATCATATTTTTTCAGTCTGCAAAGGGTAAGAGTGATTTTCTATAGTTACCCTTCAGGCACGTAACGTTTTCCGTTATGGTCGTGGTCACTTTTTTTTTTTATCAGTACAGTGGACCCCCGCATAACGATTACCTCCGAATGTGACCAATTATGTAAGTGCGTTTGTACGTGTATGTTTGGGGGTCTGAAATGGACTAATCTACTTCACAATATTTCTTATGGGAACAAATTCGGTCAGTACTGGTACCTGAACATACTTCTGGAGTGAAAAAACATCGTTACCGGGGGTCCACTGTACCTCTCTATATAATGTCAGTTTTTATTAATTTGGGCATCTTTATCATGCTTCTGCTGCCTAGTTATTATGGCTTGAAATCCTGTTGATTTCACTGCTTCTTTCACTATCTTTATCCTTCAAGATAGTGGGAATGGTAGAATGCGCAAACTTCAAGTCATCGACTATCACTTGCGCTTTCTAACCAGCTTCATACTCATTTATAATCTTCATTTTTCACCTCAAGATCGAGAGCCTTCCTTTTCTTGGTGCATCCTTGAAGTGAAGATCTTCCTTTTCGCCGACATCTTGTACTATGGGATGCACAATCAAGTGCAAATCTGTACAAATACAGTGGTCCCTTGATAATCGTTGGGCTCGATATTCGTCCTTTTCAGAAATCGTCGCGTTATTTTCGTCCAAACATTGGCTCGCTAATCATCGTTCATCCTGGACACGTACTCACGGCTCTGAGCCACCCCGGCCTCCCTTCCCAGCCAGTGTGCCATTGTTTACCGGTGAGCGACAGTCCCCTCACTTCATACGAAA
The DNA here is from genome assembly GCF_038502225.1 of Cherax quadricarinatus. Classification (NCBI taxonomy): domain Eukaryota; kingdom Metazoa; phylum Arthropoda; class Malacostraca; order Decapoda; family Parastacidae; genus Cherax; species Cherax quadricarinatus. Next base: position 8,723,839 of record NC_091362.1, on the reverse strand, counting down.
TATTTCATAATATTCCATCCATTTTAGTGCTTGCAAGTGCTAAATAAGTTACCATGGCTCCAAAGAAAGCTCCTAATGCCAAGCCTTTGGTAAAGAAGGTGAGAAATGACTGAATTAAAGAAAAGCATCATTGAACAATATGAAAGTGGCATACGTGTGGCCGAACTGCCCAGGATGTGTAACAAATCCCGTACAACCATATCTTCCATTGTGGCCAAGTAAAAGGAAATCAAAGAAGCTGTTGTTGAGAAGGGGGTAAATATGCTGACAAAAATGAGATCACCAGTACTCGAAGATGTTGAGAAGTTATTATTGGTGTGGATAAACGAGAAACAATTAGCAGGAGATAGTCTTATGACTTCGATTATTTGTGAGAAGGCTAGGCAATTGCATGCCAATCTGGTAAAGAAATTTCCTGCAACAAGTACATACTGATATTTGTGAATTTAAGGCCAGCAAAGGTTAGTTTGAGAGATTTAAGAACCATAGTGGCATACACAGTGTGATAAGGCATGGTGAGGCTGCCAGTTCAGACAAAATTGCAGCTACAAAATTCATAAGTGAATTCAAGGAGTACATAGAGGCTGAAGGACTGAAACCTGAACAAGTGTTCAATTGTGACAAAACAGGCCTCTTTTGGAAGAAAATGCCAAAGAGGACCTACATTACTCGGGAGGAAAAGGGACTGCCAAGACACAAGCCTATGAAAGACAGGCTGACGCTCATGTTCTGTGCTAATGCTAGTGGGGATTTCAAAGTGAATCTGTTACTAGTGTACCATTCTGAAAATCCCAGTGTGTTCAGGAAAAACAATGTTATAAAGAGTAAATTGTGCGTGTTTTGGAGATCTAATAATAAGGCATGGGTCACAAGGGAAATTTTCGTCGAGTGGTTCAATGAAGTGTTTGGCCCTAGTGTGAAGAATGACCTCCTGGAAAAGAAATTGGATCTCAAGTGCCTCCTAGTAATGGACAACGCGCCTGCTCATCCTCCAAACTTTGATGACCTAATTCTGCAGGAGTTTGGGTTCATCACAGTAAAGTTCTTGCCCCCCGAATACCACTCCTCTCCTCCAGCCCATGGACCAGTAGGTCATTTCAAACTTTAAAAAACTCGACACCAAAGCAATGTTTCAAAGGTGCTTTAATGTGACCTCAGACACTCACTTGACCCTAAGAGACTTTTGGAAAGAACACTTCAGTATCCTCCATTGCATAAGCCTTATAGGTAAGGCTTGGGAGGGAGTGACTACCAGGACTTTTAACTCTGCTTGGAGAAAATTGTGGCCAGATTGTGTCCACAAGAAGGATTTTGAAAAGTTTGTGGCTGACCCTGATGAGCCTATGTCAGTTGTGAAATCTATTGTGGCATTGGGAAGTTCCATGGGGTTGGATGCGAGTTTGGAGGATGTGGAAGAGTTGGTGGAGGACCACAACAAAGAGCTAACCACTGAGGAGCTGCAAGAGCTTCAGCAGGAACAGCAACAGATCGCAGCTCAGAATCTTCCTGCAGAGCAGGAAGAGAGATGGAAGAAGGTGCCTTCTTCAGAAATTAAGGAGATTTTTGAAATGTGGGGTAGGATGGAAAGATTTATGGAGAAACATCACCCTGAGAAGGATGTTGCAAGCCATATTGGCAACTTGTACAGTGACAGTCTTGGCCCATTTTTGGGAAGTTTTAGAGAAGCCAGAAACAGAGCTCTCTGGAAACTTTTTTTGCAAGACAGGACTCTAGTGACTCAAGCTGGTCCTAGTGGCATTAAGAAACAGAGAAGAGAAGTAACCCCAGAAGAAAACTTGGTACCTGAGGTATTGATGGAAGGGGATTCCCCTTCCAAACAGTAACTAATCCAATCTCTCCTCCTCCAGTCTTCCATACACTAAGAAGAATCGCCAATAAAGGCAAGTGTTGTGCTGTTAATGTTTCATCATGTCCCATTGTATTCTTTATGTACTACTACTATATTTCACGTAAAAATTTTTTTTGTTTTAATACTTCTGGGTGACAGGAACGGATTAATTGTATTTGCATTATTTCTCATGGGGAAAATTGATTCGAAAATCGTCTATTTCGATAATCGTTGCACTTCCAGGAACGGATTAACGACGATAAATGAGGGACCACTGTATATAGTCTTGGAGACAGTGAAAGCTAGTGTTCTGGGTAGCTGTAGGAAGGAGTCCGAGATACTCGACACTGAGATGCCGTGCTGCGTGTTTCCATGACCCAAGTTCTCGTATGGCATTAAATCCTAATAATAAAATACAGGTCCTCCATCACAAATCCGGCATCATTGGGACCTGTAGTGTGCCGGATTACTGAGTTTGCCGAATTACAGTGGTTAGGTTAGAATACACTTAATAAAATTAACCAACTTGACTTACACAGTTCATTGAACATCGGCAAAAATCAAACATTTTCGCTACTTTGAGCTCAATTTCAAGGTACTTTTCATTATGAAAGCAATCAAAATCATGTCTATTTCTGTAATATATCTTCCATTCTATCAAATGAGTCCAAAAAATAAGAATACAACCATAAAAACCATACGAAAATATACTGCAAAGAGGCGACTAATGGCCGAGAAGTGAACTCCCTTATTTATCGTCCGTCTTTTATTTTTGTTGTATGTTAAGAAGCATCTTTCCATCATACATTGCCCAAGTTTCAATGAGATAGCACAACAAACAACCGAGAAAAAAAAATATTTACCAAAAATCATATATGGAAAGCCCAAGCCAGGTACTGGAAATAAGTCACTGTCTGACTTTTCTGGGTTATCCTAGGTTCTCTATGCATACACTGCTATGTATGATAATCTATATAACTGTATTTGTGTATACCTGAATAAACTTATTTACTTCTAGTCTGTTAACCGAGTACAAGAAACCGCCCATTCACTTATTTCAACTATCCAATAAAGTGGTCAGAAATTGGCAACTTGGCCGATTTCACACAAATTTCAACAGATGCCAATTTCAAAATAGGGTCCAGAATAAACAATGCAGACATTACTGGCACTAAAATAACATTTTCTCTGTTCATTAGTCACGGCTCCAGCCCCTCTTATATTACTTTTGCTTGCCTTTTTTTTTTTTTTTTTTTTTTGTAAATAAAAATTCCAAAAAAAAAAATATAAGATTTACTGTCATGCAGACTGCTGCATTATTGTAATAATTGCATAAATAATGTCAATCCATCCTTGACTCTGTACTGGAACTTAGACTGGCAGGCGGACAGGTATTGGACGGTGACGTCATTTGTTTACTCTTGAGCTTCGCTAAAGAATAGAACATTTTCGGTACTGTGAGCGCAATTTCAAGGTACTTTTCGTCATGAAAGCAATCAAAATCATATCTATTTCTGTAATGTATCTTTCATTCTATCAAATGAGACCGAAAAAATGAGAATATAACCATAACAATACAAAAATATACCGCTAAGCGGCCGCTAATGGCTGAGAAGTGAACTCCGCTATTTATGGTCTGATTTCTTTCATTTTTGGTGTACGTGAAGAAGTATCTTTCCATCATACATTGCCCAAGTTTGAATAAGATAACCCAAGAAACAACTGAGAAAATAATAATAATAATAACAAAATAATAATAATAATAACAAAATAATAACAAAATAATAAAATAATAAAATAATAACAAAATAATAACAAAATAACAAAATAATAACAAAATAACAAAATAATAACAAAATAACAAAATAATAACAAAATAAAAACAAAATAAAATAACAAAATAACAAAATAACAAAATAACAAAATAATAACAAAATAAAATAAAAATAATAATAATAATAATAATAATAATAATAATAATAATAATAATAATAATAATAATAATAATAATAATAATAATAATAATAATAATAATAATAATAATAATAATAATAATAATAATAATAATAATAATAATAATAATAATAATAATAATAATAATAATAATAATAATAATAATAATAATAATAATAATAATATTTATTAACTACACGTACATGTACAAGGTATACAGGCCTAGCTGACATCAGTGACATACTACTGTATAGAAAGGCACTTGTTATGCTGAGTAATTCAAGAAAATTAGGTCAGTGTCCCAGGATAACACCCACACCAGTCCACTAACACCCAGGTACCCATTTACTGATGGGTAAACAGACAACAGGTGTAAAGAAACACGCCTAATGTTTCTACCCTGGCTGGGAATCGAATATTTACCAAAAATCATATATGGTTAACCCAAGCCAGGTACTAAAAATAAGCTATGTTGACATTTTTGGGGTTATCCTAGGTTCTCTACACACATGCTGCAATGTGTGATCATCTATAGAAAGAAAATAACTTTTTTGTTTCATGTTTATGGTGGAGTACGAGTGTATATCATAGTTAGCCCTGTGCTACACTCCGTTTTCTCTAATATAAGCCACCATGACAAGGATAGGAGAACATAAGATAAGATTTCGTTCGGATTTTTAACCCCGGAGGGTTAGCCACCCAGGATAACCCAAGAAAGTCAGTGCGTCGTCGAGGACTGTCTAACTTATTTCCATTGGGGTCCTTAATCTTGTCCCCCAGGATGTGACCCACACCAGTCGACTAACACCCAGGTACCTATTTGTTGCTAGGTGAACAGGACAACAGGTGTAAGGAAACGTGTCGAAATGTTTCCACCCGCCGGGAGTCGAACCCGGGCCCTCCGTGTGTGAAGCGGGAGCTTTAGCCACCAGGCCACCGGGCCACCATGGTACAGTGGACCCCCGCATAACGATTACCTCCGAATGTGACCAATTATGTAAGTGTATTTATGTAAGTGCGTTTGTACGTGTATGTTTGGGGGTCTGAAATGGACTAATCTACTTCACAATATTTCTTATGGGAACAAATTCGGTCAGTACTGGCACCTGAACATACTTCTGGAGTGAAAAAATATCGTTAACCGGGGGTCCACTGTATTTGTTTACCATATCCTCTTCATAACTCTGTTGAACTGCTCGGTGTTATGCCAATTATTATTCATTCAGGAGTATTTAACATGTTTCATGTTACTTATATTGTTTCTTACGTCATATTAAATCAACTGTGATAGGCAAATAAGTTGTAGTGTTGACATTAGCGTAATAATAAAGCATATTCTCCTGCTTCATGAGACTGAGCTCATGGCAACCGACAGTGGCTTCAAAGCCACCTTATCTTTAATGGATAATGTACTGTGTAAGTGCTTTACATAATGTGAAGCATTTCTTTTATTCATTGGAACCATGGCTAGGGCTTTAGTAAGCAGGTTAAAACAATAAATGGAGAAAAAGAAATTGGAATGACTTATGCAGCAAGTAGCACCACCAAACAGTACCGTACCAGCAGGTTGGTGTGGCGACCCTGGAAATTTGAAATTATGCTAGCCAAAATTAGTGCCGAATAACTGATTGCCGGATTTGTGATGGCGGACCTGTACAGTGGAACCTCGTTTTTCGGCCTTAATCCGTTCCAGAAGGTCAGCCTAAATTCAAAGCAATATTTTCCATAAGAATTTATGTAAATACAATTAATCCGTTCCAGACAACCAAAAATATTAACAAAAAATACATTTTTTAAAGATTAATTATAGTTTTACATAAACATGGGGAAATGGAAAAGAATCTTTCCTCCGTAAGCCATGCGTGTCATATGAGGCGACTAAAATGCCGGGAGCGATGGGCTAGTAACCCCTTCTCCTGTAGACATTTACTAAAAAAGAGAAAAACTTTATAAAACTAGGATGCTTGAATGTGCGTGGATGTAGTGCGGATGACAAGAAACAGATGATTGCTGATGTTATGAATGAAAAGAAGTTGGATGTCCTGGCCCTAAGCAAAACAAAGTTGAAGGGGGTAGGGGAGTTTCAATGGGGGGAAATAAATGGGATTAAATCTGGAGTATCTGAGAGAGTTAGAGCTAAGGAAGGGGTAGCAGTAATGTTGAAGGATCAGTTATGGAAGGAGAAAGGAGAATATGAGTTTGTAAATTCAAGGATTATGTGGATTAAAGTAAAGGTTGGATGCGAAAAGTGGGTCATAATAAGCGTGTATGCACCTGGAGAAGAGAGGAATGTAGAGGAGAGAGAGAGATTTTGGGAGATGTCAAGTGAATGTATAGGAACCTTTGAACCAAGTGAGAGTAATTGTGGTAGGGGACCTGAATGCTAAAGTAGGAGAAACTTTTAGAGAGGGTGTGGTAGGTAAGTTTGGGGTGCCAGGTGTAAATGATAATGGGAGCCCTTTGATTGAACTTTGTATAGAAAGGGGTTTAGTTATAGGTAATACATATCTTAAGAAAAAGAGGATAAATAAGTATACAAGATATGATGTAGGGCGAAATGACAGTAGTTTGTTGGATTATGTATTGGTAGATGAAAGACTGATGAGTAGACTTCAGGATGTACATGTTTATAGAGGGGCCACAGATATATCAGATCACTTTTTAGTTGTAGCTACACAGAGTAAAAGATAGATGGGATACAAGGAGAATAGAAGCATCAGGGAAGAGAGAGGTGAAGGTTAATAAACTAAAAGAGGAGGCAGTTAGGATAGATGGGCTAATGAGAGCATAGGCAATGAGGTCGAAGAGGTATGGGGTAGGTTTAAAAATGTAGTGTTAGAGTGTTCAGCAGAAGTTTGTAGTTACAGGAAAGTGGGTGCGGGAGGGAAGAGGAGCAATTGGTGGAATGATGATGTAAAGAGAGTAGTAAGGGAGAAAAAGTTAGCATATGAGAAGTTTTTACAAAGTAGAAGTGATGCAAGGAGGGAAGAGTATGTATATGGAGAAAAAGAGAGGTTAAGAGAGTGGTGAAGCAATGTAAAAAGAGAGCAAATGAGAGAGTGGGTGAGATGTTATCAACAAATTTTGTTGAAAATAAGAAAAAGTTTTTGGAGTGACATTAACAAGTTAAGGAAGCCTAGAGAACAAATGGATTTGTCAGTTAAAAATAGGAGAGGAGAGTTATTAAACGGAGAGTTAGAAATATTGGGAAGATGGAGGGAATATCTTGAATTGTTAAATGTTGATGAAGATAGGGAAGCTGTGATTTCGTGTATAGGGCAAGGAGGAATAACATCTTGTAGGAGTGAGGAAGAGCCAGTTGTGAGTGGGGGAAGTTCGTGAGGCAGTAGGTAAAATGAAAGGGGGTAAGGCAGCCGGGATTGATGGGATAAAGATAGAAATGTTAAAAGCAGGTGAGGATGTAGTTTTGGAGTGGTTGGTGCAATTATTTAATAAATGTATGGAAGAGGGTAAGGTACCTAGGGATTGGCAGAGAGCATGCGTAGTTCCTTTATATAAAGGTAAAGGGGACAAAAGAGTGCAAAAATTATAGGGGGATAAGTCTGTTGAGTATACCTGGTAAAGTGTATGGTAGAGTTATTATTGAAAGAATTAAGATTAAGACGGAGAATAGGATAGCAGATGAACAAGGCTTTAGGAAAGGTAAGGGGTGTGTGGACCAGGTGTTTACAGTGAAACATGTAAGTGAACAGTATTTAGATAAGGCTAGAGGTTTTTGTGGCATTTATGGATTTGGAAAAGGCGTATGACAGGGTGGATAGGGAGGCAATGTGGCAGATGTTGCAGGTGTATGGTGTAGGAGGTAGGTTACTGAAAACAGTGAAGTTTTTTTATGAGGATAGTGAGGCTCAAGTTAGAGTATGTAGGAAAGAGGGAGATTATTTCCCAGTAAAAGTAGGCCTAAGACAAGGATGTGTGATGTCACCGTGGTTGTTTAATATATTTATAGATGGGGTTGTAAGAGAAGTAAATGCGAGGGTCTTGGCAAGAGGTGTGGAGTTAAAAGATAAAGAATCACACAAAGTGGGAGTTGTCACAGTTGCTCTTTGCTGATGACACTGTGCTCTTGGGAGATTCTGAAGAGAAGTTGCAGAGGTTGGTGGATGAATTTGGTAGGGTATGCAAAAGAAGAAAATTAAAAGTGAATACAGGAAAGAGTAAGGTTATGAGGATAAAAAGATTAGGTGATGAAAGATTGGATATCAGATTGGAGGGAGAGTATGGAGGGGGTGAATGTATTCAGATATTTGGGAGTGGACGTGTCAGCGGATGGGTCTATGAAAGATGAGGTGAATCATTGAATTGATGAGGGGAAAAGGGTGAGCGGTGCAATTAGGAGTGTGGAGACAACGAACTTTGTCCTTGGAGGCAAAGAGGGGAATGTATGAGAGTATAGTTTTACCAACGTTCTTATATGGGTGTGAAGCATGGGTGATGAATGTTGCAGCGAGGAGAAGGCTGGAGGCAGTGGAGATGTCATGTCTGAGGGCAATGTGTGGTGTGAATATAATGCAGAGAATTCGTAGTTTGGAAGTTAGGAGGAGGTGCGGGATTACCAAAACTGTTGTCCAGAGGGCTGAGGAAGGGTTGTTGAGGTGGTTTGGACATGTAGAGATAATGGAGCGAAACAATGACTTCAAGAGTGTATCAGTCTGTAGTGGAAGGAAGGCGGGGTAGGGGTCAGCCTAGGAAGGGTTGGAGGGAGGAGGTAAAGGAGGTTTTGTGTGCGAGGGGCTTGGACTTCCAGCGGGCATGAGTGAGTGTGTTTGATAGGAGTGAATGGAGACAAATGGTTTTTAATACTTGATGTGCTGTTGGAGTGTGAGCAAAGCAACATTTATGAAGGGATTCAGGGAAACCGGCAGGCCAGACTTGAGTCCTGGAGATGGGAAGTACAGTGCCTGCACTCTGAAAGAGGGGTGTTAATGTTGCAGTTTTAACTGTAGTGTAAAGCACCCTTCTGGCAAGACAGTGATGGAGTGAATGATGGTGAAAGTTTTTTTCTTTTTCGGGCCACCCTGCCTTGGTGGGAATCGGCCTATGTGTTAATAAATAATAATAAAATGAGCACTAAATAAAATAAATGAACGTTTAAATCACTATTACATACCTTTATTGAAGACTCTTGTTGGCTTATGGCAAGAGGGAGGACTGATTATTGTTTGGAAGGCAAATCCCCCTCCTTAAGGACTTGAGGTATCAAAGCCCTCTCTGGGGTTACTTACTGAATCAGACTTATTAACCATTAAACTGTCCAAGAAGATCTACGTTCACATGCATAGTGGTCGAAAAGTAGATCTATGTTTTTTTACATATTTTCAAATACAGTATAACAAAAAAAACACTTATCAAAGTTTTTTTTACACTTTTTCAAGTTTAAAAAAAGAAAAGATTACTTTTTTTTACGTACTTTCAAATGTTGAAAAAACGTAGATCTACGTTTGGACAGTTTAAGGGTTAAAAGCCTGTATAGCAGACCGGTGGTTACAGGGAGGTATTACCCATCCTCTGGAATATCTTTTAAAAATTGAATATTCCCACCTTCCTACTATTTGGTTTATTACCCAATCAGAACCCCTACAATATTTTATAACCAAAAGCACCAACATACTACTACGTATATACAAAAAATGTGAAAATTACTAATTTATGCAAACTGTTTTTAAGCGATATTATGCAAAACAGCATTTGAACTTACCAACAGCATATTATGCAAACTCTCCAGTACTTGAATTGTACAATGGACAATTATGTTTTGAGCAAATATTACCTGGAGTTTACCTGGAGAGAGTTTCGGGGGTCAACGCCCCCGCGGCCCGGTCTGTGACCAGGCCTCCTGGTGGATCAGCGCCTGATCAACCAGGCTGTTGCTGCTGGCTGCACGCAAACCAACGTACGAGCCACAGCCCGGCTGATCAGGAATTTAATGGCAATTTAACCTAAACAAAGAATTAAATTATTAGTGATAAGCTAACAAAAGGACCCCAATAGAAATAAGTCACTGACTTAAATAAGTGACTATTTTGGGTTATCCTAAGTTCACTACACATGTGCTGCTATGTTAGATAATCTATGTAAGTGTATTGTGTATACCTGAATAAACTTACTGCTATATATCAGAAAAAGTGAATGTGTACAAATGCTCCTCACTTTACAGTGGTTCGACTTACAGTATATTTCGACTATGATGCCGGAAGTCAAGGCTTTCAAAAATTGTGTTATGCTGCCTCTGGGTGGAAATGTTGCAGGTTTTAAACTACAGCCTTTCCTAATCTACCACTCGAAGAATTCCAGAGCATTCAAGAATGTGAGCAAGCATACACTTTCCATCTATTACTGCTATAACAAGAGAGCCTGGATGACATTAGCACTGTTTGACAATTGGTTCTTGAAGTGTTTTATTCCCCAGGTGAGAGTATATTGTCAAAATAACGTACCATTCAATACTGGTATTTAGTTACAATAATTATTTGTTTATTTACTTACTCAGTGACAATATTTATTTATAATATCGTGCAATATTTTCAATTTACAGTGGTTTCATCGGAACCTAACCCCAATGTAAGTAGAGAAACACCTACTTCATTTCCTGGTCCCATTTCAGTATTATTTTTTAAGCTATATGATACCAAATTGATGTGCTTGTGTATTTGAGATGGTTTTCATTTGTGCAAATATAAGAAATAATAATGTAACGTAACAATCTAACATAACCCAACCTAACATACAATAAATAAAGATACCTTTATTGTCGAAGGTGGAAGCGTATGATATTTCATTGACCGGTAACAATAAACTGACCTATTAAGAGTTTAAAACTATACTCTGGCATGTAGACTCACCCCTGTGACACAAAGGAACATTATAGTCAATTCATCTAACTAAATATCTTAATTTATATTTTCATTTTGTAGACAAATTAAAATTTTACAAAAAATAATCCCCCCCAATTTTTTTTTTTATTAACACATGGGACGTGTCCCACAAGGCAAGGTGGTGGCCCGAAAAAGAAAAACTTTCACCATCATTCACTCCTTCACTGTCTTGCCAGAGGCACACTTGTACTACAGTTATAAAACTTCAACATTAACGCCCTTTATATGTGACAGAAGAAGTTAACTGTGTAGGTGAAACATTCATTAATAAAGATACACAACTGTTGCACATGTGTATCTTAATTTGTCAGTATTTTATATAATTTTCAACAAGCCTCGACTCGCTTAAGATGAAGTAGACTTGACTGATCTACTATAACAAGCTGAGTGAGACTGATGAGTTAACACAACACTGCAAAATATATTCTGGTACTTTATTAAGTTATTATGAAGTAAAGAAGCCAAAGAGAGATAATCTTCAACAGTAAGTTACTGACGTACTATTAATCACTAACATACCTGACAGTGATATATTTAGTGTACCTACAAGTTCAGATGTCTTACTTCAAGCCATGACACTGTAATAATGTTCTTACATATATAAAGCCAGGGTTCCATCCCCAACACAGAACAAACCAACATCAACAAATTTACTCTCAACATGCACAATTCCACCATCATTGTCATATACACTGATCCTGGTGTCTACTTCCTCCAGTACTCACCTCATTACTTCACTCAAGACTCACCGATAACACCATAGCAAGTATATTTATCCAAATACAGACCTGATAGTGGTTGGAGGTGTATGGAGAAGGTTGTGTGAGCGTCGGTGCGGTGTGGTAGCGTCTGCGCCTCTGTCATATGATGTCAGCTGATCAATGCCAGGTGCGCCGTGCTGGGATCGAACCTTCACTCACACTCTCGATCCCATCATGGCGCACAACACACCATCACCCGCTAACTTTGAATTAAGCTCGACCTTATAACTATAATATAATAATATCTTTATTCTTACAAGTACATGTACAAGGTATACAGGCCTAGCTGGCATCAATGACATGCTACTATATAGAAAGCCCCTTGTTATTCTGAGCATTTCCCGCAAATTAGGTCAGTTTTTTCCCAGGATGCGACCCACACCAGTCCACTAACACCTAGGTACCATTATTACTGATGGGTGAACATGGACAACCGGTGTAACGAAACACGCCGGGAATCAAACCCAGACTCTCACCGTGTGAAGCGAGAGCTTTTGCCACCAGGCCACAGGCCACTGTCTCCAGGCCAAGGGCCACCATACCAGGCCACAGGCCACTGTACCAGGCCACAGACCACCGTACCAGGCCATAGGCCACCGTACCAGGCCACGGGCCACCGTACCAGGCCATAGGCCACCGTACCAGGCCACCGTACCAGGCCATAGGCCTGGCCATAGGCCTGGGTCCTACACAGATGACAGCAAGGAAATGAGTGAGCTACTCAAGTCCCAATATGACTCAGTTTTTAGCAAGCCGCTAACCAGACTGAGAGTCGAAGATCAAAATGAATTTTTTATGAGAGAGCCACAAAATTTGATAAACACAAGCCTATCCGATGTTATCCTGACCACATCAAATGCTTTTTCTCCAAGGTTGATGGCCTGATTACATCATCTTCATTTCAGTACTACTGTTCCTTTTATATTTGACTGAAGAAACCTACTGTAAGCCGTGACCTGGTGGCAAAAGCTCTTGCTTTAGATGCTGAGTGTCCGGGTTCGATTTCCGGCAAGGGTGAAAACACTGGGCGTGTTTCCCCACACTGGTTGTCGCTGTTCACCCATCAGTAAAATAGGTACCTGATGTTAGTCGACTGGTGTGGGTCGCATCCTGGGACAAAACTGACTTAATTTGCCCGAAATGCTCTACATAACAAGCGGCTTTCTACATAGTAGTATGTCAGGCTTGTATACCTTGTGCATGTGCTTGTAGAAACAAAGATTAATATGTTAACGTTTCATCAATAAAGACACCCAACTGTTGTACATGTGTCTTAATCTTCAGCAGGCCTACTGGTCCATGCTAGGCAGGTCCAAGTCACACTCGCTCAAGAAGGAAGAGAATCTGGATAGAGACATTTCTGAAGAGTTGAGGGTAGAATTACCGGTATCTTGCCAGGATTTTGTCAGCTTCGTCAAACTAGGTGTTCGTTATAACTGTTTTAGATTTGAAAACAAGAATAAACAACTGTTCGGGATAGCCAAGGGGTCACCTGTTAGTGCAGTACTGACCAATTTATATATGGAGGACCTAGAATCCAGACGGATCCTAAATACCATCTCTAGGTCAGTTACAGGTATGAGATACGTTGATGATATTCTGGTCATTGTACAAAAAATGTCTAGAAGTACATGATACCCTAACACATAAGAACATAAGAATGGGGGAACACTGGCGCAGGCCTATTGGCCCATACTAGGCAGGTCTTTCTCAAACCCCAACCCACAAAGTCCTAGTTCTAGGGAATAAAAATAACCCTCGATGTTATAAACTAAATGATTGTTGAAAATTATATAAAATACGGACAAATTGAAGATTAAGACACATGAGGAACATTTGGGTATTTTCATTTCGGCTGTAGACGAAATGTTTCATCAGTAAAGATACTCAACTGAGAAATGGTATGGCGATACCGACATGATGTGGAAAAATGTGTCTTGCACATGTGTGTTAATCTTCAAACTATATAATATAGAGTTTGATCACACGAGTGTGAAAAACAACTTAGGAGTCATGGTAAGCAGAAATCTAAAGCCAAGACAACAGTGCCTAAGTGTGCGCAATAAGGCTAACAGATTACTAGGATTTATTTCAAGAAGTATAAGTAAGAGGAGTCCAGTTCTATACATCACTAGTGAGACCTCACTTAGATTATGCCTCTCAGTTTTGGTCTCCTTACTACAAAATAGATATAAATTCATTGGAGAACATACAGAGAAGGATGACAAAAATGATTCACTGTATAAGGAATCTCCCGTGTGAAGACAGACTTACAGCCTTGAATCTCCACTCTCTGGAGAGACAGAATGAGGGGAGATATCATCCAAGTGTTTACCTGGAGAGGGTTTCGGGGTTCAACGCCCCCGCTGCCCGGTCTGTGACCAGGTCTCATGGTGGACCAGGGCCTGATCAACCAGGCTGTTACTGTTGGCCGCACGCAACCTGACGTACGAACCACAGACCAGCTGGTCAAGTACTGACCAGCTGGTACCTGTCCATCGCCGTCTTGAAGATAGCCAGGGGTATATTGGTAGTCCCTCCCTCTTATGTATGCTGGTAGGCAGTTGAACAGTCTTGGGCCCCTGACACTTACTTTGTTGTCTCTTATCGTGCTAGTGGCGCCCCTGCTTTTCACTGGGGTGATGTTGCTTTCATACGAAGTGATTTTGGTGTGCAAGTGGATAATGGACATCAACAAAGGTGATGTTAATAAAACACTGAGGATATCGAATCAGGTAAGAACCAGAAATAGCAGATTTAACTTAGATAAAATTTAGATTTAGAATGGACATAGGTAAGTATTGGTTTTGATAAATTAGACATTTTTGCAACATTTGGGTATCTTTATTCTGGAATTTTTTGCCACACAGTGGCTTCTTCAGTCCAATGCAGGAAAAGGTGGAATAAGAGGAGGAGTTGGTGTTAATCAGTCCCTCAGCCTAGAGTCGATGTGTTCAGCCCATGATTCTTGAGAAAAGTGGCTGAGATTGATTACCTCAGTATCCCTCCAATGAGTTAGTTTAGTTTAATATGTTTATTATGCACCTATACCCATCCTGTGGGCGGTAGACAAAAGATTACAGAGGTACATAATGGGTCCAGGGACTGGACCCCAAGGTTTTGATAGCTGAGCAAGTTACAAAGGTAATGAACCACCTACACTCCAATGAAAAGCAGGGGCGCCACGAGAACGCAATAAGTGTCAGGGGCCCAAGACTGTTCAACTGCCTCCCAGCATAAATAAGGGGGATTACCAATAGACCCCTGGCTGTCTTCGAGAGGGCGCTGAACAGGCAACTGAAGTCAGTACCTGACCAGCCGGGCTATGGTTTGTACATTGGTTTACGTGTGGCCAGCAGTAACAGCCTGGTTGATCAGGCCCTGATCCACCACGAGGCCTGGTCACAGACCGGGCCGTGGGGGCGTTGACCCCCGAAACCCTCTCCAGGTATTTCCTGCATTGGACTGAAGAAGTTAGTGTGTGGTATACCTGGAGAGGGTCAGCGCCCCAGCGGCTCGGTCTGAGACCAGGCCTCGTGGTGGATCAGGGTATGTTCAACCAGGCTGTTACTACTGGCCGCACGCAACCTGACGCACGTATGTCCCATCCTGCTTAGACGAGATGGGACATACACAGATGACAGTTAAGAAATGAGACAGTAAACTAGCAGCAGCGAACCGCCGCCCAGACTATGCGTCGACATTCCTAATGAATTCTTCATGAACGAGACCCAAAATTTGGTCATTTCAAAAATCTCGGATATTGTCCTAACACCACAAGACTTGGAAAAGGCAATAAATGACATGCACAAATAATCCGCACATAGGAGAGAGGATCTTACGACGACGTTTCGGTCCGACTTGGACCATTTACAAAGTCAAATTGAAGATGAATGGTTCAGAGAACCGACATGTTGATAAATTAGACATATGTGTCTAATTTATCAACATGTCGGTTCTCTGAACCATTCACCTACAAAACTGTCAGACACTGCAACTTCTTGGGATCTTAATACTTGGGAATTCTTCGCTTGCCTAATTCTTGGGCACAACCTACTTCCACATTGAACAAGTGTGACACCACCTATGACTGCTGCACCTCTCCTGCCATACGGTTTATAAGCTGCTTCTACGCTCATCTGCCGTATTCTACTCAAGATTGATGGACTGAACACATCGACTCAAGGTTGAGGGACTGATTACCTCATTCTCCTCCTGTTCTTCAAGTTTCTCCTATGTATGGACTGATGAAGCCACTGTGTGGCGAAACGTTTCCTCAATAAAGATACCCAAGAGTTGCACATGTGTCTAATTTATCAAAGTCAAATTGACTTTGTAAATGGTCCCAGTCGGACCGAAACATCGTCTTAAGCTCCTCTCTCCTATATGCGGATTATATGTGTATTCCAGTTACGGTATTGTGCATTTTTGTTATTTATTAATGAATGACATGTTCATGCACTCTGCCCCAGGCCAAGACTCACGGGACTCTGTGTTCATCAAGAACTGCAAGAACCCCGTGTCACTTGCCTTCAGCACTGTATGGAGAGGGAGCATGGACACAGGGGTCATCCCACACTCACTAAAAACAACAGACATAGCCCCACTCTACAAATGTGGCCAGGCTTAGGCTTGGTTACAAGTACATACTTCTGGCAGTTTGGGTGACACACAGATGATGGTCACTGTCTTGAACATTATGTGCTTAATTGTCCACTTATTGAGGAATACAGAGATAGGCAGTATAATAACCTATATGACATGTCAAGATATCTTATTAATGAAAATAAGATACTGGATATACTAGGCAAATTTCCTAAATGTGATTGTAACAGATAAGTGAACTGTAGATATGTAGATATAAATCCAAGTGTACACCTGTTAACCCTTTTGGGGCCTAGTTCATAGGTCTTTTGTGTATCCATATGCTCTTGCGCTACCGTCCACAGGATGGATATCGGGTGCATAATCAACTAGCCACTTCGGTGGCAAAATCTAAAATCTAAATATACAAAGGTGGCAGTAAAGCAATTGCAAAGAACTACAGACCGATAGCACTAACATCCCATATCATAAAAATCTTTGCAAGGGTAGAAGCAAGATCGCCAATCACCTAGATACCCATCAGTTACACAACCCAGGGCAACACGGGTTTAGAGCAGGTCGCTCCTGCCTGTCCCAGCTACTGGACCACTATGACAAGGTTCTGGATGCTGTAGAAGATAAATCAAATACAGAGGTAGTATACTCTAACCTTGCAAAAGCTGTCGACAAGTGTGACCCTGGTGTAATAGCACACAAAATGCATGATAAAGGAATAACAGGAAAAATTGGTAGATGGATCTACAACTTCCTGACAAACAGAAGACAAAGAGTAATAGTAAACAGAGTAAAGTCTGAGGCAGCTACGGTGAAAAGTTTTGTTCCACAAGGCACAGAACTCGCTCCCATTCTATTCCTCATCCTCATATCTGACACAGACAAAATGTGATCCAGTACAGAATGGGAGCTTTAGCCACCAGGCCACCTGTGATGAGCGGGGTCCCACAGGGGTCGGTCCTAGGAGCAGTGCTATTTTTAGTATATGTGAATGACATGATGGAAGGGATAGACTCAGAAGTGTCCCTGTTCGCAGATGATGTAAAGGTAATGAGGAGAATTAAATCAGATGAGGATCAGGTAGGACTTCAGAGACCTGGACAGACTGGACACCTGGTCCAGCAGCTGGCTTCTCGAATTTAGCCCCGCCAAATGCAAAGTCATGAAGATCGGGGAAGGGCAAAGAAGACCGCAGACGGAGTCTGCGGGGTCACAATTAGAAGTCGAAGTCCCAGATGAGTCAAAGGGATGTTAGGAAGTATTTCTTCAGCCATAGAGTAGTCAGGAAGTGGAATAGCCTAGCAAGTGAGGTGGTGGAGGCAGGAACCATACATAGCTTTAAGATGAGGTATGATAAAGCTCATGAAGCAGGGAGAGAGAGGACCTAGTAGCACTCAGTGAAGAGGAGCGGCCAGGAGCTGAGTCTCGACCCATGCAACCACGACTAGGTGAGTACAATTAGGTGAGTATACGCACACACACACACACACACACACACACACACACACACACACACACACACACACACACACACACACACACACACACACATACACACACACACACACACACACACACACACGTGGTAATGCTTTATTTACAGGGAGCAAAGTCAGGGTATTTTTCCAAAATGGTCTGTAATATACCACTGTGGATAAAATACTTTGACATTTCTTGAACATTTCTGAGTGAGTTGTCTCTAAATTCATTAATTTGATCGCACTCCAGCACATAATGACGCAAGGTGTGACAATAGTCCATCTGGCAAAGTTTACATTTCGTTTGGTCTACATCTGGTGGTGGTGATTTAACCTGCCAAAGATACTTGTAACCCAGCCGGAGCCGGGCGGTAGTGACATCCAAGAGTCTGCTTATCTTGTTGGATGCACCATAGACATGTGTCTCCTCCTGCATGATGGAATGATGATAGATGGACTCACTGGTGTCAGTCAATAAAGTTCAATTGAAGTTCTTTTCGTATTATTGTTCTCAAACTGCTAACTGACGACCAAATATTCCTAGAGGGATTAGTACCAAACTTGCACACGAAAATCACTCCCTATAAAAGCAAAAGACTCGGCAGGAGATGCAACATTCCCCAATGAAAAGCAGGGGCACCACGAGTACACTGAGAGACAACTCAGTAAGTGTCTGGGGCCCAAGACTGTTCAACTGCCTCCCAGCATACATAATAGGGATTACCAATAGACCCCTGGCTTTCTTCAAGAAGGCACTGGACAGGCACCTAAAATCAGTACCTGACTAACCTGGAGACCTGGAGTTTACCTGGAGAGAGTTTCGGGGGTCAACGCCCCCGCGGCCCGGTCTGTGACCAGGCCTCCTGGTGGATCAGCGCCTGATCAACCAGGCTGTTGCTGCTGGCTGCACGCAAACCAACGTACGAGCCACAGCCCGGCTGATCAGGAACTGACTTTAGATGCTTGTCCAGTGCCAGCTTGAAGACTGCCAGGGGTCTGTTGGTAATCCCCCTTATGTGTGCTGGTCAGTTTGCGTGCGACCAGCAGTAACAGCTTGGTTGATCAGACCCTGATCCACCACGAGGCCTGGTCTCACACCGAGCCGCAGGGGCGTTGACCTCTGAAACCCTCTCCAGGTAAACTCCAGGTATTTCAAAGGGGCTTTTGGCATGTACACCCATCTATTATATGCCTTTGTACAACCATGTATCACGTCAATATAAACTTCTTCTTCTTATTGTTATTATTATTATTATTATTATTATTATTATTATTATTATTATTATTATTATTATTATTACTACTACTACTACTACTACTACTACTACTACTCTTTGACAAATCACTAGAAACCAGCACTTTCCCGACACTACTCAAGATAGCAAGGGTCACACCAATACACAAAGGTGGTGACCCCACAGATGTAAACAACTACAGGCCAATATCAAACTTACCGTTGCTATCTAAAATCTTCCAGAAACTCGTGCACAAGAGATTATATTCCTTTATAACAGTGCAAAGCATCCTCAACCCCTTGCCAGTTTGGCTTCAGGAAAAACAAAAGCACAAACAACGCTTGAAAAAAATGAATATCCATTAGGACTCTTTATCGACTTAAGGAAAGCTTTTGATACAGCAGACCACAACATCTTACTCCACAAACTTGATCATTATGGTATAAGAGGCCACGCACTTACATATTTCAAGTCGTACTTTACTAACAGGCATCAATACGCCTCTATTAAGGACACAACCTCATCAACACGACCATTGGTTACTGGAGTACCACCGGGAAGTGTCCTTGGTCCCCTACTCTTCCTCTTACACACCGGTGATCTTCCTAATGTATCACAACACCTGAAACCTGTTCTCTTTGTTGACGACACGACTTACGTCATCTCTCACCCTAATCTTGCCTCACTCAACACTATTGTTAACGAAGAGCTGGTAAAAATATCGACCTGGATGACTGTTACTAAACTTACACTTAATATTGACAAAACCTTCTACATTATGTTTGAGAACAGGACAGAGTTGCCGAGCTAAACATTATGACTGACAACACTTTCAATTACTCAGATATGGTAAACATGAGGAAATTAAATCTTCATCAGAGTACAAAACAAATTCTGGCCACAAAATAGAGCGAAACACCAACGTCAAAGACCTGGGAGTGATCATGTCGGAGGATCTCACCTTCAAGGACCATAACACTGTATCAATCGCATCTGCTAGAAAAATGACAGGATGGATAATGAGAACCTTCAAAACTAGGGAGGCCAAGCCCATGATGACACTCTTCAGGTCACTTGTTCTATCTAGGCTGGAATATTGCTGCACACTAACAGCACCTTTCAAGGCAGGTGAAATTGCCGACCTAGAAAATGTACAGAGAACTTTCACGGCGCGCATAACGGAGATAAAACACCTCAATTATTGGGAGCACTTGAGGTTCCTAAACCTGTATTCCCTGGAACGCAGGAGGGAGAGATACATGATTATATACACCTGGAAAATCCTAGAGGGACTAGTACCGAACTTGCACACGAAAATCACCCACTACGAAAGCAAAAGACTTGGCAGACGATGCACCATCCCCCCAATGAAAAGCAGGGGTGTCACTAGCACGTTAAGAGACCATACAATAAGTGTCAGGGGCCCGAGACTGTTCAACTGCCTCCCAGCACACATAAGGGGGATTACCAACAGACCCCTGGCAGTCTTCAAGCTGGCACTGGACAAGCACCTAAAGTCAGTTCCGGATCAGCCGGGCTGTGGCTCGTATGTTGGTTTGCGTGCAGCCAGCAGCAACAGCCTGGTTGATCAGGCTCTGATCCACCAGGAGGCCTGGTCTCAGACCGGGCCGCGGGGGCGTTGACCCCCGGAACTCTCTCCAGGTAAACTCCAGGTAAACACTCTTATTGGTAAATACAATGAGGGCAAATTCCTGGGTCTGCACCTAGACAGCAAACTGAAATTCAGCACACATATCCAACACATGACAAAAAAAGTATCAAAAACAGTTGGGATCCTCTCCAAGATAAGTTACTACGCACCACAATCAGCCCTACTCACACTATACTATTCATTCATCTATCCCTACCTCACCTATGCTATTTGTGCCTATGGATCAACAGCAGCAACTCACCTAAAACCAATAATAACCTAACAAAAGGCTGCAGTAAGAATCATCATGCAGCTCAATGCTAGACAACATACCCTTCTACTCTTCAAAGACCTATACGTACTTACTGTACAGAATATTCACACCTAGTAAGTTCATTCAGGTATACACAAATACAGTTACATGGATTATCATACATAGCAGTATATGTGTGGGGAACCTGGGATAACCCAAAAATGTCAGACAGTGTGACTTATTTCCATTGGCGTCCTTTTACCTTATTATTATAATATAAAGGTGATAATATCTTATTATCATACTATTAGTACTGTGCAACCTACATTTACAGACCCATAAATTATAATATTAGCCCTGAACTAAAACACTTTCTTGATAGTTGCAACAGGACGTATAGACACAATACCAGACACAAAAATCTCTACGACATTCCTCGTGTCCGGCTACATATCTACAAAAACTCAATGTACATAAAAGGGCCTAAAATCTGGAACTCCCGCCTGAAAACACTAGAACCGCAGACTCAATCACCATTTTCAAAACCACCGTTGAAAACATCTTATGTCCCTAACACACCCCATCATCAGCTAACTATATGAAAACCACATATTCTCTTATATGTATCATGAACACATCCAAAACAAAATGGACTTACTCTTGTTATCTGTAATTCCCCCAAATTTACACTTACACTCGCCCAAATGACTGTAAACATATAATTCCTAATATAGTTATTGCCTAATAAATCTTAAGTTAGTCTTAAGTTTGCCTAAGATACTCTCCCAATAATGAGCTTTAATAGAAACAGTGAATCATGTCAAGTCAAAAGCATTCCCATTGTGGAAAATTTTCTAGGGGTGATTACCTGTATGTACCTCAACATTATATACATACAAGTAATCTCATTGGGAGACCATATTGTTTACCGTAGTCACCCCATGTAGACATGTGAGAAAACTTAACCACCCCTGGTCACGGCAGGTGGTCCCTTCGACCTCACAATCTTATCCATATCTATCCGAGACCAGTATGGATTGGATAGCACCCACAAGTACGGTGCTACTAATTAATTGTGGACTGTATAGATTATATTAGTGTAACTGAATGAAGGGGAGGGGGGTAGGTTACACATGGATATATCCATCAAGGAAAAACACTTGTGCATAATCTCTCCACTTACCAGATATTCTCTGGTGGTCACTTGATGTAGCTGGATCACTCATAACCTATCCAATTACAACATACCTAACTGGCCAGTATCAGTCTGCTATAACTAGAAGGGTTACTTAACTGTGGGTGATTGATACTCCTTATTTCCTCCATTCACCCTCTCATTTCGATGTCCTGCTACACCGACACGGTTGTCATTCCAGCAGGACGAGGTATCCGTTGGTTTGTCCCGGTTTAGAAGTGGTGACTCAATGAACTTCATTTTCCTCGTCCCGGGAACGAGGTCTAATGTGTTCACTCGGAGCAAGGCGACTTATTTCACTTCACGCATTCTCTTAACTTAGCGTTATTATCATTAATTACATTACAATTCACAAGACGATTTAATGTCTCATAATTATTATACACATTAGAGATCACTCCATTAAGATCTGAGACCGATGAGTGGTGATTAAACCAAGGGTAATTTTCCCCGGGACACAGTCCATGGTGACATGCCAGTCACCCGGTCCTACCCTTATTCACTCATTTTACCACTTTATTACGGTGGTCCCGTAAATCACGTTCCCTTACTCTCCACCAGGAACAGTTACGACACTTCCTATTATGAAATGAGGCCTATATTAATCCTTAGGCCGCCGTGAACGCCAATTTCCTGGTTCCATGCTTTCCCAGCCTCTTCACTCTATTCAAAACACTCCCGCCTCCCGCATGCCCCGAGTCGACCTCTACCCCCGCACATCCGCGCATGCGCAAAGGGAACTCTTGGTTCTGTCCTATTGTCAAATACATTTTTGACTCATATCGACACATTAAACACCTATTAGGCACTATAGCTTCAGAAAATCAAAAAATTTTCCACACCCATTACATAGAGACTCTATGATAGAGTAAGAATTAGGATTAGTTTGCCCGAAATACCTGGGCATGCTAGTGGCCTTCTTTGTAATTAATATTTTATAATATGTAAATCACACATTGTAAGTTTTGTAAGGAAATAAATATTTTCATTTTTCACCACCCACCGCCATCACGACCACCACCATCACGACCACCACCATCACGACCACCGCCATCACGACCACCATCACGACCACCACCATCACGACCACCACCATCACGACCACCACCATCACGACCACCACCATCACCACCACCACCATCACCACCACCATCACGACCACCGCCATCACGACCACCACCATCACGACCACCGCCATCACGACCACCACCATCACGACCACCGCCATCATTCACCACTATGACCACCACCACCGTCCAGACTACCACCACCCAGACCACCACCATCACCACCACCACCACCGTCCAGACTACCACCACCCAGACCACCATCACTATGACCACCACCACCGTCCAGACTACCACCACCCAGACCACCACCATCACCACCACCACCGTCCAGACTACCACCACCCAGACCACCACCATCACCACCACCACCGTCCAGACTACCACCACCCAGACCACCATCACCACCACCACCACCGTCCAGACTACCACCACCCCGACCACCACCATCACCACCACCACCACCGTCCAGACTACCACCACCCAGACCACCACCATCACCACCACCACCGTCCAGACTACCACCACCCAGACCACCATCACCACCACCACCACCGTCCAGACTACCACCACCCAGACCACCACCATCACCACCACCACCACCGTCCAGACTACCACCACCCAGACCACCACCATCACCACCACCACCACCGTCCAGACTACCACCACCCAGACCACCACCATCACCACCACCATCACCACCACCACCACCGTCCAGACTACCACCACCCAGACCACCACCATCACCACCACCACCACCGTCCAGACTACCACCACCCAGACCACCATCACTATGACTACCACCACTGTCCAGACTACCACCACCCAGACCACCATCACCACCACCACCACCGTCCAGACTACCACCACCCAGACCACCATCACGACCACCACCACTACCTCCCACCTCCACCATCTCCCACCGCCGCCGCCACCTTCCACCGCTACCACTACAACTGCTAATACCACTACTACTACTACTGCTGCTGCTGAGGAGAAAAGGACTTTTGGCAGTGCCGGTACGTGCCTATTTTCTGCCAAACCTTAGTGAAACTTTATATGACCATGTTTTATGCCCTCTTATTCAAAGAATTAAAAAGAATGAATAAAATCGGAAGATATATGAAAAAATGGAACCTCAGATTGTAAACTCCTTAATATTTTCAGGCCGAGGTAAACAGCGGATAACTGAATCCACGGATACTGGATCAGCGGATACAAGGGTCCTACTGTGTATAGGTGTATACAATGGAACCTCGGTACTCGAACAGCTCTGTACTCGAACAATTCAGTACCCAAATGCTTTGTTTGGTAAAAAAAATGGCTCGGTAGTCGACCGTTTACTTGGCACTCGACGCTGAACTTCACTGAAAACTATTTCATGTTTCTTCACATTTTTGGGTGTTTTTGTTTTTACATTATTTGTATAAATAAATTACCATGTTGCCTAAGAAGATTAGTGATGGCAGTCAACCAAAAAGAAAATTGGTTAGAGTGTGTTTGCCCTGATGTAAACACTGCCTCCTCCTCTCCATATAATAGGCGTTTTATTAATTTCGGCATCTTTATTGTGCTTCTAGGTTATCTATCGTGTTTCTGATATCAAGCTGGAATAAGTGTGATAGATAACCTTTATTACGAATATTAGCGTAATTACACAAATTGTATTCGCACCACCGCTAGTAACCGGCTATCAAGACGACTCATCAGATACAGAATGCTTCTTCTGCTGGCCCCTCCCTCTCTCTTGTATAGCTCTTTCCAATTCGGGCCCCAATTATATTATGCTTGCTTTCCATGTTGAATTTTTATTCACACACAAAAAATAGAAGATTTACTGTTATGCAGACTACTGCATTACTGAAAAAAATGGTATAAATCATATCAGTGCATTTGTGAAAGCACATTAGACTCATCATTTCCGCTACTTTGAGCTCAATTTCAAGGTACTTTTAGTCTGCAAACAATTCAAAATCATCTCTATTTCTGTAATATATCTTTCATTGTATCAAATGAAACCAAGAAAACGAGAATACAATCATAAATACCACACGAAAATACACCGCAAAGTCGCTGTAAGTGTATTTTTGGGGGTCTGAAACGGATTAATCAAATTTACATTATTCTTTATGGGAAAAATTCGTTCAGCGCTCAAACAGGTCGGTATTTGAACAGCCTTCTGGAATGAATTAAGTTCGAGTACCGAAATTCCACTGTACTTTCATGGCACACATAAATATGATAATGAATAATACTAAAATAAATAAAGCACCTAAATTACTGGGAACAGTTGAAGGCCCTTGATCTGTATTCCCTGGAATGCAGGCGAGAGAGATACACGATAATAAACACTTGGAAAATCCTATAGGGATTAGTACCAAACTTGCACACGAAAATCACTCCCTATGAAAGAAAAAGACTTGGCAAAAGATGCAACATTCCCCCAATGAAAAGCAGAGGTGCCACGAGTATGCTGATAGACAACACAATAAGTGTCTGGGGCCCAATACTGTTCAACTGCCTCCCAGCATACATAAGGGGGATTACCAATAGACCCCTGGCTGTCTTCAAGAACGCACTGGACAGGCACCTAAAGTCAGTACCTGACCAACTGAGCTATTGTTCATACGTCAGTTTGCGTGCAGCCAGGAGTAACAGCCTGTTTGAACAGACCCTGATCCACCACGAGGCCTGGTCTCAGAGTCTCAGACCGAGCCACGGGGACATTGACCCCCGAAATCCTCTCCAGGTAAACTCCAGGTATATATATATATATATATATATATATATATATATATATATATATATATATATATATATATATATATATATATATATATATATATATATATATATATATTAAAGCATCGGCCGTCTCCCACCAAGGCAGGGTGGCCTGAAAAAGAAAAACTTTCACCATTATTATTCAATCCATCACTATGTTGCCAGAGGTGGGCTTACACTACAGTTACAAAATCAAATCAAATCAAGTTTATTCTCTATAAAGATTACAATGTTGGGTTTACATGTTATAGGATATTGTGTGGTTTACATATTATATAAAACTAATTACAGAGAGGGCCACTATAACACCTAGTGCAGACACTGTACTTCCCATCTCCAGGACTCAAGTCCAGCCTGCTAGTTTCTCTAATTCCCTTCATAAATGTTACCTTGAAGATTGAGACACTTATGCAGCATATGGGAATCTTTATTCAGGAAACGTTTCGCCACACAGTGGCTTCATCAGTCCAATACAAAGAGGAAGGCGTAAGGAGAGGAGGAGTATGAGGTAATCATACTCCAACTTGTCGGTTTTTCAAACCATTCATCACAACTGTCAGACACTGCAGCATCATGGGATCTTGTTACAAAGAATTCTTCAACACTTGTTCAACCTTTGGACGAAGACCTACTTCGACTAGTGGATGGTACCACTATGACACCGCATCCGCCTGCTTCACCTCACCTCACTACAGTATATAAGCCACGTCTACGGCCCTATGCTGTACATTCTACAAGATTGATGGACTGAACACATCGACTCTAGACTGAGGGACTGATTACCTCATACTCCTCCTCTCCTTACGCCTTCCTCTTTGTATTGGACTGATGAAGCCACTGTGTGGCGAAACGTTTCCTGAATAAAGATTCCCATATGCTGCATAAGTGTCTCAATCTTCAACTTGTCGGTTTTTCAAACCATTCATCACAACTGTCAGACACTGCAGCATCATGGGATCTTGTTACAAAGAATTCTTCAACACTTGCTCAACCTTTGGACGAAGACCTACTTCGACTAGTGGATGGTACCACTATGACACCGCATCCGCCTGCTTCATCAAGAACTGCAAGAAGCCCCTATCACGAGCCTTTTCCATCCTATGGAGAGGGAGCATGGACACGGGGGTCGTCCCACAGTTACTAAAAACAACAGACATAGCCCCACTCCACAAAGGGGGCAGTAAAGCAACAGCAAAGAACTACAGACCAATAGCACTAACATCCCATATCATAAAAATCTTTGAAAGGGTCCTAAGAAGCAAGATCACCACCCATCTAGAAACCCATCAGTTACACAACCCAGGGCAACATGGGTTTAGAACAGGTCGCTCCTGTCTGTCTCAACTATTGGATCACTACGACAAGGTCCTAAATGCACTAGAAGACAAAAAGAATGCAGATGTAATATATACAGACTTTGCAAAAGCCTTCGACAAGTGTGACCATGGCGTAATAGCGCACAAAATGCGTGCTAAAGGAATAACAGGAAAAGTCGGTCGATGGATCTATAATTTCCTCACTAACAGAACACAGAGAGTAGTCGTCAACAGAGTAAAGTCCGAGGCAGCTACGGTGAAAAGCTCTGTTCCACAAGGCACAGTACTCGCTCCCATCTTGTTCCTCATCCTCATATCCGACATGGACAAGGATGTCAGCCACAGCACCGTGTCTTCCTTTGCAGATGACACCCGAATCTGCATGACAGTGTCTTCCATTGCAGACACTGCAAGGCTCCAGGCGGACATCAACCAAATCTTTCAGTGGGCTGCAGAAAACAATATGAAGTTCAACGATGAGAAATTTCAATTACTCAGATATGGTAAACATGAGGAAATTAAATCTTCATCAGAGTACAAAACAAATTCTGGCCACAAAATAGAGCGAAACACCAACGTCAAAGACCTGGGAGTGATTATGTCGGAGGATCTCACCTTCAAGGACCATAACATTGTATCAATCGCATCTGCTAGAAAAATGACAGGATGGATAATGAGAACCTTCAAAACTAGGGAGGCCAAGCCCATGATGACACTCTTCAGGTCACTTGTTCTATCTAGGCTGGAATATTGCTGCACACTAACAGCACCTTTCAAGGCAGGTGAAATTGCCGACCTAGAAAATGTACAGAGAACTTTCACGGCGCGCATAACGGAGATAAAACACCTCAATTACTGGGAGTGCTTGAGGTTCCTAAACCTGTATTCCCTGGAACGCAGGAGGGAGAGATACATGATTATATACACCTGGAAAATCCTAGAGGGACTAGTACCGAACTTGCACACGAAAATCACTCACTACGAAAGCAAAAGACTTGGCAGACGATGCACCATCCCCCCAATGAAAAGCAGGGGTGTCACTAGCACGTTAAGAGACCATACAATAAGTGTCAGGGGCCCGAGACTGTTCAACTGCCTCCCAGCACACATAAGGGGGATTACCAACAGACCCCTGGCAGTCTTCAAGCTGGCACTGGACAAGCACCTAAAGTCAGTTCCTGATCAGCCGGGCTGTGGCTCGTACGTTGGTTTGCGTGCAGCCAGCAGCAACAGCCTGGTTGATCAGGCTCTGATCCACCAGGAGGCCTGGTCACAGACCGGGCCGCGGGGGCGTTGACCCCCGGAACTCTCTCCAGGTAAACTCCAGGTTCACCTCACCTCACTACAGTATATAAGCCACGTCTACGGCCCTATGCTGTACATTCTACAAGATTGATGGACTGAACACATCGACTCTAGACTGAGGGACTGATTACCTCATACTCCTCCTCTCCTTACGCCTTCCTCTTTGTATTGGACTGATGAAGCCACTGTGTGGCGAAACGTTTCCTGAATAAAGATTCCCATATGCTGCATAAGTGTCTCAATCTTCAACTTGTCGGTTTTTCAAACCATTCTCCAACAGCATGTCAAGTCCCAAAAACAATTTGTCTCCATTCGCTCCTATCGAACATGCTCATGCATGCTTGCTGGAAGTCCAAGCCTCTCTCACACAAAACCTCCTTTACCTCCTCCCTTCAACCTTTCCTAAGCCAACCGCTACCCCGCCTTCCCTTCACTACAGATGTATACACTCTCGAAGTCATTCTATTTCTTTCCATCCTCTCTACATATCGGAACCACCTCAATAACCCCTCCTCAGTCCTCTGGATAATAGTTTTGGTAAACCCGCACCTCCTCCTATTTCCAAAGTATGAATTCTCTGCATTATATTCACACCATACATTCTGTCAGACATGACATTTACACTGCCTCCACTGGCTGTCCCACCAAGGAGGGATAAGTCCCTGTCAATATATGTTATTAGGGCAATAAATAGTAAGTTTATTCAGGTATACACAAATACAGCTATATAGATTATCATACATAGCAGCATATGTGTAAAGTACCTAGGATAACTCAGAAAAGTCAGAGTGACTTATTTCCACTGGGGTCCTTTTAAATGCATTCCCTGGAGATGATTATTAATTTCTGATATATATTCATTGTCTTCTACAGTGCTAGTCACGGTGTAATTATGCGGGTGAACGCCCTGGCATAATGCCGTGACGAAAATCAAAGGCCTTCCATACAGTTTTTTTCGTCAGTGCATTATGCCGGGTAGCAGCCATTAACATGACGTCACGGCCTGCCACCTCACTCCACAGTGGCTCCTCAGTGCTCACGTGGCTGCCGTGGTGAGAGAAAGTATTGCACTTTTGTGTTTCATCCGCCCCATCTTTTGTCCAGTGTTCCCTTTAGCTTTAGGGCTATACGTGTTTGATTATGGGTAAAAGGAAGTCTTTAACACCTGAAACTATAGCTCAAATCATAGGGCTTCACAAAGCTGGTGGCAGTGCCGAGTTACCATCTGCCAAACCTCGGTCTGGCCCCCCGAAGAAAACATCTGTTCGTACCTTAACTGTGTTCAAGAAGCAGTTAGAAAGTACACTTAAGATAACTGCTAGAGAATTGAAAGAAAAGAACCTACATCTCTCAGAGGTGTGTGTAAGAACTGTTAACAGACATGTGTCAGAACTGGGCTACAGTAGTCACCGCCAGGTTAACTGTTCTTCTCCAAGCCACAGAAGCGTAGGTTGGATTATGCAAAGAAACATCGTCACTGGAATCCTCAACAGTGGTCTGAAGTACTCTGGAGTGATGAAGCAACCTTCACCGTCACCTGTAACCGTGGGAGACGTGTATCGGCCCAGAAGTAATGACCCGCTAGACCCATGCTACACCTGTGGGACCCCCAAACACTGTATTGTAGAGAAATGGTTCAGAGAACCGACACGTTGATAAATTAAACACAAGTGCAACTCTTGGGTATCTTTATTGAGGAAAAGATACCCAAGAGTTGCACATGTGTCTAATTTATCACCCCCAAACACACAGACTCGTTCACGGTTTGGGGGTGTTTCAGTACTAAGAGTGTTGGTGAACTCATTTTTTTTTATTATTATTATCACACTGACCGATTCCCACCAAGGCAGGGTGGCCCGAAAAAGAAAAAAACTTTCACCATCATTCACTCCATCACTGTCTTGCCAGAAGGGTGCTTTACACTATAGTTTTTAAACTGCAACATTAACACCCCTCCTTCAGAGTGCAGGCACTGTACTTCCCATCTCCAGGAATCAAGTCCGGCCTGCCGGTTTCCCTGAATCCCTTCATAAATGTTACTTTGCTCACACTCCAACAGCACATCAAGTACATGGAGTTAGTGTGTGACAATTTACCTGAGGCGTTTAAAAAGTCTGGGGCTACGGTTTTTATGCAGGAAGATGTACCATGTCATTCCACCAAATATGTAGTTTAGTGGCTTAAGGACTGTGAAGTGAGGTTCTTTAATGGCTGGCCAGGCAACTCCCCAGACTTAAACCCTATTGAGAACCTCTGGTCAATAGTGAAACAAAGTTTATTGGGCAAGGATATCAGTTCCATCCCGTGGCTGGAGGCTGCTCTACATGAGGCATGGAATAATACACCTCCCCAAACCCTCAAGAATTTGTGTGAGAGTCTTCCTACACGGCTGAGGGCCGTGATTAAGCATAAAAGATGCAGCACCAAGTATTAAAACCTCAATAAGTGTGCAAATTTATATATTATGATTTATAATCTTTCATACATAAGGGGGATTACCAATAGACTCCTGGCTGTCTTCAAGAAGGCACTGGGCAGACACCTAAAGTCAGTATGTGACCAATCGGGCTGTGGTTCGAACGTCTGCATGCGGCCAGCAGTAACAGCCTGGTTGATCAGACCCTGATCCACCATGAGGCCTGGTCTCAGACCGAGCCACGGGGGCGTTGACCTCTGAAACCATAAGCAGGGAATGATATGTGTTTGTGTTTTGGTACGTGTGGGGGGGAGGGGCGGCATAATGCCGTGACTAGCACTGTATTTTTCATTGATTATTCATAATTTTACTAGCATTCTATAATTTATTCCTCTTGTATGTTCCTGCAATTCCAACTTATTGACAATTGATTTTCAGAGTGAAATTTATTATTAAAGATTCGCCGGTATTCTCCCGGCCCGGGCCTGGCCTTGGCTCCCTCTTTAGGGAGTGTCTGAGACCTAAGTCTGCCATGGGAGGAGGCACAAGTACCCCCTCATCTTTGGGACCAACTGTCCCCAGGCCTAGCCGCATTCCCCGCCCTCACGGGGCTCGTAGGGAGAAGCTAGGCCTCTCTGGTCTGTCATCCCCGCCCCAAGGGGCTAATGGGAATGACAGTGTTGTGAGCTACAAGGTCTGGCTCAGGCACCTACCCTACCCTAGAAGGGCTGGACATGATGTCGATGTGTGAAGTGAAATGTATTATAATTCAATGTTCTTCATATTTTATTTTATATATTGTCATAATTCTTGTATTTTAATTATATTACCTTCATCATCTATTATTCAATATTATATATAATTTGTTCTGGAGTTACCTGGAGAGAGTTCCGGGGGTCAACGCCCCCGCGGCCCGGTCTGAGACCAGGCCTCCTGGTGGATCAGAGCCTGATCAACCAGGCTGTTGCTGCTGGCTGCACGCAAACCAACATACGAGCCACAGCCCGGCTGATCCGGAACTGACTTTAGGTGCTTGTCCAGTGCCAGCTTGAAGACTGCCAGGGGTCTGTTGGTAATCCCCCTTATGTGTGATGGGAGGCAGTTGAACAGTCTCGGGCCCCTGACACTTATTGTATGGTCTCTTAACGTGCTAGTGACACCCCTGCTTTTCATTGGGGGGATGGTGCATCGTCTGCCAAGTCTTTTGCTTTCGTAGTGGGTGATTTTCGTGTGCAAGTTCGGTACTAGTCCCTCTAGGATTTTCCAGGTGTATATAATCATGTATCTCTCCCTCCTGCGTTCCAGGGAATACAGGTTTAGGAACCTCAAGCGCTCCCAATAATTGAGGTGTTTTATCTCCGTTATGCGCGCCGTGAAAGTTCTCTGTACATTTTCTAGGTCGGCAATTTCACCTGCCTTGAAAGGTGCTGTTAGTGTGCAGCAATATTCCAGCCTAGATAGAACAAGTGACCTGAAGAGTGTCATCATGGGCTTGGCCTCCCTAGTTTTGAAGGTTCTCATTATCCATCCTGTCATTTTTCTAGCAGATGCGATTGATACAATGTTATGGTCCTTGAAGGTGAGATCCTCCGACATGATCACTCCCAGGTCTTTGACGTTGGTGTTTCGCTCTATTTTGTGGCCAGAATTTGTTTTGTACTCTGATGAAGATTTAATTTCCTCATGTTTACCTTATCTGAGTAATTGAAATTTCTCATCGTTGAACTTCATATTGTTTTCTGCAGCCCACTGAAAGATTTGGTTGATGTCTGCCTGGAGCTTTGCAGTGTCTGCAATGGAAGACACTGTCATGCAGATTCGGGTGTCATCTGCAAAGGAAGACACGGTGCTGTGGCTGACATCCTTGTCTATGTCGGATATAAGGATGAGGAACAAGATGGGAGCGAGTACTGTGCCTTGTGGAACAGAGCTTTTCACCGTAGCTGCCTCGGACTTTACTCTGTTGACGACTACTCTCTGTGTTCTGTTAGTGAGGAAATTATAGATCCATCGACCGACTTTTCCTGTTATTCCTTTAGCACGCATTTTGTGCGCTATTACGCCATGGTCACACTTGTCGAAGGCTTTTGCAAAGTCTGTATATATTACATCTGCATTCTTTTTGTCTTCTAGTGCATTTAGGACCTTGTCGTAGTGGTCCAATAGTTTTAGACAGACAGGAGCGACCTGTTCTAAACCCATGTTGCCCTGGGTTGTGTAACTGATGGGTTTCTAGATGCGTGGTGATCTTGTTTCTTAGGACCCTTTCAAAGATTTTTATGATATGGGATGTTAGTGCTATTGGTCTGTAGTTCTTTGCTGTTGCTTTACTGCCCCCTTTGTGGAGTGGGGCTATGTCTGTTGTTTTTAGTAACTGTGGGACGACCCCCGTGTCCATGCTCCCTCTCCATAGGATGGAAAAGGCTCGTGATAGGGGCTTCTTGCAGTTCTTGATGAACACAGAGTTCCATGAGTCTGGCCCTGGGGCAGAGTGCATGGGCATGTCATTTATCGCCTGTTCGAAGTCATTTGGCGTCAGGATAACATCGGATAGGCTTGTGTTAATCAAATTTTGTGGCTCTCTCATAAAAAATTCATTTTGATCTTCGACTCTCAGTCTGGTTAGCGGCTTGCTAAAAACTGAGTCATATTGGGACTTGAGTAGCTCACTCATTTCCTTGTTGTCATCTGTGTAGGACCCATCTTGTTTAAGTAGGGGCCCAATACTGGACGTTGTTCTCGATTTTGATTTGGCATAGGAGAAGAAATACTTTGGGTTTCTTTCGATTTCATTTATGGCTTTTAGTTCTTCCCGCGATTCCTGACTCCTAAAGGATTCTTTTAGCTTAAGTTCGATGCTTGCTATTTCTCTGACCAGTGTCTCCCTACGCATTTCAGATATATTGACCTCTTTTAGCCGCTCTGTTATTCTTTTCCGTCGCCTGTAAAGGGAGCGCCTGTCTCTTTCTGTTTTACATCTACTCCTCCTTTTTCTTAGAGGAATAAGCCTTGTGCATACATCGAGTGCTACCGAGTTAATCTGTTCTAGGCATAAGTTGGGGTCTGTGTTGCTTAGTATATCTTCCCAGCTTATATCGGTTAGGACTTGGTTTACTTGGTCCCACTTTATGTTTTTGTTATTGAAGTTGAATTTGGTGAATGCTCCCTCGTGACTAATCTCCTTATGTCGGTCTGGGGCTCCGCGCATACATGACTGAACCTCAATTATGTTGTGATCTGAGTATATTGTTTTTGATATGGTGATATTTCTTATCAGATCATCATTGTTAGTGAAGATGAGGTCTAGTGTATTCTCCAGTCTAGTAGGCTCTATTATTTGCTGGTTTAAATTGAATTTTGTGCAGAGATTTAAAAGCTCGCGTGAGTGTGAGTTTTCATCAGAGCTGCCTCCTGGTGTTATTACTGCAACAATATTATTTGCTATATTCCTCCATTTTAGGTGCCTTAAGTTGAAATCCCCCAGGAGCAAGATGTTGGGTGCAGGAGCTGGAAGGTTTTCCAGACAGTGGTCAATTTTTAACAGCTGTTCCTGGAATTGCTGGGATGTTGCATCCGGAGGCTTGTAGACTATCACAATGACTAGGTTTTGGTTCTCGACCTTTACTGCTAAAACTTCCACTACATCATTTCTTATCTACCACATTTAACTTTTATAATGTGATATTAACGATAAGGTAACAAAAGGACCCTAATGGAAATTGTCACTCTGACTTTTTTGCGTTATCCCAGTTTCTCTACACATGTACTTCTATCAAACCATACCACGGATGGGGTTTGAACCCGCGATCAGTCTCAAAACTCCAGACCGTCGCGTTAGCCACTGGGCCAACTAGCTTCGATTTTGAGATTCTGTGACCGCGGGTTCAAACCCCACCCGTGGTATGGTTTGTTTGCACTCGTGTCATTACGATTTTGTGAGTCATATACTCCTATGTATGATAATCTATGTAACTGTATTTGTGTATACTTGAATAAAGTTACTTATGTATGCATGTTATGTATATACTTATGTACTCACCCATATGTGGTTGCAGGGGTCGATTCATAGTTCCTGACCACACCTCTTCGCTAGTCGCTACTAGGTCTACCTAGTAGTTATCATGGCCTCCCTATCCTTCCTGTCGTCGGATATGTATGTATAGGTTATCCTAGATAATTTACACAATGTACGATAGTGCCCCGGTGGCCTGGTAGGCAACGCTCTTGCTTCACACGCAGTGTCCGAGGTTCGATCCCCGGCAGGAAACATTAGGACGTGTTTCCTTATGACGCCTGCTGTCTGTGTTCACCTAGGAGTTAAATAGGTACCCGGGTGTTAGTGGACAGGTGTGGGTCACATCCTGGGACAAAACTGACTATATGCGGGAAATGCTCAGCATAACAAGCGGCTTTCTATATAGTAGTATGTTATTGATGTCAGCTACGACTGTATACCTTGTACATGTACCTGTAGAAATAAAGATTATTATTATTATTATTATTATTATTATTATCACTAGGCAGTTGTTATCACAGCTTCTCTAGTGTATGTACCTTCGTTTGTTATAAACTAAACGTTTTTAATTATATTTATGTAATATTGGGCGACATTTTTATTAAAATATAAAAAAAAAATAAAAAGTATTTACTTTAGTAAAATATTACCTCTGGTACATATAAACGAAGACTATTATAATGTGTGTTTTGAGGTTGTTATATCAGATGTTTATAATAAAGATGTGTATGTACAAGTGGCGTCACTCTGCTGTCATGTTCCAGTAATGTCTTCTTATTATTCTATGAATATCCACGTAATGTTATTGTTGCAAGTAGTAAAATTTTACAGGTTATTTATAGATTTACTTATTGCATTATTTTTCAAGTAGAAGTATTTGTTTGAGTGTAAAATGTTGTATGTTATAGTTTTAGAAGAAGATATTGTGTCAGAGTAGCATCGAGAGAATGGTCGTCTAGCAGTCCCAACCTCGTGCTGGGAGAATTTAGTGGAATTTACCATATACAACAAAGTTTTAGCTGTGAGGAGAGAGCTGAAGAGCTAGCTTGTGAAGCAGTGGTCCTGGTAAGCACTAGTGAACTGGTGAACGTTGTAGGTGTAAAGAGAGACGGAGGAGGAGCAGCGCTACAGCAGTAGGCGGAGTGCGGCAAGTGGCATCATGGCGGCACCACCACCACCACCTCCAACCTCTTATTTATTACACTTGTACCTCTTCCATGTGTACATCTTAACCTCATGTGTTACATACTGTTGCGCTAGATAACTTGAGATTTGCTATGGCCTTGAAAATTACTCTGTGAAGTGCAAGTGCACGGATAACCTGAGAGGTAATTTCCGCAGGGGTTATAAAATGGTGGGAACCGACCATTATTATATTGGACAATGTTTGCTACACCTGCCCTTTCCAGTCATATATAGATGTTCAGATCGAGGTGTCTAACATCCAGATTTTTTGTGGACAGTGTTTGTATTAACGCGGCCAGCATGGTTGAGAAATATCAAGGCTTATTACTTTATAAAATCGTCTTTGACTAAAGTAAATTTTCGATACATTTCTACCCGGAACTCGTTAAAATTATAATCAAAACATTACTTTATGGCCTCTTGCGGTTTTAACTAAAGAATTGTATTTGCATTATAGTAATATATTTTAATTAAAAAAAAAAAGTTATAGTAGGCCTACTGGCCCATCCTGAACAGTTACTTCTATCACTCAACCATTTCCACAATTCACTCGCCCAAAATACTTGCTTCAGTAAAGATGCTAGATTACCCTTTTATTTTCATCTATTGCCAAACCAGCACTTTCCTATTTTTTCCTAACTTAAATTTGCCGAACTTTAATTTATTGATGCATTTTTAAATATTTTCTGCAGTTTATCTCGTTTATTTATTCATAATAGAATGTATACTTCAATTATATCATCCTAATTTTTGTATCTTTAGGGACTACAAGGTCTGATTTTTATCCTGTTATAGGAAAGATTTCTGATACAAGGAATTAATGTTTCATTCTAAGTTATTTTTAGTGAATTTGTCCTGTCTGAAATAAGGATCAGAACTGCCTCACAATAAATGAAGCAGTATAATATTGGGTGTTCTGTCATTATAATTTAATTAGGCAGTTTGTGGACATCAATGCCCAGGACTCCAGTATTTTGCCATTTATTTTTGAGGCTTGTATTCACCCATCCCAACTGCCTATTGGATGGGATTCCAAACACCACCTTTTTCTTTTTGTGGTCATTTTGTATTGATGTAGGTGCTAGTCTGCTCGAAATTTTGTTAAGCTTGTCCCTTTTCCTCAGATTTTAATATTTGCATATAGATGTCTGGAGTGTGGCTCAGTGTAGTTTGTGCTGTAGTACCCCTTAACAATTTAATATAATGGTCTACAGCTTCACATACTTCAGTAGGAAAGTCTGGAAATTTGTCAAGACAGATCCATTCCCTTGTGAAACTAAGGAATCTTATTATGTTTGAGGTGACCAAGTAGCTTCTATAGTTATTGATTCTAATAAGCAGGTGACACGATGTTCATTTGAGTGATTCAAGAGAAATTATATTTTTCTTTACGAAGTTTATTGTATTCCTTAATTATCTGCTCTTGAAAATGGTTTGTCATGGCCTAGTGACTTAAAACTATTTTCTGGTGACTGATCCAAGGATCAGTTATAATTTGTTTTCTCAGCTCCACCATAATTAATTTGTAGGATTTCATTTGGACGAATTCAGATTTAGAAAATGTATAAGGAGACATTGATTTGGTGGATGTATGGAACAAAATGTAGGAGCATCTTTTGAGATAAATCCTTTGGGTAACTATACAGGTTAGGCATATAGTACATGAATGAGAATGTTTGGGTGGGAGTAGGACATCTTGAGTGTTGACCACTAGGCCTACTGTAGTGTCTTGTGTTCTCAGTTTGTGAAAATTGAAAATAAGATCCAGTGCTAAAGTTGAACACATTTTCACCTTTGTCTGGAGTACACTTCAGTGCTGTTTATGCTATGGTGGCCTTTAGAACACAAGAAGGAAGGAGCACTGTGGCAGGCCTACTGGCCCATGCTAGGCAGGTCCAGGTCACACCTACTCATATTTGTCTTACCTTAACAATTTAATATACAGTATGGTTCACAACTTCAAATACCTGAGTAAAAGTGTCAGAAGTTTGTTAGGTTAAACCAGTCCCTTGTGAAACTGAAGTCTGTCAAATTGTGCTCATCCTAGTGTAAAATTTAAGTACAGTAAATTGTATTTTTTTTCCCCTAATTGTAATCCTGTACTCTATCTGGAAGAAACCTTTAGAATTAGTCTTGGATTATTTAGCTAATTTATTTTTTTTATTATTATTAAGCTTTTCATATACCTGATTTTAACTGCTGTTGATTTGAATATATTGGTCTGTAGCTCTGGTTGCAGTCATTGATCCTGTCTCATATTAGGGTCATGGAGGGTTATCAAATTTTTTAAATTACAAATTTCTGAAAAGGCAGGATTGACACAGCAGTCCAAAAAATTATATTTATTCTCTAACCCTTCATGCATTTTTCCATAACTTTACAAATGAGGATAGTTTTTGTTCAACATAAATGAGTAAGAAAAGGTTGTACTAATAGGTTATTGGTTGCACAAAAAAATGGAGCTGTTGTTGCAGAGCTTTTCATCAGTTGTGTATTTAGGCTCAGTTTCATTATCATTTTCTTGAAGCTCGCTTAAAAACTTCACATTGTCCTTGTCAGGCAGGATTTTCTAGTCCATTTTTAATTAAGATGAACAAGAAATCACTTGTGCCTTTACTAGTATTTTGATAAAGGTAACTGTTAAAGAAAATTTAGAATTTGGTAGCTGCTGAGTTCAGTGGATTTCTATTGTTTTGCAGTGTTTGTATATATATATATGGGAAATCTTTACAATGTCATCCCAAACAAATCACCCATGATTGGGTGCTAAGATTGAACACAAAACAGATTCTGTATCTGTATCTTTAACCTTTGTGTTTTATGCAATGGTTGAAGTTTTGTATAACTCAGAATACCACTTTATCAGTGTGGGATATTTTATACTTTGGTATTTAGTAGACACACTCAATCTTCAAATTAAGTAAGGCCTTGATCATTGCTTTAGTTTTCTGTATGTGCGGTTAGCCTTGGTTATGTTTCTGTGGTCTGGTTATTTGCGTAGTATAATAAATCTTTATTTTGCCTTCTGTTTATCCTGTCCCTCTTTTCTTTAAATCACATCCTTTGTTACTGTTAGTACTTTACTTGCCTTTGTGCTTTCCTCCTATCCTGTCCATACCCATATCAACCATTTCACATGAAGGCAGGTCATGATGAACCCCCAAAAATTTTATTCTTCACTCTTCTACCTCTTTCCCTCCCTAAGCTGGGTTACTTTAAAGTGGTGGGATTTGATTAATTTGTGCCTAGGGGGTTTCATTCTGCACAGAATGTGACTTGAGCCCAGTATTTCTTTTGGCATATATGTTGGGGATGTTTCCCCTCATTTAAATTTGCTGTCATTGCCAGTGGCAAATTAAAATATGGATATGGATTGTAGAATGTGAGAAATAAATTTTTAAGTTTCATTTGCTCTGTGATTATGATTTATGTAATACTCGAGTAAATTGCCATAACTAACAATTTGATACTGGTTATTTGCATTTAATAATAGATATGGAATCTGTTTAAAGCCCCTCCAAAAAACAAATGGTTCTAGTTCTTTGTAAATACAGTAAATTCTTGATATAATTGACTAATAGGGGGACCTCTCTTAGCGTTTGTAAAATCAGAACGTTAACAAATTTCAGAAAAGGGTACTGAAACCATCTACTGTATACCTAAAACTGTACAGTACAATACACACAATTTATGGATACACTGCTTTAAACATGGAAAATGAGTCAAGAGTACAATTTACCCAAAGGATTTTGTCCTTTATTTCAAAAGTCTGTTATATCTGGGGTTTAATGGTGTACAGTACTTTGGAAATATAACGATGAAACCAATCACTTATAAGCTCTTTCCTGAAGTGCACAAACATCAAAATTCATGGTAATGAATATGATAGTGTATATGGACTTCAGTAAGGCTTTTGATAGTTCCACATCAGAGGCTATTTAGGAAAATTAAGGTACACAGAATAGGAGATGAAATTTTTTCCTGCGTAGAGGCGTGGTTGACAGCAGAGACTTTGCATCAATGGGGTGAAATCAGAGTGGGGGCACGTCACAATGGGTGTTCCACAGGGGTCGGTGTTGGGCCCTTTGTTGTCCACAATTTATATAAACGACAAAGATGAGGGAATAAATAGCGACATAAGCAAGTTTGCTGATGACACTAAAATAGGTCGCTTAATTCATTCTAATGAGGATATTAGAGCACTCCAGGAAGATTTGAATAGACTGATGCTGTGGTCGGAGAAATGGCAGATGCAGTTTAATGTAGACAAATGCAAGGTTCTAAATGTTGAACAAGAATATACCCATGCCACATATAAACTAAATAATGTAGATGTTAATAGTATTACTGATTGCAAAAAAGATTTGGGAGTTCTGGTTAGCAGTAATCTAAAACTAAGGCAACAGTGCATAAGTGTTCACAGTAAAGTGAACAGAATCCTTGGTTTAATATCAAGGAGCATAAATATAGGAGTCCTCAGGTTGTTCTTCAACTCAATATATCTTTGGTTAGGCCTCATTTAGATTATGCTGCAATGTTCTGGTCACTGTATTACAGAATGGATATAAATGCACTGAAAAACATACAAAGGAGGATGACAAAGTTGATCCCATGTATCAGAAATCTTCCCTATGAGGATGGACTGAGGGCCCTGAATCTACACACACTAGAAAGTCATGGAATTAGGGGGGATATGATTGAGGTGTATGAATGGAGAACAGGAATAAATAAAGGGAATGTAAATAGTGTGCTAAAAATATCTAGCCAAGACAGGACTTGTAGCAGTCTTTTTAAGTTGGAAAAATTTAGATTCAAGAAGGATATAGGAAAGCACTGGTTTGGTAATAGTTGTGGATCAACCAGATCAACCAGTCTGTGATGGATATGTGGGGCAGTGGGCCTCCAGCAGCAACAGCCTGATTGACCAGGCAAGCACCAGACGAGCCTGGCGTATGGCTGGGCTCAGAGAGTAGAGAAACTCTTGAAACTTTAAAGGTATATTAAAGGTGGATGAGTGGAACAAACTCCCAAGTACTGTCATTGAAGCTAAGATGTGTAGTTTTAAAAATAGATTGGATAAATACATGAGTGGGTGTGAGTTGGACCTGAATAGCTTGTGCTAATAAGTCTGATGCTGTACTCCTTCCTTAAGTGGATGTGACCTGACCTGACCTGATTAGGTGGTTCATTGGTTTAAGCCAGGAGGTGACTTGGACCTGGCTTGCTTGGGCTAGTAGACCTGCTGCAGTGTTCCTTCTTTAGTATGTTATGTTCTTCCCTTAAATGGAGGTGTCTGATGCCAGTGAAGAGCTTTTGCTTCAAGGAATTGGAGCAACCCTCCTTTTCTTTGAATCAGGTCTGATTACTTCCCATTCTCCAGGTGCTTTATGAACCCTGCAGGTTTAATACATCTCCATGAAAATAATTATGTACTAGGCTTCAAACTGTATTGGCCAGCATAGGCATCTTTAGGGCTTCTGCCTTTCATCTGACCTCATATTTTAAATTGGGTAACTATGAAATACCCTACAAGTGTATTTAATGTGAGGGCACTGCACCACAGTTGCAATTTTATTCATTTATTAATTTTTTTTTAATATACAAATTTCAGTAGTCTTCCTCTAATGGGTCAAAGGATGAAACTTGGTGTGCTAAGTCCACCATGTCCCAAACTAACTTTGGTAAAGTTTTAGTTCTGTCAATGAAATGGTTGCCAAGATAGAACCCTTTGTTTGACACTATGCCACAACAATACCATAACCCTTTGAAATTTTGTCAATTTTGAATGAAAATAATTTTTCACTTTCTATCAAAATAATGAAACTTTGCTATATTACACAACTTCTTGTGCTTAATCCAATGGAACTATTATGGATTTACATTTTTTTGAAATTGACATACTGATTGAGCCTCAAAGTGGGGCAAAAATACCAATGCATCAAAAGAATGTCAAAGTTTAGCATTCTCTAGCTCATGTCATGAAGATGTCCCCATGAAATTTCATTTACTATTTTGTGACATAATCTTGTTTACAGATATATAGTTTCAACTATGGAGAATGTTTCCTTCCTTCTAAATTAAAATTTTAGTTTTTTTTTTTTCCAAAAAAAGTAGAAAATGGTATTTTAAAAAGTTTTTGCAAGAAAGTCATCTTCAAATATTTTCAAACTGTGTCTATTAGAAAGAGCATGTTTTAAACAATCTATAAAGGTTGCTTTAGTTTGTCATCATGCCTATATAATGTCCAAAAAATAAGGGTCAAAGTTCAGCAGGTTACTGTATGCTGATGTCATATTATATATGTGCTGATAAATGAAGTTCTTATAAGACATGTCATTATTCATCTTCTAAAAGACTGGTTTATCTCTTCAGGTAAATTAATTATATAGACAGTTTGATAGCATATTTCTAGTATGATAACTATAGAATCTGCCAGTAACGGTGGTCCCACAACATGTATTGTTGGAATAGAAGAACCGTCATCAACATGTCATGGCTTGTTTTATTGCAAGAAAGTTGGATTTAAATTGGTACAAGACTTATCCACAGATGACAAAGCACTATTTATTCAACGTTCAGAAGTAAATCTTATATACGATGACCAAATTTGTTTGCATCTTGAAGCAATGTACAGTAGACAGTCATTTAACACTGTAGTTACGTTCCTGAAAATGCCGTGTTAGGTAAAACCGTGTTAGATGAGCTGAAGGAGTTATGGGAAAAATAGGGTTATGTTCATGAGAGCCCCAAAAAAGCCAAACAACTTGTTTTTAGGCCTCCACATCTTACAAAAATAAAAGTGAATATGTAATTGTAGTTCATTGTTGTGATGTATTATGTTGTTTTTACTTCTAAGACTACAAATGTAACAGAAATAATATTTCTTACCTTAAATTGTGGGTGCTGGTGTTTGTGGATGATTGTGGAGAGTTATGCTGTGGCCCTACTGGGTTGAGGTGGATGGTAGATGTTCTGGTATTGAAGTTGATGTTTGTACTGGAGTGTCTAAGTCATTCGGTCAGTCAGTGATTCAGTAAGTCAGTCGCACAAACTTATGTTTACCTCTTTTTATGTGTACAAAGTAACACTTCATTATGGCCACAGGTTTTGTCTTGTTTAATATCTTTGTTTCCCTAATTAATTCTAAGACTTAAATGCTTACATCTTTTCTTGCCACTTTGAGCAATACTGCTATGCCTACTGGGTGTCATGATTGCTTGGCAGATGCAAGATGTAGCAATTAAAAGATCAAAACAATTCACAATCACAAGCTTGTAGCAGAGAAGTTGGATTGGATGCGTATGAAGTACGAATGCTGGGATGGTGGTGTCGTGTCGGGGTGGCTGGGGACGGCAGGAGGTCTCCCCACTGATCCACAACAAGGCAGTCACTTGAGGAAAAGGGAAGTTTTTTTTTTTCCTTCCCGCAAACTGAACCATGTTAAAGTCATCTTATGACATGTTACATAAAATTGTGCCGCAATTATTCAATCGTGCTATACCCAAATTATGCCAAATAAACTCGTGATAAATGTCTGTCTGCTGTACCTCAAAAAATATGAAAAATCAAAAGATGTGCTGCAATCCATTTGGAAAGCAGAATCATCATGCCAGAACAGGACTTTTGAGGGTCAGTGTTGAAATGACTGACAAATTGAATTGTTTGATAGAGCAAAATCAAACTAGTTCGGAAAATTTGTTTTAAATGTAGAGCTAATGCTTGAATAGTGGAGACTTCAATTGCCTCTTTGTCATCTTTGGATGATTTTGATATGGACAAGTCTGCCACAATAAAAGCCTGTCTGCCTTGGGTGAATCGCCCTTTAAATTTTCAGAAGTGAGCAGTAGAGATAAAGTGGGCTATACAAAATGAAAAATTGAACAAGCACAAAATGTGTTAATGCACAAGATCACTGCCAGACTCTATGTTCAGAACGTTGGACCGTCTGGTTAGATGATAGACTGAATCTTGTGTAAAGACTACATTTCTCCAATTGAGAAAATAAAAATAAAATCGAAATATCTGGCAGATCAGAAAAAGTTCAAATATTGGTCTAATGCAGCTACAGCCTTGGAGTAAGGAGTTTCAGAGGGTATGTTGAAAGCAGCCAGAAAAATAAAGAACAAGGTATTTTGGCCTTACCAGAACCAAAAGTTGGGAAGCAGGTTGAATGAAGTGGTCAATAGAGTACAAGAATGAAGAAATCAAGTAGTCAGAACTCTGGCTTGGGAACCAACTGAAGATACCTACTGTAGACTTGGGAGCCTAGACTAAGAAGCCCCATTATTGATTTGGGAACCTAACAGATGCCCCAGCAAGGCTTTGGAACCTCAACAAAGAAACCCACCTGTGGCTGAGTTTGCATGGCTTTTGGGCATGACCTCTATGGCAATAGGGTTGCTGGTTCAAATTGCTTGAACCAGTTATGGAAATGCCACCATGGACCAACACAATCAAATCTATGCTTTTCTCATAGTGCTGAAAAAATAATCACATGACACATCCATCTTAAAAAGTTAACCATACTACAGATTTTCATAGAGCATTGATGCTTCAGTAAATAACAAAAAGGCACAGTACCGTGACCGGAACAATACACAAATAACCTGTACATAGGAGAGGGGAGCTTACGACGATGATATTTCGGTCTGACTCGGACCATTTACAAAGCTATAGTACCCTGTTGAATTTTGA
Organism: Cherax quadricarinatus; assembly: GCF_038502225.1. Classification (NCBI taxonomy): domain Eukaryota; kingdom Metazoa; phylum Arthropoda; class Malacostraca; order Decapoda; family Parastacidae; genus Cherax; species Cherax quadricarinatus. Next base: position 8,679,187 of record NC_091362.1, on the reverse strand, counting down.
CCCTTATTTTTTGGGCATTACATGGGCACGATGAAAAACTGAAGCAACTTTTTTATGGTTTGAAATGTGCTCTTTGAAAATGTTTCAAGATGACTTTTTTTATGCAAAAGCACATAAAAAATATCCTATTTTCTACTTTTTTGAATAAATGTGAAAATTTAAATTTAAAAAGAACGAAACATTCTCCCAAGTTGAAACTATATATTTGTAAACAAGGTTATGTCACAAAATAGTAAACAAAATTTCACAGGGATACCTTTATTATAGGTCTCCCTCAACATTCGCGTGTTCCACTTTCGCAGGCTTTGAACATTCACGAATTCCCAGCCGCCCAATCATATTTAAAATGTCATTACATATGTTAGGAATTGTGGCAGTGGCAGAGTTTGTTTGGAGATAGGACAAGATAGTCCTTCAGTATGACACTAATATCAACTCTACAGCTTGTGTATCTATCATGATTCATCTAATATGACATAATAAACAATATTAATAACATAGGAACATGACATATACTCTAGAATGAATAAAATACTATGTCATTAAGCATGTCACAAGTGTTGCAGTGTTGTTGTTGGGTGCATAAAGGCCACTGAGAGCCTAAGCCTTACATGGTGGTAGAGACTAGAGATGGCAGTGTTGTCAGTTGCCCTATATAACTCCAACAACATTGGAGGAGTTAGGTTTGTGCTTTCCTTTTTTTTTATTGATTAATCGCTTAACTTACTTGCTACACTGTTAATCAGCATGTAAATTTTAAAAAATACAAATCCATATTTGTTCCATTAGATTAAGCATCAGAATTCCTTTAAGTCAGCAAAGTTTCATTTTGGTTGAAAGTGAGAAATTATTTTGATTCAAAATTGCCAAAATTTTGTAGGGTTATGGTACGTGGTCTTGGCATGATGTCAAACAAAGAGTTTTATCTCAGCAACCATTTCATTGATGGATCTAAAACTTTACCAAACTTAGTTTGAGACTTGTAAGATTTAGCATACCAAGTTTCATCAAAATCCTTGATGGTGAGATAGGGCATTTTTCTAAAATCAGACCAATTGATATGGAATGACCCAGCAATTTCATTTCTTGTTTCTAACCACTTCCTGCCTCTTTCACAAGTATCCGTTCCATTCTATCAATTGAATACAAGAAACTTTCCATTCAACTATTAGAACTAACCTCAAGTGCACTGAAGTCGGTAATTTGATCTCTCTCACACAAAATTCAACAAATTCCAATTTGAAAAAACAGTCCAAAATGAACAACTGCAGGCATTCCAGCTGCAGACTTTTCATATATTAGACAAACACTAATTGAATCAGACCTAGTAAAAACCCATAAAATATGCCAAAGGGGACCCTACCCTTCCTCAGGAAAGTCTCCAAAAATCGTATATGTTTTTCTGCCACTTTGCAGCCTATTTCAGGATGCTGCTGGTCTGAAACAAACCACAATCATCTCTATTTCATGAAACTATCTTCCATTCTATCAGTTGATACCAAGAAATGGCAAATAAAACCATGAAAACCCAAGAAATACCTCAGTGCTATTTTAAACCAAACACTAGGTCAGTGGGTTGTTTTCCCCATCATGCACTGTGTGGGGGCAGGATTGTTTTATGCTGTGCACATCACTGCACAGACCCATTCTCTCATGTCTAGACTAAATTTACCAGTTGCAGTATATTTGAGGTGTACGTGAGGGACACTGACACCAGTAGCTTAGATCTGTGGGAAGTAGTGAAAGGGTTAAAATTGCACACATTTGCTTTATTAATTAATTTATTTATTTTTTAACTCGTCTGCCGTTTCCCACAAAGACAGGGTGGCCCGAAAGAGAAAAACTTTCACCCACATTCACTCCATCACTGTCTTGTCAGAGTTGTGCTTACACTACAGTTATAAAACTGCAACATAAACACCCCCCTTTCAGATTGCAGGCACTGTACTTCCCATTTCTAGGACTCTAAGTCTGGCCTGCCAGTTTCCCTGAATCCCTTCATAAATACATGTATTACTCTGCTCTCACTCCAACAGCATGTAGAGTCCTAAAGACCATCTGTTTCCATTTGTTCCTATCTAACATGCTCACGCATGCTTGCTAGAAGTCCAAGCCTCTCCCTCCAACCTTTCGTAGGCCGACCTCTACCCCGCCTTCCCTCCACTACAGATTTATGCATTTGAAGTCGTTCTGTTTTGTTCCATCCTCTCTACATGTCCGAACCTCCTCAACAACCCCTTCTCAGCCCTCTGGATAATAGTAAAGTAAATTTTATTTCTTTGGGAAGGTTACAATGTGTAATTACAGTTTTGATTTGCTAAGTACAAAGATAGCCACTATCATGCAGAGGAATTTTGGGCAGACTAATCCTAATACATAGTAACTAATTAAAACTAGATAAGATAATAGTACATAGTAACTATACTTAAAACTAGACAAGAAGTGGTGGTTAACTGTTTGTCTTATTTGAACTTAATACAAGCGAGAGGTAGTAGAGTAGGGTTCGGTAAAATAATTTGAAATTGCACACAAAATCTACCTTACAAGTAATAGTGCAGGTGGTAATATTTTATGGATTGGCAGAATGAAAAGCCAGGAGGTCACATAATAAAACTAATTAGCAGATGTTTTGGTTGATTTGGTTAATATTGTGAGATAAGATGATTTTTTAGCAGAGTCCTAAATTTATAAGCTGTCAGGGGATCCTTGACCTGTTCCGGTAGCGAGTTTCAGATCTTCGGGCCCTTCAAGTGCATAGCATCTTCGCATAGTGAGAGACTGACTTGAGGGATGTTGAAGAGTGCCTTATGCCTTGTATTGTGGCTGTGCACTCTGTTGTAACTGTCAAGGAGTAGTTTTAGGGGAGGGTTTACAGTGGAGTTTAATGTTCTGCACATGTAGTAGGCACAATAATAAGTGTATTTATTGTATATTTAGCAAGGAGGGAAGAGGAGCAATTGGTGGAATGATGATGTAAAGAGAGTAGTAAGGGAGAAAAAGTTAGCATATGAGAAGTTTTTACAAAGTAGAAGTGATGCAAGGAGGGAAGAGTATATGGAGAAAATGAGAGAGGTTAAGAGAGTGGTGAAGCAATGTAAAAATAGAGCAAATGAGAGTGGGTTAGATGTTATCAACAAATTTTGTTGAAAATAAGAAAGTTTTGGAGTGAGATTAACAAGTTAACCCTTTGACTGTCGCAACCCCCAATCCTGAGGTGTCTCCTGGTGTCGCAAAATTTAAAAAAAAAAAAAATATTTTTTCTTATGAAATGATAGAGAATCTTTTCCCGATTGTAATGACACCAAAAAAACGAAATTTGATGGGAAACTGACGGAATTATGCTCTCGCGAAGTTAGCGACCTCGGCGCTGTTTACAAATCGGCGATTTCGCCCACTTTGAGCCCTATTTTCGGCTAATTCCATTGTTCCAGTCGCCCAAACTCATAGCTATTTCTTTAGAACTCCATTTTTTCTATTGATTGAGTACAAGAAACTGCCCATTTACCGATTTCAACTACCTAATAATGTGGTCAGAAATTTGCAATTTGGCCAATTTCACGAAAACTAAAAGATATGACAATTTCAAAATAAGGTCCAGAATGAACAATGCAGACATTCCTGGCTCTAAAATAACATTTTCTTCGCTCATCAGTCATGTCTCCAGGCCCCTCTGATATGCTTTCTATTTTGAATTTTTATTCAAACAAAAAATAGAAGACTTACTATTATGCAGACTACTGCAATACTGTAATAATTGTATAAATAACATCAACCCATTCATGACTGCATATTAGAATGGCTAGTTGGACATTTATTGGACAATGGCAGCATTTGTTTACTTTTGAACATTGGCAAAAATCAAACATTTCCCCTACTTTGAGCTCCATTTCTAGGTTCTTTTTATAGTAAAATCAATCAAAATCACCTCTATTTCTATAATATGTTTTCCATTCTATCAAATGAGATCAAGAAAACGAGAATACAATCATAAATTCTATACGAAAATAGACCACTAAGTCGGCATTTTAATTAAAAAAATCGGTCAGTTTTTTTTTTCTCATGCACTGCGTGCTCCAGGATTTTTTTTATATGGTGCACACTGATCACACAGACCCATTCTCTCACATGTGGGCCTACCAGCTTTCTCCTGCTTGATTTGAAGCCGCTAGAATTTATGAGTATATATACGTCAAACACGGTACCTCGTAAGACGTATATATACGACCGCGACAGTCAAAGGGTTAAGGAAGCCTAAAGAACAAATGGATTTATCAGTTAAAAATAGGAGAGGAGAGTTATTAAATGGAGAGTTAGAGGTATTGGGAAGATGGAGGGAATATTTTGAGGAATTGTTAAATGTTGATGAAGATAGGGAAGCTGTGATTTCGTGTATAGGGCAAGGAGGAATAACTTCTTATAGGAGTGAGGAAGAGCCAGTTGTGAGTGTGGGGGAAGTTCGTGAGGCAGTAGGTAAAATGAAAGGGGGTAAGGCAGCCGGGATTGATGGGATAAAGATAGAAATGTTAAAAGCAGGTGGGGATATAGTTTTGGAGTGGTTGGTGCCATTGTTTAATAAATGTATGGAAGAAGGTAAGGTACCTAGGGATTGGCAGAGAGCATGCATAGTTCATTTGTATAAAGGTAAAGGGGACAAAAGAGAGTGCAAAAATTATAGGGGGATAAGTCTGTTGAGTATACCTGGTAAAGTGTATGGTAGAGTTATTATTGAAAGAATTAAGAGTAAGATGGAGAATAGGATAGCAGATGAACAAGGAGGCTTTAGGAAAGGTAGGGGGTGTGTGGACCAGGTGTTTACAGTGAAACATATAAGTGAACAGTATTTAGATAAGGCTAAAGAGGTCTTTGTGGCATTTATGGATTTGGAAAAGGCGTATGACAGGGTGGATAGGGGGGGCAATGTGGCAGATGTTGCAGGTGTATGGTGTAGGAGGTAGGTTACTGAAAGCAGTGAAGAGTTTTTATGAGGATAGTGAGGCTCAAGTTAGAGTATGTAGGAAAGAGGGAAATTATTTCCCAGTAAAAGTAGGCCTTAGACAAGGATGTGTGATGTCACCGTGGTTGTTTAATATATTTATAGATGGGGTTGTAAGAGAAGTAAATGCGAGGGTCTTGGCAAGAGGCGTGGAGTTAAAAGATAATCACACAAAGTGGGAGTTGTCACAGTTGCTCTTTGCTGATGACACTGTGCTCTTGGGAGAATCTGAAGGGAAGTTGCAGAGATTGGTGGATGAATTTGGTAGGGTGTGCAAATGAAGAAAATTAAAAGTGAATACAGGAAAGAGTAAGGTTATGAGGATAACAAAAAGATTAGGTGATGAAAGATTGGATATCAGATTGGAGGGAGAGAGTATGGAGGAGGTGAATGTATTCAGATATTTGGGAGTGGACGTGTCAGCGGATGGGTCTATGAAAGATTAGGTGAACATAGAATTGATGAGGGGAAAAGGGTGAGTGGTGCACTTAGGAGTATGTGGAGACAAAGAACTTTGTCCTTGGAGGCAAAGAGGGAAATGTATGAGAGTATAGTTTTACCAACGCTCTTATATGGGTGTGAAGCATGGGTGATGAATGTTGCAGCGAGGAGAAGGCTGGAGGCAGTGGAGATGTCATGTCTGAGGGCAATGTGTGGTGTGAATATAATGCAGAGAATTCGTAGTTTGGAAGTTAGGAGGTGCGGGATTACCAAAACTGTTGTCCAGAGGGCTGAGGAAGGGTTGTTGAGGTGGTTCGGACATGTAGAGAGAATGGAGCGAAACAGAGATTTCAAGAGTGTATCAGTCTGTAGTGGAAGGAAGGCGGGGTAGGGGTCGGCCTGGGAAAGGTTGGAGGGAGGGGGTAAAGGAGGTTTTGTGTGCAAGGGGCTTGGACTTCCAGCAGGCATGCGTGAGCGTGTTTGATAATGAATGGAGACAAATAGTTTTTAATACTTGACGTGCTGTTGGAGTGTGAGCAAAGTAACATTTATGAAGGGGTTCAGAGAAACTGGCAGGCCGGACTTGAGTCCTGGAGATGGGAAGTACAGTGCCTGCACTCTGAAGGAGGGGTGTTAATGTTGCAGTTTAAAAACTGTAGTGTAAAGCACCCTTCTGGCAAGACAGTGATGGAGTGAATGATGGTGAAAGTTTTTCTTTTTCGGGCCACCCTGCCTTGGTGGGAATCGGCCAGTGTGATAATAAAAAAATAAATTCAGCAAGTTGAGTCTTGAAGAGTTGTGGGTTGTGCTGTCTAGCACAGGAGCTGGTTATCACCCGCACAACAGCTTTTTGTTGGATTATTAAAAGTCTAAGGTGGTTGGCTGTGGTTGAGCCCCAGGCACAAATACCATAGGTGAGGTAAGGCTATATTAGTGGTACAAGGTAAGGAGAGTTGTTTGTGGTACATAGTATTGTATCTTGTAGAGGATTCCTACTGATTTGGAAATTTTCTTTGCTATGTGATGTGTATGGGACTGAAATTTATGATTACAGTCAAGGAGAAGACCTAGAAATTTGCCCTCCAGTGTATCTTGATATAGGGGAACCATTTAACAATATGTTAAGTTGGATATTTAAGGCTCTGTTGCCAAACAGCATGAAGTATGTTTTGTCTATGTTGAGAGTGAGTTTGTGGGTCATCATCCAAATATACATGTATATCTTCAGCAGTTAATTGTTTACAGTGTTTGTAAGTACAGCTGGGTCTGAATGGGAGTAGACATATGTAGTGTCATCTGCAAATAGAACTGGTTTAAGGAGTTGGGATGCATTGGGGAGATCATTGATGTAGATGAGAAAGAGGAGTGGGCCTAGGACACTACCCTGGGGTACTCCTACAGCTACATGTTGTATAGCAGAGTTGACTCCATTTGCATGTACATAGTGGTGTCTGTCATTAAGATAGGATTTTAGGTAGTCAAGAGAATGTCCTCTGATGCCGTAATGGTTCAGTTTGATAAAGAGCCCCAGAGGATATTCATTTTTATTCAGAGCTGTGTATATTAGTTCAAGCATTTGTATAATAGCGTCATTCGTACTTTTTTTTGGTTTAAACCCAAACTGGCAGGGGTTAAGTATGTTGTTGGATGTAAGGTAGGAGTAAAGTTGCTTGTGTATTATTTTTTTGAATATCTTGGAAAGTAAGGGCAAGTTTGATATGGGTCTATGGTTGTTCAAGTCAGTTGGATCACCTCCTTTGTGGATTGGGGTGACCTTTGCTGTCTTGAGTATAGATGAGAAGGTTGAGGATGCTACAGATTTGTTAAACATTACACAAATAACCCGCACATAAAAGACAGAAGCTTACGACGACGTTTCGGTCCGACTTGGACCATTGACAAAGTCAGTGACTTTGTCAATGGTCCAAGTCGGACCGAAACGTCGTCGTAAGCTTCTGTCTTTTATGTGCGGGTTATTTGTGTATCGTTCCAGTCACGGTATTGTGCCTTTTTGTTATTTATTGTTAAACATTGTTGCAATAGTGGGTTTTGGTAATCCCACACCTCCTAATTTCCAAAGTACAAATTCTCTGCATTGTATTCACACCACATTGCCCTCAGACACGACATCTCCAGCCTTCTTGCTGCATCATTTACAACCCATGCTTTGCACCTATATAAGAGTGTTGGTATAATTATACTCTCATACATTCCCCTCTTTGCTTCCATGGACAAAGTTCTTTGTCTCCACAGATTCCTAAGTGCACCACTCACCTTTTTTCTCATCAATTCTATGATTCACCTCACCTTTCATAGAGCCATCTGCTGACATATCCACTCCTAAATATCTGAATACCTCCTCCATACTCTCTCCTTTCAATCTGATATCCAATCTTTTGTTACCTAATTTTTATCCTCGTCACCTTACTCTCTCCTATATTCACTTTTAATTTTCTTCTTTTACATACCCTACTAAACTCTTCTGCCAACCTCTGCAACCTCTCTTCAGAATCTCCCAAAAGTAGTGTCATCAGCAAAGAGCAACTGTGACAACTCCCACTGTGCATTAGATTCTGTATCTTTTAACCCCACACTTCTTGTCAATACCCAAGCATTCACTTCTCTTACAACCCTATCTATAAATACAGGAGGTCCTCCACATTCGTGAGGGTTAGGGGATCAAGAACCTCGCGAATCTTTAAAATTTGCGAATGTTTGGTGCGCAAATATGATGTAGGAAAATATAATAATACTGTAGCGTTCGTGAATGTTTTGATGCGCAAATACATTGTAGGGAAATACAATAATAGCATTTACTTAGCCTAACAATACTGCTTCCTTAACCTGTTGAACCACGAACAATCATAAAACACATGAAAACATCATAAAATATTTGCGAATGTTCGAAGCTCGTGAAAGTGGAGGACTAGCTATATATTGAACAACCATGGTGACATCACACATCCTTGTCTAAGGTCTACTTTTAATGGGAAATATCTCCCTCTCTCCTACATACTCAAACCTGAGCCTTGCTATTCTCGCAAAAATTTTTCACCGCTATCAGTAACCTGCCTCCTATTCCATACATTTGCAACATCTGCTACATTGTCCCCCTATCCACCCTGTCATACTCTTTTTCTAAATCCATAAATGCCACAAAACCCTCTTTACTCTTATCTAAATACTATACACCTTTATATTTCACTGTAAACACTTGGTCTGCACACCCCCTACCCTTCCTAAAGCCTCCTTGTTCATCTGCTATCCTACTTTCCATCTTACTCTTAATTCTTTCAATAATAACTCTACCATACACTTTACCAGGTATATTCAACATGCTTGTTCCCTTATTCCCCATGCTGAATTCTAAATGACCATATTTTAAAGGTAACATTAAAAACTGCTTGGATAGCTTTAAAAATATGGTAGACAAACACCAGTGAAAAGGATTAAATTTGAGGACCTGCATAGAATGGCCCAAAATGAGTATCCTAATAAGCTAATAAATCACATTCTGAAGTTTTGGTGTTTGGGTTCAGCTTTTATTTTTTTCATACTCTTTGTCTTGTAGTAAAATGAAGTCTGTCTTACCTCTTTTCACTCTTAACTTTCTTTATTCCTTTTTATTACCTTTCTTTTAAACTTTCATTGTTAATTTTTCTTTTAACCCCTTGACTGTCGTTGCAACCCCAAATCCTGAGATGTCTCCTGGTGTCGCAAAATATTTAAAAAAAAAAAAAATCTTATGAGAATCTTTTCCCGACTGTAATGGCACCAAAAGAATGAAATTTGATGGAAGACTGACGGAATTACGCTCTCGCGAAGTTAGCAACCTCGGCAATATTTACTACTTGGCGATTTCGCCCACTTTGAGCCCTATTTTCGGCTAATTCCATTGTTCCAGTCGACCAAACTCATAGCCCATTTACCGATTTCAACTACCCAATAACGTCAGAAATTTGCAATTTGGCCAATTTCACGAAAATTAAAAAATATGATGATTTCAAAATAGGTCCAGAATGAACAATGCAGACATTCCTGGCTCTAAAACCACATTTTCTTTGTTCAAAAGTCACGTCTCCAGGCCCCTCTGATATTACTCTTGCTTTCTATTTTGAATTTTTATTCAAACAAAAAAATAGAAGATTTACTGTTATGCAGAGTACTGGAATATTGTATAAATAATGTCAACCCATTCATAACTGCATATTAGAATGGCTAGTTGGACATTTATTGGAAAATGACATTTGTTTACTTTTGAACATCGGAAAAATCAAACATTTCCCCTATTTTGATCTCCATTTCAAGGTTCTTTTCATAGTAAAACCAATCAAAATCACCTCTATTTCTATAATATGTTTTCCATCCTATCAAATGAGACCAAGAAAACAAGAATACAACCATAAATATACTACAGGTCTCCCTCAACATTCGCGAGGGTTAGGGGATCAAGAGCCTCGCGAATGTTGAAAAATCGCGAATGTTTGGTGCCCCAATATATTGTAAGGAAATATAATACAATACTTCTTCCTTAACTTGTTGAACCATGAACAATCATAAAATACATGTAAACCTCATAAATTGTACTAAATACATACATGTTAGGGTTTAATAACATGTATGTTATTAACCCTTTCAGGGTCCGTCCCGTAGATCTACGGCTTTACGTTCAGGGTCCAAACCGTAGATCTACGCCATGAGCTCAGCTCACTCTGATAAACTGTGAGTGGTACATTTGGGCCTAGATATGAGAGAATACATCTATGTGGTATGTGTGCACCACATAAAACAGATCCTGCAGCACACTGTGTATAATGAGAGAAAAAAAATTAAATCATGATTTTTCGATTAAAACAGCAACTTTGCAGTGTTTTTTCGTATGTTTTTTATAGTTGTATTTGCGATTTCTTGGTCTCATTTGATAGAATGGAAGACATATTACAGAAATAGAGATGATTTTGATTGGTTTTAGCACTGGAAATGGCTTGAAACTGAGCTCAAAATAGCAGAAATGTTAAATTTTTGCTGATATTCAAGAGTAAACAAACGACCTCACACGTCTAATACACGTCAGCTGGTGGGTCTAATATACATTCACAAATATGGTGATGATATTTATACAATTATTACAGTATTGCATAACAGTAAATCTTCTATTTTTTGGTGTGAATAAAAATTCATTATGTGAATAAAAAATCAAAATGAAATTTATTTGTAAAGCCTCAAAACATAACTAATGAACAGAGGAAATGTTAGTTTAGTGCCAGGAATGCCTACATTGTTCATTCTGGACCCTATTTTGAAATTGGAATATTTTGAACTTTGTGTTAAATTGGCCAAATTAACAATTTCCAATCACTTTATTTTGTAGTTGAAACAGTTGACTTGGCGATTTCTTGTGCTCAATTGATAGAATAGAAGTAATACTAGTGAAATAGCTAAGAATTTGGTTGATTGGAATAATGTAATTGGCCTAAAATGGGAGTCAAAGTCGGCAAAATCGCCGATTCGTAAATATCGCTGACACATCAAAATTCGCGAGAGCATAATTTCGTCAATTTTCCACCAAATTTCGTACTTTTTGTTTTATTACCTTCACAAAAAGATTCTCTACGATTTCATAAGAAAAAATAACAATTTTTTTTTTTGAAAATTCTTGGACACTGGTGCGTGACTCCAGATTTGGGCCTTGGACCCTGAAAGGGTTAAATACCACTGCCTCCACTTCCTCGACCACTGTGAGTCCCTACTACCCTCCCTCCGACCCCCCCCAACTGGCAGCCAGCCCTCCCACCAGTGTGGTGAGTGTTTTGTTTGTTCATTATTTGCTATTAAACTACAGTATAAATAATGTAAACCCATTTATGACTGCATATTGGAATGGCTATTCAGACAGGTATTGGACGGTGACATCATGTGTTTACTCTTGAACACGGCAAAGAATCAAACATTTCTGCTATTGCTAATAATAGCAATAGTAGTAGTAGTAGTAATAATAATAATAATAAATACGATAGAATTAAAACAGGAAATTATACAAAAATACAAGGGAGTGGTTGACACATGGTCAGTGTGGCTTTGTTTATGTTGGAGTGAGCATTAGTCTCTTTGCTCTTCCAAACATTTCACAATAATTCATTGTGTTTGGTGCTTGTAGATTGAGTGCGACTGGAGTGGTTGAGGAAGCGGTTGAGGCAGTGGGTGAGGCAGTGGGTGAGGCAGTGGTTGAGGTAGTGGGTGAGGCACTGGTAGAGGCAGCGGTTGAGGCACTGGTAGAGGCAGTGGTAGAGGCAGTGGTAGAGGCAGTGGTATTTAATAACATGTTATAAATAATAATACAGTAGGGCCCCACTTATACGGCGGGTTAGGTTCCAGGCTGTCGCTGGAAAGCAGACATCGCCGGAAGGCAGAACGCCATTTTTTTCCATTTATAAATGCATATAAATGCCAGACAACAAGTTTACACAAAATTATATTAATAATTATTATTATATTTATTATTATTATTATTATTATTATTATTATTATTATTATAAAAAGCACTAAACCCACAAGGGTCATGAATTGCTATTTATAGAGTAAAGGCATACGAAAAGAATATTTTTCTACAGTTATCCCCCAGTTTGACTAGAGAAAATGTAATTCTTCCGACACTGCCTACACAGCTGCTTTGTAAATAAATCTCTCATTTCCATCAATTTTTATTCTGTGGGTGTATGTATCATGTTGATATGCTATGTAATGGATTTCATATATAATTTTGAGGAAAATATCATAGATGGATTAATGAAAATGCCTATATTGATGTAAAATAAGACATTTAGTGTGCCCAAGAGTGATTATTATTACTAGTATTGTTGTCATGAGTAGAGTGAGACTAGCGATTTTAATGTGTACCTGCACACCAGCACAGTGTGTAAGTATATTTAGGTACAGGTACACACAAGTATAATTATCAGAGTACATATAAAATATGCAGTAACTTTAAAACACTTGAAATTTTGGAAAGTTTCCTGACATAATAGATGTGGTCACAGAAAATGTAAACAAACCGGGTGGGGGGCGCCGTATTTGAAAGACCGCTTGCCATATAGCAAATTTTGGTCATAATTTGACATCGTATTAGCGGAACGTCGTAAGGCGAAACGCCATAAAGCGGGGCCTTACTGTACACATTACTAACAACATGTATTATTATTATTAATGTATGTTATTAAATACCACTGCCTCGACCGCTCCCTCGACCGTTTCCTCAACCACTGCCTCACCTGCTTCCTCACCCACTGCCTCCCCCACTGCCTCAACCACTGCTTACCCACTGCCTCACCCACTGCCTCAACCACTGCCTCTACCACTCCAGTCGCACTCAATCTGCAAGCACCAAACACAATGAATTATTGTGAAATGTTTGGAAGAGCACAGAGACTAATGCTCACTCCAGCATAAACAAAGCCACACTGACGATGTGTCAACCACTCCCTCGTATTTTTGTACAATTTCCTTCTTCAATTCTTTCGTATTTATTATTATTATAATTTATTATAATTATTATTATTATTATTATTATTATTAGTATTATTACTACTACTACTACTACTATTGTTTTTATTAGCAGTAGCAGAAATGTTTGATTTTTTTCTGTGTTCAAAAGTAAACACATGATGTCACCGTCCAATACCTGTCCGAATAGCCATTCCAATATTCAGTCATGAATGGGTTTACATTATTTATACTGTAGTTTAATAGCAAATAATGAACAAACAAAACACTCACCACACTGGTGGGAGGGCTGGCTGCCAGTTGCGGGGGTCGGAGGGAGGGTAGTAGGGACTCACAGGTGGCGGGAAACTTAAATATGATTTGGCGGCTGGGAATTTGGAGGCTGGGAATTTGGCGGCTGGGAATTTGTGAATGTGTGAAGCCTGCGAAATTTGAAAACGTGAATGTTGAGGGAGACCTGTATACGAAAATAGACCACAAATTCGGCATTTTAATTAAAAAAAAAACAGTGGGAGTTTTTTTTTATGCACTGCGTGCTGCAGGATTTTTTTTGTATGGTGCACACTGACCACACAGACCCATTCTCTCACATGTGGGCCTACTAGCTTTCTCCTGCTCGATTTGAAGCCACTGGAATTTGAGTATATGTACGTCAAAAACGGTGGCTCATGAGACATATATACGACCAAAATGGTCAAAGGGTTAAAGAATACTTGTAGTCACAATAATGTGGCTGGAACAATGCACAGATAACCTGCATTTGGAAACAAACTTGTAATGGTGTTTGAGAACAACTTAAACCATTAATACCCATAAGCCACATCACTGTCAGAAAGTGAGTGCTCAGTGTCAGGCTTTTTTTTTTTTTTTTTTTTTTATATATATATATATACAGTGGACCCCCGCATAACGATCACCTCCAAATGCGACCAATTATGTAAGTGTATTTATGTAAGTGCATTTGTACGTGTATGTTTGGGGGTCTGAAATTGACTCGTCTACTTCACAATATTCCTTATGGGAAAAAATTCGGTCAGTACTGGCACCTGAACATACTACTGGAATGAAAAAAGTTCGTTAACCGGGGGTCCACTGTATATATATAATGAAATGGTAGAGAATCTTGTTTTGAAGGTATCACCAATTTGTGCATTGGCAATTTCACCCACTTTGGGTCCTACTGTAGGCTAATTCCATTGCTCGGTTCGACTAAATTCTTAGCTATTTCGCTAATATGACTTCTATTTTATTGGTTGAGCACAAGAAACTTGCTAGTCAACTATCAGAACTACACTGTAAAATGAGCAGGCCTATAGTTTGGCAAATTTTATACATGGTAGACATTTCAGGCACTAAAGCACCATTTTCTCTTGTCCATTAATCACATCATCAGGTCTGTTCAGTATTATACTTGCTCTTCATTTTGAATACGTCAGATAATAAAATTCAATCATGAATGATTGGTCATGGTTTAGGGTCTCCCAATAATTGAATGAGCCCTAGTAAAAGCCTGCAAGAGACCAAGAAGTGTAGAGGAGACTCTTAACCTGTCCTCAGAAAAAATGTAAAACGTCAAGATATTTGTGCTACTTTGATACCAATTTCAAGCTAATTCCAGTCTTGAAACCAACCAAAAGCATCTTTATTTCAGTAGTATAGCTTCCATTTTTTCAATTGATATTAATAAATAGTAAAAAAAAAAAATATATAGAAAGCACATCAGTCACTATTTTAAATGAAACTCCAGGTCAGAGTCTTGCTTTTCACGTCATGCACTGCGTGGGGGCAGGCTTTTTTTTATACTATACACACTCGCCACAGATCCATTCTCTCATGTCTAGGTAAAAATTTACCACTTGTAGCTTATCTGAGGAGCTTAGCTCAAAATCTAGATCTGTGTAATTGACCCTGGCATCAGTAATGTAGATCTACACATGAGACAGTGAAAGGGTTATGTCACAATTGTTAAATGGTCCAGGTAGGCCTTATATGTCATTATATGGATATGAATTTTTCCAATGCATATCCATTAAAGCCTGATATAATATATAAGCCTTTTCCCTAGTCTGATTTTGTCCTGGTGTAAAGTAATGATGTAAAGAACATTGTTTTCTTGTGACAGTAATAATACCCAAGACATTAATGGGTCACATCTTGGTAAGCTGTTTGACAATGGAATCCCTCCATATCTGCATTGTATTCAACAAGCACTTGACTCTTAAACATTTTAACATAATTGCCTCCAGTATTGAGATAATGGGACTGCTTCCATTAACCCTGTCTTATCTAGTCATATGCATCTAATGTAATGTTATTAAAGCATCAAGTAATCAGTTCCTGTTTTAGTTGCATATTGTGCAAAGGTATAATTAGTGTACTTAAGAGTAGAGCAGAAAACTGTCATAGGTACTGGTAGGTTCATGAAGATGGGTCCTGACCCGGGTCTTTTTCCATGGGATGACCTGGCCAGGAATTGGAAGTGCTTGAGGTTGGTTCGATATTTTCCTCTTACCTTTGCAAGGTTAGGCTAGGGTTTATTAGGCTGACTAACAACATCTGTTGACTTGGCGGTTAAAAATGTGAAATTTCACGAATAGATTTCTTTAAATTGCATGAGGCCCTAAAGTTAACATTTCTCTCATATTGTCTGTAAACTGGTATGTACTTCACTTAAAACAAATTGTAACCAATCATACCAAGAGTATAGGAAGTAAATTTTCTTTCAACACTGCTTTTCTTAATTACATTTTAATTATGTAGTTTCATTAATGTTTTCATTTTAAGATGCACAAGGTAATTACAGTAAAGAAAATTAGTGTGACCCAGACAGCCAAGAACAAAATGATTAAAATTGGTTAGATATGTATTTTTTAGTTTAGTTTTCTTATATAGACATTTTATGCTTACAATAGGTACTGTATATCCCATTGAATGGGTAATTAAATTATAATGGCAGCAATACCTGCACACTTCCAGGGTAGGTAAGGTTTTGTTGAGCTTTACCATCAAAACCTAAATAAAACCAAAATAAGAAAAGCCATCCAAAAACTTGAGGGGTAAACATGTAATACAGGGTATGCAGTAGTGCAAAGACTAGATTTCTTTGCCAAGGTTCATATAAATTATTTTCAAATACATGGGAAAATCTTAAATACCACACAATGTACTACCTAGGTGACAAAATGTCCTGAATGCATATTTTTATTTTCTTGAAGCAGAAAATGTCCTTATTTAAATTATTTGACATTGATTTGTTTAAAGTGATACAATTTCAGAAAGATTCTTACTATATCTAAACCCTTTTGTGGGTGAGGAATCTATTGATACAGTAAGTACTATGATATTTTATTCTTGGAATTACATTTTGTAAGGTCTAACCACTTTGAACACCTTTAACCCTTTCACTGTCCAGACCCCCAAAATTAAAAGTGCAATGTCTACGTTTAAAAAAAAAAATATGAAATAGTAGAGATTTTTTTTTCTGAAGGTAATGATACCACAATTATGAAATTTTATGAAAATCTTACAGAATTAACACAAGCACAAAGTTAGCAGTCTGAGCACAATGTATGCATCAACAATTTCAACTACTATGAGTTCAACCCATTTTAAGCCAATTTCATTGCTCAATTCAGCTAAGTTAATAGTTTGCTAAAATTCCATTCTTTTGAATGAGCCCAAGAAACTGCCCATTCAATTACCAAAACCACCCTCTCAAGTGCACAAGTTGAAAATTTAGCCAGTTTTACACAGTTCAAAAAATTCCAATTTTAAAACAGTCCAAAGTAAACATTATAGATATTTTCTGTCATTCACATCTGTAGGCAGCTTCTGTTGGTCATGGTTTATGGCATCCCAATAATTGAATCACATTTATTAGTTTATAAAACAGACTGGGGTATAGGGGGGGGGGCCTTACCTGTCCTCAGGAAAATTGGCAAGAAAAATCGTACATTTTTGCTACTTTGTGTCCATTTTCAAGCTCCTATCAGTCTTGAAACCAGTCAAAATCATCTCTGTTTCAGTAATATATCTTCCATTCTATCAAATGATATTAATAAATGCCCCTCAAAAACATGAAAACCATCCAAGAAAACTTAGGTGCTATTTTAAACCAAACACATGCTCAGAGTTGTGTATGTCCCATCATTACCATGTGGGGCAGGTTTTTTTTTTTTTTATTGTACTGTGGATACTTGCTGCACAGACCCATTCTCACATGTCTGAGCCAAAATTCACTGCTCGGTTTATCTGAGAGAGCTGAGCTCAAAACATAGATCTACATGAGGTGCCCTGGTGTCAGTAATGTAGATCTGCATCGTGGACAGTGAATGGGTTTAGGGTTTCAGTATAGTATTTTTAAAGTGGTCATATATAATGCTAAACTGTTTTAGGCATAGTACAGTATTGTAATTTGAAAGTAAGTGCTCACGTTGTTACTGATGTATTTTTAGTTTGCACAATGGAATCTCTTGATAACATTCACACACGTCCTTGCTTGACCCTTCATGGCTGATTGAATTAATTAATGATAGGTTAGGTGAATCCTTACTCCACTGAATGGCTGATCTTTAAAGTACAAAATTCAGAGTGAAGAAAAGATAATCTAGAACCTTGAATGAAAATTTTGTTTGCAGGTTGGAAAAAATAGGAATATTAAGAGAAACAGTTTTAATAGGCAAATACCACTTGTGGGGTACCATATAGGTTTTAATCATTTGCCTAAAGTAATAATAAACTGCAAAGAAAAGGTAAAATAACTGTGGGGGATGGGGAAGTTATGGTGTCTAAATCTAGTGTACAGTAGGAATTCAAAATGATTTCTTCTTGCCTGCTGCGCCATTTTGTGAAAACCAAGTTGTCACCTGCTGACAGCTGAGGGCAGGCTCAGCTCACGTCCACTCGTCACAGAGGTTGAGCGACAAATGTGTAAAGCTGTTTGGAAAAATATATAATTCTAATTAATATTATGTAAATCTCTACAGTGAGGTTTAGATAATTTGAGCAAATAGGCAGAGAAATTTATGATTAAATTCACTGTCGGTAATTGCCGCTTACTGTAATGGAACTGGGAGAATGTGAAAAGAGTCCCTTGAAGTAGTAGATTGTGCAATAAAACAGTGGAAAATTTTAAGGAAGAAAAGGGTCTGGGGATATTTGTAAATACATTAACACCAGTGAGAAATGTGTGTTATGCCGTACTGGCAAATTACAATAAAAAACTTGGATAGCTGATGGTGAAATGCTGAGAATATAAAAATAGAGAAGTGCAGTAGGTCATTTGGCCCAAGCTTTGCAGGTCCAACTGACATCCAACCACACCCACTCATTAAGTTTGCTAAAAATTGAAATATTCAACTACTATAGTGCTCCTCAGTAACAGTGAGAAAACAGCAAAATGGGTCAGTAATGAAATAATTATAAAGGAAGGATTGAAAATACCCTTGTTAGTAGAAAGGGTAAAAAGAGAAGCTGTAAAACATAACTGCATGTAAGAGCTTAAATGCTCTTAGATATGTGGAAATGGATGATTATTTCAAGAACAAAAAACAGACTTGTAAACTAAAATGTTGGTGCTGGAAGAACAGAAAGTATTTTTTCATGATATTGCTAAGTTAGTTCTGCAGTAGGATCATTGATGATATACATGGTGTCTAATGATGATATAATGCTCACTATTTTGATATATACCTGCTGATATAATTAGAACTTTTATCAAATGCCAGAGGATTTTATATATGAATAACGTAAGATTGCCATATTTGTCAGCAGCCCATGGCTTGGCAGTGATTGGTCAGTGTTTTAAAACTGCTAATACAAGTGGTTTTTTTTTTTTTTGTTCATCATTGTAATTACAGTATTATCAGAAACTGAAGAAATGATTACAAAAGTTGATTGAAGCTAAGAATGTAACTCTAGAAACATGAGGAATTACACTGCTCCCTGTAACACTTAAATTGTGGATATGAAACTCTCTCTCTCTCTCTCTCTCTCTCTCTCTCTCTCTCTGTCTCTCTCTGTCTCTCTCTGTCTCTCTCTGTCTCTCTCTGTCTCTCTGTCTCTCTCTGTCTCTCTCTGTCTCTCTCTGTCTCTCTCTGTCTCTCTCTGTCTCTCTGTCTCTCTCTCTCTCTCTCTGTCTCTCTCTGTCTCTCTCTGTCTCTCTCTGTCTCTCTCTGTCTCTCTCTGTCTCTCTCTGTCTCTCTCTGTCTCTCTGTCTCTCTCTGTCTCTCTCTGTCTCTCTCTGTCTCTCTCTCTCTCTGTCTGTCTCTCTCTGTCTCTCTGTCTCTCTCTGTCTCTCTCTGTCTCTCTCTGTCTCTCTCTGTCTCTCTCTGTCTCTCTCCCTCTCTCTCTCTCTCTCTCTCTCTCTCTCTCTCTCTCTCTCTCTCTCTCTCTTTCCCTCTTTTCTCTCTCTCTCTCTCTCTCTCTCTCTCTCTCTCTCTCTCTCTCTCTCTCTCTCTCTCTCTCTCTCTCTCTCTCTCCCTCTCTCTCTCTCTCTCTCTCTCTCTCTCCCTCTCTCTCTCTCTCTCTCTCTCTCCCTCTCTCTCTCTCTCTCTCTCTCTCTCTCCCTCTCTCTCCCTCTCTCTCTCTCCCTCCCTCTCTCTCTCTCTCTCTCTCTCTCCCTCCCTCTCTCTCTCACTCTCTCTCTCTCTCTCTCTCTGTCTCTCTCTCTGTCTCTCTCTCTGTCTCTCTCTCTCTCTCTGTCTCTCTCTGTTTCTCTGTCTCTCTCTGTCTCTCTGTCTGTCTCTCTCTGTCTCTGTCTCTCTCTCTGTCTCTGTCTCTCTCTCTGTCTCTGTCTCTCTCTCTCTCTCTCTCTCTCTCTCTCTCTCTCTCTCTCTCTCTCTCTCTCTCTCTCTCTGTCTCTCTCTAGGCAGGTAACAATGCATCACATCTTGCTCGAGGAAATAAGATGCATGTTTATCATTCCTCACAATGAATTTATCACAGAAGTTGTAGAGAAGAATCAGATGTGATGAAAGACAGGTATTGTACTGAGGATGAGGGAAGTAAAATTAAAACATTGCTTATATCAAGGTTCAGTCACCTGTGTCTGAAAGTTGATTATTGTATTTATGAAATACAGTCTACTGCTCTTTTGCACAAGTTTATAATCAACAGTGATTAGTTAAATATTGGAAGCCACAGGTAAATCATAGGTATCAAGAGGGATTTTTCCTGGCCCACAGTACCTACAATCGCTGGATAGCTGTAGTAGCCTTACCACTGGAGTCCCTGCTCATTACAGTGACTACAACACCAAGTGTTACTATTCCATTAATCAGTGCTACAGTTCTGCAACCACAAGAATTTTTTTTTTTAATTACTGTACTACATAAGTAACAAACTAAAAATAGGAGGAATAGTATGTGCATAGATTTGTAAATTTTACAAATAAGTAATCTTTCAAATTCACACATACATATAGCTACTAGAATAAGATGGGGAAACATGAAATAAGAGCAGAGCAGTAGGCTTTCTGGCCACATGCAAGGCAGGTCCTACTTAGCCAGCAGTTATCACTCTAAGCTATTTTTAAAGCTATTTAAGGTATGTATTAGCTTCACTGGTGATACTTAAGAGTTTGTCCCATTCACTTACAACTCTGTTGCCAAACCAGTGCCTTCTTGTCCTTTCTGAATCTGAATAAGGACATACATCCAACTTTTGTTCTTTCTTGGTTTGGCATCTTCAGCCCCTTATTTACATCTGCCTTTCATTTGTGCACTGTCATATATTCATTCAATAATTTTCCAGACATATGAGGGTGGACATAACATAGTGTAACCATAGTAGGTCCACACCTCAGAGTACAAGTAAACTTCAAAAGGTCCAGAAATTAACTATCAGGCCATTATTTTAATTATGATCCTGAGCTACGAGGATGGGTGCTGTGCATGATAAGTAAGATATTCTAGTTTGAGGTGGCCAAAAAAACACTTATCGAATGGGTGTGAAACAGGATGAGGGAACGTGTGGAAATAAATACCAAGTAAGCCCGAGTTAGAGGGAAGGCAAAGTGTCACTGTACTGCAGTGTGAGGGAGGTAAGCTGGTGGTAAATATCTTAGTGAAGTAAGTAGTGGTGGTTAACTCCATACATGAATGGTTAAAAAAAATAATTATAGCTTTTCTTTTCTGGTGGTGCTTCTTTATGAAATGTCAGTACAAGTTCACCTGTTATGTTCTTGTATACTTAATTTGTATGGTATCTGAATACCATTTTGAGAACAACACTGTATGTTTATCATAACCAAACTACAGTACTTTTTTTAAAAGTTTGAATGCTATGTCAGATGATACCTGAACAAAATTTAAATTACAGTACAGTATTGCATACAGTGTACTATGTTTGATTTTATTCAAGTTAATATCAGAGGTATGGACATTGATTATTATGGTACAAAATGATTTAATGATAAGCATTATTAACAATGGCATTCCATCATTTTCCAGTGCATACAGTATTGATCAAATTAGTCTGTGGAGACTAGTAAATGGATAGATTTTTGCAGAGCCTTATTTTATGGGATTGCATAATAGTGGCTTTCTTTTGTGCCTACCAATGTTTTATTACATGTAAACTGTTGTTTTTTGAGTTTGTATTTTTTTGCTGATATTGCCTTCTCCCAGCAAGTTTCGTTTCCAAATTGCAAATCTAATCTTATTAAAAAGCAGCATAATAATCTCTCTCCAGTTAATTACTTTTAAAAATCAATACTGCATATGTTAAAAAAAAAAGTTGTTGATTGCATGAGTGACTTTATTACAAACAAAACAATAGAAAAATGCCAAACTCAGCATCTTTGTGCAGGTCTTTAGCTAATCAACCATGGTAGTTAACACCAACAAGTACTGTAAGTAAAGCAAGCACGAATGAATATCAAGACATTATGAATACGTTTTGCCTACCAGGGCTTCCTTGGTCCAGTCGCTGGATGTGGAAGCAGTGCATGCAGTGTGTCTTGAAGGATGACCTGAATGTCATGAAGTTGTTAAAAACCATCACATAGAGAGGATATCCATTGGTATTTGCTCTAAATTTAATGATGTGGATTATGCTAGTGATTATTTTTAGTGCTAGTGCTGTTCTTGTATTATTGCTTGAAAAAAATCTTGACATAGGTAGAAAATGTTCAAGAAATCATCCACTGTCATACTAGAAGAGTTGCTAGGGTCTTTTACACACTTAAATCTTATTTTACACGAGGTCATATAGTCTGTCTACAGAAAATCGATTGGTTTATAACCCTGACAAAATCTCGTAAGGTGATATTGTAGTACAGTACTGTAATTTTGTTTTACGGGTTGAGGTAGCCATTGGGCTATATGAACCCAACTGCAGAAAGCTTGGGTATTGTGGACCATGGTGATGGCACCTTTTACAGCTCGCCAAACAAACCAGTGATACTGAGAAAAGCTCCTAGTGAAGTCTGGTGACTTAAAGCTCTTCCTGTCTAGGGGAGGGAGTGAAAAGTACCTGTGGAGGAAGGACTTTGTTATTTTAGGGGTATGGGCAGGAAATGCTCCACTGTCTGGCTTTTAGGAAAACCAGCGTTGGATTGAGCCAAGGAGGACTGGCATTGTACTTAGCAAATTGCCTTGCAGTGTCTTGCACCATGTATTTTTGTAATGCATTGTTTATTTGTTGATTATTGTGGTGATGGCAGAAATAACATCATTGACATCAGTAATGTTAATCTTGCAACGGTTGCTGCTGCTGCTGCAGCAGCTGCAGCTGCTGCGCAGCAGCTAACAGCAGCCAACTGCAGCAGCAACGAGCAGCAACGGCAGCAAGCAGCTGCAACAGTAACAGCAGCATGCAGCAGCTGCAACAGCAGCAGCAGGCAACGCAGCAACAGCAGCAGCAGCAGCAGCAGCAGCAGCAGCAGCAACAGCAAGGCAGCGGCAGCGGCAGCAGCAGCAACAAGCAGCAACTGCTTCTTCTTCTGCTTCTTCTTCTGCTTCTTCTTCTGCTTCTTCTTCTGCTTCTTCTTCTGCTTCTTCTTCTGCTTCTTCTTCTGCTTCTTCTTCTGCTTCTTCTTCTGCTTCTTCTTCTGCTTCTTCTTCTGCTTCTTCTTCTGCTTCTTCTGCTATTGCTCCCCTTTCCCAACTGCTGTTGCTGCCAGCTTTTTCCCAATAATGGTACTGCTTTTTTTTTTTTTCCCCTTCTGACAACATCGGCTGTTGTCCACCAGGGTGGAGGGTGACTGAAAGATGGAAGCACAGAGACCTGTCATTTGTTCAATAACTGTCTTGCCAGAAGTACATGGGTATTACAGTTCAAATGACATGAAATTGCAACATACCCACCCAGTGCAGGCACTGTACTTTCCATTTTAATACTCTTATAAGTTTTCCCCTTGAATCTCTTCATAATTGCTATCTTTCTCATCCTCTAATAGCATATTTAATCCAAAAAGCACTTGGCTTTATTCTAACATATTCATACATGCCTTCTGGATGTTGAAGCCCCTACCATTAAAACACTCCCTTTGCCCCTCTCCAACCCTTTCTGGTCTCATCGCTACTACTACCATTTTGTCCCATCCTTTCTAAGGTACAAGCCATCTCAACAGCCCCTTTGCTTTCTGAATTATTGTGTATTTTTCATTCCTCCCCACACTTAAAATATTTGTTTTTCTTATTCCTTCAAATAAAATTAGCACTACATTTTGATAAAATATACCTTCTCCACTGCCTCCTCTTCACTGCATTGTTTATACACACAATGTTTGTTTATAAATCATGCCTCGCACCCATGTAAGTGTGTTGGCACTACTTTGGCACATAACCGTTTTTGCCTTCATTTTTTCATGATTTTTTTTTAACAACTATTGGTTGTTAATCCAAACTGAATAAACCAAACCATGTTAACTCTTAACCCTTTCAGGGTTTCGGCCGTACTAGTATGTCTTACGCCCCAGGGTTTTTGATGTACTAGTACGCCTAAATTCTAGTGCCCTCAAATCTAGTGAGAGAAAGCTAGTAGGCCTACAAATGAAAGAATGGGTCTATGTGGTCAGTGTGCATAGTATAAAAAAAAAAAATCCTGCAGCACACAGTGCGTAATGAGAAAAAAAACTTTGACCGTGTTTTTCGATTAAAACGGCGACTTTGCACTGTATTTTCGTATGGTATTTATTGTTGTATTCTAGTTTTCCTGGTCTCATTTTATATAATGGAAGACATATTACAGAAATTGAGATGATTTTGACTGGTTTTACAATGAAAAGTACCTTGAAATTGAGCTCAAAGTAGCAGAAAGGTTCGATTTTTACCAAAGTTCAAAAGTAAACAAATCATGCCAAGCATCTAATACACGTCAACTGGCGAGTCTAATATTCTTTCACAAGTGTGCTGATATTATTTATACCATTTCTACACTAATGCAGTAGTCTGTATAACAGTAAATCATCTATTTTTTGTAAGAATAAAAATTCAAAGTTGAAAGCCAAAGAAATATAAGAGGGGCCTGGGGATGTGACTAATGAACAGAGAACTTGTTATTTTAGTGCCAGGAATGTGTTGTTTATTCTGGACCCTATTTGGAAATTGGCATCTTTTGAAATTTGTTAAATTGGCAAAATTGCTAAATTCTGACCACTTTATTGGATAGTTGAAATCGGTAAATGGGTGGTTTCTTGTACTCATTTGATAGAAAAAATGGAGTTCTAGCGAAATAGTTATGATTTTTGTCGACTAGTACACTGGAATTGGCCGAAAATCGGGCTCAAAGTGGGCAAAATCGCCGATGCGTAAACATCGTCGAGACCGCTAACTTCGCGAGAGCATAATTCCGTAAGTTTTCCGTCAAATTTCATACTTTTGGTGTCATTATGATCAGGAAAAGATTCTCTATCTTTTCATAAGATTTTTTTTTTTTTTAAATTTGGGGACCCTGAGAACAAGTCTCGGAGAGGGCCTGGGGACCCTGAAAGGGTTAAGCTGTCTGCTATGCACTAGTACATCATAGTGATCCGTGTCAACGACGTACTAATGTACATAATTTTTAGTGCCCTCAAAGTTGCTGCAATTGGCAAATTTTGGCCTAGATATGAAAGAATGGATCTGTGCGGTGGGTGTGCGCAGTATAAAGGGGAAAAAAGTCTCGCCCCATCCAGTGTATCATGGAAACATTCATGATGGGACAGCTAGTCTCTTACCCTGTATTTGGGTTAAAATGGGTTATTGCCTGTTTCTTGGTGCCTGTTCCCTCGAGGCAGGTTTTTTGATGCTGTTAAGGGGCTCTTGATCTAATGAACTGGACTTCTGCTCCAATTCCTTGAATCTAGTCTGAATGCCTTCCATTCCCCAGACGCTGTAAGACCCATAAGGGTTATTTCTTCCCCAAGAACAAAGTAATAATCTTGGAGCCAGTAGACAGAAATGAAGAAATACTACAGCCCCTCCTCACTTAATGATGGAGTTCCGTTCCTAAGACCACGTCATTAAACAAATTTGTCGCTAAGTGAGGAGCATACTATAATGGTAGTGAGTTTGTATCGACTATCTTTGATATTGTTTTAATGTCACCTTTGCCCCATTTATAACATTTCTGTTATAATTTTAAATGTTTATACAGTAGTGTACTGTATATTTGAAATAAACAGAATAGAGGAAATCAACTCTAATATACATTATTTAGATATGAATACTGGTCAGAGAGTCCATTATAGGTCCGAGCCATCGGTAAACGAGTACATTGCTAAGTGAGGAGAGGCTGTAGTGATATTGAAGGTTTTGATTGGGTTGAGACTGGAGATGGTGGAAATGGTTGCTTTGGAGCTGGAATTGTGGGGAAAGAGTAGGGGGCCTCCCTAACTCTTCCAGGGTCTGTGGGTTTTTAATAGGTCTACATCAATTATTGGGGCCCTAAATCATGATCAAGCATTTATGATTATGGTTTATTAGCTGAGAAGTAGGGAGAAACTTGGATTTTTTTGTGTGCATGTATGAAGGGTTCAAAATGAAGGGCAAGTGTTGTGCACGAGTCTTGGGGATGTGGTTAACCCTTAAACGGTCCAAACAGATCGACGTTCAGATTCGTAGTGCTACAAAAGTAGGTCTCTTTTTTACATATTTTTAAATATAACAAAAAAATATAGATAAGTTTTTTTTTTACATGTTTTCAAATGTAAAACAAAAAAGATTGCATTTTTTTACGTACCTTCAGAGGTTAAGGGTTAAGGAACCACACGTTGACTTTTCTAACCCCTCTAGTCCATAGGTGCCTTTACCTACAGATTCCTGATATTTTCTTCATCGCCAATCATGGCCTATTTACAGTGGAATATCCGCGGCCTCAGGGGTAATCGGGGTGAGCTTCACATGTTGCTTTCCAGGTTTTCCCCTGTTGGTGCTTGCTTACAAGAACCAAAATTACACTCGGCTGTTTTCCAACCTATCTCAGGCTATAATTTATTGTATTCTTCGGATCCTTTCTCAGATGGGACCTTTAATGAAAGTGCCCTTCTTCTACGCAGTGATATTCCGTACTGTCAACTATTTGTCCATACCTCGCTGCATTACACTGCAGCCCGTATCCACTTGAATAAGTGGTTTACAATATGTTCTTTATATCTCTCTCCTTCTCGAGCATTTTCTATCCCAGACTTTGCCTTTCTTGTTTCATCCTTACCACCACCACTTCTGTTACTTGGTGATTTTAATGCCCACCATTTCCTCTGGGGGGGGGGTCTCATTGTGACTCGCGTGGCATTCAGTTGGAGGCTTTTCTCGCCTCTCACCCCCTCCATGTTTTAAATACGGGTACTCCCACCCATTTTGATCCTCGTACTCATACTCTCTCTTGCATCGATCTATCAGTCTGCTCTTCCTCCACTGCACTAGACTTCACCTGGTCTGTTCTACCAGACTTACATGACAGCGATCATTTTCCGATCATTCTTACTTCTCCTTCCTATTCACCACCTTTCCGTAGCCCTCGCTGGCAATTTGATCGGGCAAATTGGGATCTTTACTCACAGCTCACTGCTTTTAGTGAGGTTCCTTCTTCATCCTCCATTGATGAGCTCCTACACATCTTCTCGACATCAGTTTATACCGCAGCTTCTCATTCTATACCCCAAACCTCAGGCAGGCATTCTCAGAAGTGCGTGCCTTGGTGGTCTCCTGCTTGTGCTCATGCAGTACATTTGAAACGTGCTGCATGGGGCAGGTACCGGTACAATAGAACCGCTGAGAGACTTGTTGATTTTAAGCAGAAGCGTGCGATCGCTCGCCATGTCATCCGTGAAGCTAAACGCACTTGTTGGCGAGACTATGTTTCCACCATCACCTCTACTTCTTCTATGAGTGCAGTCTGGAAAAAAGTGAGGAAATTGAGTGGTAAATACTCTCCTGACCCGGCTCCTGTTCTACGGGTCACTGGTGTTGATGTAGCAAACCCTCTCGACGTTGCCATTGAACTTGGCACACATCTGGTCCGTATTTCCCGAGGGCTCCATCTATGCCCCTCGTTTCTTTCCTCAAAGTCTGCCAGAGAGTTAGTACCCTTGGACTTTTCTTCTCTCAGAGAAGAACAGTATAATGTGCCTTTTACACTTCAAGAACTGGAGGCAACGCTCTCAGCTTGCCGATCATCGGCAGCTGGGCCTGACGACATTCATATTCGTATGTTACAACATTTACATCGGTCAGCCCTTGTAGTCCTCTTACACCTCTTCAATCTTATTTGGGCACAAGGAGTTCTTCCCCAGCTGTGGAAATCTGCCATTGTTCTCCCTTTCCGCAAACCGGGTACTACAGGACATGATGCCTCCCACTATCGCCCCATCGCTCTTACTAGTGCAGTTTGCAAAGTGATGGAACGCCTCGTAAATCGACGTTTAATGTGGTATTTAGAGACTCACAACAGTCTCTCCGCTAGTCAATATGGCTTTCGTAAGGGTCGTTCTACCATAGACCCCTTACTTCGCTTGGATACGTATGTTCGTAATGCCTTTGCGAATAATCACTCAGTTATTGCCATATTTTTTGACCTTGAGAAGGCATATGACACAACTTGGAGGTATAATATTTTGGCCCAGGCCCATTCCTTAGGCCTCCGAGGCAATCTACCATCCTTCCTTAAGAACTTTTTAACTGACAGACATTTCCGTGTTCGAGTCAATAATGTTCTTTCCCCGGACTTCGTCCAAGCTGAAGGTGTCTCTCAGGGATGTGTTCTAAGCACAACACTTTTTCTCCTTGCTATAAATGATTTGGCCTCTGTTCTTCCACCCAATATTTGGTCATCACTCTATGTTGATGACTTCGCTATTGCTTGTGCAGGCGCTGACTGTCACCTTATTGCAGTTTCTCTCCAGCATGCAGTCGACCGTGTTTCCACTTGGGCCACCACACATGGGTTTAAATTTTCAAGTACCAAAACTCACCAAATTACTTTCACTAGACGCTCTGTTATCTCCGATCATCCTTTGTATCTCTAGGGCTCCCGTATCCCCGAACGTGATCCAGTCAGGTTTCTAGGCCTTCTCTTTGACCGTCGGTTATCCTGGAAACCTCACATTACCTCTCTGAAGGCAACTTGTCACAGCCGGCTAAACCTTCTTAAAACCCTTGCTCATCTTTCCTGGGGAGCTGATCGTCGAACTCTGCTTCGCCTACATTCAGCCCTCGTTTTATCGAAACTCGATTATGGTGACCAGATTTATTCCGCGGCCTCTCCTGCTACTCTCTCTAGCCTTAACTCTATCCATCACCAAGGCTTACGTTTGTGCCTTGGTGCTTTTCGCTCTTCCCCTGTTGAGAGCCTCTATACAGAAGCAAATGTTCCATCCTTGTCTGATCGCCGTGATGCCCATTGCCTTTGCTACTATGTACGCTCTCACGATCTACACAATCCTTCCATTTATAGAATGGTCACTGATATTAGTAGACATTCTTTATTCGTTCGCCGCCCCTGTTTGCTCCGTCCCTTTTCTCTTCGCCTACATTCACTCTTGTCTTCCCTTCAGTTACCACCTTTATATGTTCATGTAGCATCTCACTTTTTCCTACCCCCCTGGGAAGTTCCAGCTGTTCGGGTCTGTTCTTTCTCACTCCCTTGCTCGAAAGCTCAACTGCCTACGGTGGCTTCCCGCTCTCTTTTTCTTGATCACTTCCACTCCCATTCTCATGCCACCGCTGTGTACACAGATGGCTCTAAGTCTTCAGACGGCGTCGGATTCGCAGCAGTGTTTCCGGACAGCGTCGTACGGGGGCATTTACTATCTTCAGCTAGCATTTTTACTGCTGAACTTTATGCCATTCTTGCAGCACTTATTCGTATCGCATCTATGCCTGTGTCATCATTTGTAGTAGTCTCAGACTCCTTTAGTGCTCTACAGGCTATACGAAAATTTGATACATATCCCCTAGTTCTCCGTATCCAACTTTGGCTATGCCGTATCTCTACCAAACATAAAGATATTGTTTTTTGTTGGGTCCCTGGTCATGTCGACGTACAGGGCAATGAACAGGCAGACACTGCTGCGCGGTCAGCAGTACATGACCTACCAATTTCCTATCGAGGTGTTCCATTTCTGGACTATTTTGCTGCAATAGCTACCCACCTTCGCACCCGTTGGCAACAACGTTGGTCAACTCTGCTCGGTAACAAACTTCATTCTATTAAACCGAGCATAGGTTACTGGCCGTCTTCTTGTCATCAGTGCCGAGGTTGGGAGACCACTCTCTCCCGCCTTCGCATTGGCCACACTCGTCTTACTCATGGGTATCTCATGGAGAGGCACCCTGTTCCTCTCTGTGAGCAGTGTCAAGTTCCAGTATCGATTAGCCACATTCTGTTAGACTGCCCCCTCTATCAACGAGCACGCAGAATTTACCTCCAACGTCGTCTTCGTTCTACTACTCTCTCTTTACCTTCCCTTCTTGCTGATGGACCCTCCTTTAATCCTGACTCTCTCATTGACTTCTTGACAACGACTGATTTACTCCACAAACTCTGATGATACTTTTCGCACTCCCCTCAGCCCTTTCTAGTTCAGTCTCTTGCTGCCCTTTACCCTTTCACCATCCACTGCCCCGCTGTTATCCGTAACCTATTACTCATCCATCTCCCTTTTGCCACCTGATGCCCTCGCTTCCTTCCTGCCCTGCAGCGCTGTATGGTCCTTGTGGCTTAGCGCTTCTTTTTGATTATAATAATAATACACTTACCTTGGAGGAGAAGCTGGCATTGGTTTAGGGTGATGGAAGATACGCAGGGCGGCGTATATTGTCAGTGGTCCTATATACCTCCAACAAGATTGGAGGAATCAGTTTTGTGTCGTCCTTTTTCTGTCGCTTAATCGTTTGACTTACTTCCTACACTTTTCGCTGGCTGGCGCTGTAGCCTTTATCGACTCTGCTGCTAGTATCATACATGTCATAGAATCACTGAAGAAGGCACATTCTCCCCTCTCTCTTCCTCCTCCACTTTTATACTTTGCTAGGAGTTCCTTCTTGAATTCTACCATGTTTCTCACTTTCTTTACCAAAGGGCATGCACTAGGAACTTTCTTGGGCCCATGGTGGCTTACTTCACAGTTGCACTCGATCAATAACCACAGAAAACGATGGATTATAGCGAAATGTTTGGATAAATGCACGGAATCTTCCTCACTCACCCAGAGACACAGCCAGACTGACTCACAAATGCAGCGGAGTGGCAGTTGGGTGCGTCCAATATGGCCGATCTCTGAAATAACGGCCGATAACCGGGATAGAATTTTGGCCAAAGAATCTGACAAAAACCAAATTGGTCAACATCCGGAACCGCCAAGAACCGAGGGTCCACTGTATTTATTTCAGTAATATCAGATCTGTCAATTGCTACCAAAAATGCCAATAAAACCATAAACACTTTCTTAGAATATGCCTTAGCTGTTATTTTAACCCATTGAGGGTTGAAGAATTTACAAAAAGTTTTATTTTTTTCTTTGGAAATGGTAGAGAATCTTTTTCCGAAGGTAATGAAACCAAAAGTGGAAAATAGATGAAATTATACTATCGCGAATTTGACTGCATCAGCAATATACACATTGGCAATTTTGCCCACTTTGACTCCTATTTTAGGTCAATTACATTTTCCAGTCAACCAAATTCTTAGCTATTTCACTAGTATTACTTCTATTTTATTGATTGAGTGCAAGAAACTGCCCAAGCAACTATTTCAACTACCCAATAAAGTGGTCAGAAATTTGTAATTTGGCCAGTTTCTCACACAGTTCAAAATATTCAAATTTCAAAATAGGGCCCAGAATAAACAATGCAGGCATTCCTGGCACTAAAGTAACATTTCCTCTGTTCATTAGTCATGTTCCCAAGCTTTAGACATGAATTCCATTTTGATTTTTATTTACATAAAAAAATTTTATTCACACCAAAAAAAAAATACACTTATGCAATATTGTATTAATAATAATAGTGCATTTGTGAACATATATAGACACACCAGTTGACATGAATTAGACGCATGACATTTGTTTAGTCCTGAAGATCAGCAGAAATCAAGCATTTCCACTACTTTCTCAGTTTCAATCTATTGTAAATACTAAAACCAATCATAATAATCTTTCTGTAATAGTTCTTCCATTCTATCGAATGAGACCAAGAAACCGCTAATACAACTGTAAAAACCATACAAAAATATACCTGAAACTCGGTTTTAATCCAAAAACAAGGTTGCATTTTTTTTGTCGTGCACCGTGTGCTGCAGGATTTGTTTTATATGGTGCACACTTACCACATAGATGCATTCTCTCATATCTAGCCCCAAATTTACCACTCGCAGCTCGTCTGAGTGAGCCGAGCACATGACGTTGATCTATGGCTTGGACCCTCGAAGGGTTAAACCTAACACAAGGCATGCACATACTTTTTTTTTTTTTTAACAACTATTTCCCTTACAAGGCAGGGTGATCCAAAAAAGAAGAAACTTTGATCATCACTCACTCCATCACTGTCTTGCCAGAGTCATGCTGATAGAATACAAAAACTGCAATATATCACCCTGCAGAGCGCAGGAACTACTTCCCAACTTCAGGACTCCAGCCAAGCCAAAATTTACTGCTCGCAACTTGTATGAGTGAGCCAAGTTTATGATGTAGATCTGTGTGAAAGTGTTAAGAGGGTAGTACTGATGGTTAAATGGTCAGTTTCTTGCAATTGCTGGATTGTTTGGAAGGCATATTAGGAAAGTAGCTGCAAATTGGGTTTTGTTTGAGCACAACACTTTGTCCCAAAGTAGGCAAAATTGCTGTTTGTGTAAAGTGCTCCTTATTGTCCAACTTAGTGCCTGTGTAATTCTGTAAGCCTTGCTTCAAATCTTGCATTTTAAGCGTTATTACTTATTTTAAAAGATAAAATAATTTTATATTTTTCAAATATGTAGGACCCTATTGAAGTTTAGTGCTTGGTTTTGATTATTATTATTATTATTATAATCAAACATGTGGACACAGAATGGGCTTTTAACCCTTTGACTGTCGCAACCCCCAATCCTGAGGTGTCTCCTGGTGTCGCAAAATTTAAAAAAAAAAAAATTATTTTTTCTTATGAAATGATAGAGAATCTTTTCCCGATTGTATTATTATTTTTTTTTATTATAACACTGGCCGATTCCCACCAAGGCAGGGTGGCCCGAAAAAGAAAAACTTTCACCATCATTCACTCCATCACTGTCTTGCCAGAAGGGTGCTTTACACTACTGCAACATTAACACCCCTCCTTCAGAGTGCAGGCACTGTACTTCCCATCTCCAGGACTCAAGTCCGGCCTGCCGGTTTCCATGAACCCCTTCATAAATGTTACTTTGCTCACACTCCAACAGCACGTCAAATATTAAAAACCATTTGTCTCCATTCACTCCTATCAAACACGCTCACGCATGCCTGCTGGAAGTCCAAGCCCCTCACACACAAAACCTCCTTTACCCCCTCCCTCCAACCTTTCCTAGGCCGACCCCTACCCCGCCTTCCTTCCACTACAGACTGATACACTCTTGAAGTTATTCTGTTTCGCTCCATTCTCTCCACATGTCCGAACCACCTCAACAACCCTTCCTCAGCCCTCTGGACAACAGTTTTGGTAATCCTGCACCTCCTCCTAACTTTCAAACTACGAATTCTCTGCATTATATTCACACCACACATTGCTCTCAGACATGACATCTCCACTGCCTCCAGCCTTCTCCTCGCTGCAACATTCATCACCCATGCTTCACACCCACATAAGAGCGTTGGTAAAACTATACTCTCATACATTCCCCTCTTTGCCTCCAAGGACAAAGTTCTTTGTCTCCACAGACTCCTAAGTGCACCACTCACCCTTTTCCCCTCATCAATTCTATGATTCACCTCATCTTTCATAGACCCATCCGCTGACACGTCCACTCCAAAATATCTGAATACATTCACCTCCTCCATACTCTCTCCCTCCAATCTGATATCCAATCTTTCATCACCTAATCTTTTTGTTATCCTCATAACCTTACTCTTTCCTGTATTCACTTTCAATTTTCTTCTTTTGCACACCCTACCAAATTCATCCACCAATCTCTGCAACTTCTCTTCAGAATCTCCCAAGAGCACAGTGTCATCAGCAAAGAGCAACTGTGACAACTCCCACTTTGTGTGATTCTTTATCTTTTAACTCCACGCCTCTTGCCAAGACCCTCGCATTTACTTCTCTTACAACCCTGGTGACATCACACATCCTTGTCTAAGGCCTACTTTTACTGGGAAATAATTTCCCTCTTTCCTACATACTCTTAACTTGAGCCTCACTATCCTCGTAAAAACTCTTCACTGCTTTTAGTAACCTACCTCCTACACCATACACCTGCAACATCTGCCACATTGCCCCCCTATCCACCCTGTCATACGCCTTTTCCAAATCCATAAATGCCACAAAAACCTCTTTAGCCTTATCTAAATACTGTTCACTTATATGTTTCACTGTAAACACCTGGTCCACACACCCCCTACCTTTCCTAAAGCCTCCTTGTTCATCTGCTATCCTATTCTCCGTCTTACTCTTAATTCTTTCAATAATAACTCTACCATACACTTTGCCAGGTATACTCAACAGACTTATCCCCCTATAATTTTTGCACTCTCTTTTATCCCCTTTGCCTTTATACAAAGGAACTATGCATGCTCTCTGCCAATCCCTAGGTACCTTACCCTCTTCCATACATTTATTAAATAATTGCACCAACCACTCCAAAACTATATCCCCACCTGCTTTTAACATTTCTATCTTTATCCCATCAATCCCGGCTGCCTTACCCCCTTTCATTTTACCTACTGCCTCATGAACTTCCCCCACACTCACAACTGGCTCTTCCTCACTCCTACAAGATGTTGTTCCTCCTTGCCCTATACACGAAATCACAGCTTCCCTATCTTCATCAACATTTAACAATTCCTCAAAATATTCCCTCCATCTTCCCAATACCTCTAACTCTCCATTTAATAACTCTCCTATTTTTAACTGACAAATCCATTTGTTCTCTAGGCTTTCTTAACTTGTTAATCTCACTCCAAAACTTTTTCTTATTTTCAACAAAATTTGTTGATAACATCTCACCCACTCTCTCATTTGCTCTCTTTTTACATTGCTTCACCACTCTCTTAACCTCTCTTTTTCTCCATATACTCTTCCCTCCTTGCATCACTTCTACTTTGTAGAAACTTCTCATATGCTAACTTTTTCTCCCTTACTACTCTCTTCACATCATTCCACCAATCGCTCCTCTTCCCTCCTGCACCCACTTTCCTGTAACCACAAACTTCTGCTGAACACACTAACACTACATTTTTAAACCTACCCCATACCTCTTCGACCCCATTGCCTATGCTCTCATTAGCCCATCTATCCTCCAATAGCTGTTTATATCTTACCCTAACTGCCTCCTCTTTTAGTTTATAAACCTTCACCTCTCTCTTCCCTGATGCTTCTATTCTCCTTGTATCCCATCTACCTTTTACTCTCAGTGTAGCTACAACTAGAAAGTGATCTGATATATCTGTGGCCCCTCTATAAACATGTACATCCTGAAGTCTACTCAACAGTCTTTTATCTACCAATACATAATCCAACAAACTACTGTCATTTCGCCCTACATCATATCTTGTATACTTATTTATCCTCTTTTTCTTAAAATATGTATTACCTATAACTAAACCCCTTTCTATACAAAGTTCAATCAAAGGGCTCCCATTATCATTTACACCTGGCACCCCAAACTTACCTACCACACCCTCTCTAAAAGTTTCTCCTACTTTAGCATTCAGGTCCCCTACCACAATTACTCTCTCACTTGGTTCAAAGGCTCCTATACATTCACTTAACATCTCCCAAAATCTCTCTCCTCTGCATTCCTCTCTTCTCCAGGTGCATACACGCTTATTATGACCCACTTCTCGCATCCAACCTTTACTTTAATCCACACAATTCTTGAATTTACACATTCATATTCTCTTTTCTCCTTCCATAACTGATCATTCAACATTACTGCTACCCCTTCCTTTGCTCTAACTCTCTCAGATACTCCAGATTTAATCCCATTTATTTCCCCCCACCGAAACTCCCCTACCCCCTTCAGCTTTGTTTCGTTTAGGACCAGGACATCCAACTTCTTTTCATTCATAACATCAGCAATCATCTGTTTCTTGTCATCCGCACTACATCCACGCACATTTAAGCATCCCAGTTTTATAAAGTTTTTCTTCTCTTTTTTAGTAAATGTCTACAGGAGAAGGGGTTACTAGCCCATTGCTCCCGGCATTTTAGTCGCCTCATACGACACGCATGGCTTACGGAGGAAAGATTCTTTTCCACTTCCCCATGGACAATAGAAGAAATAAAGAGGAACAAGAGCTATTTAGAAAAAGGAGAAAAACCTAGATGTATGTATATATATATGCATGTGCATGTCTGTGAAGTGTGACCAAAGTGTAAGTAGGAGTAGCAAGATATCCCTGTTATCTAGCATGTTTATGAGACAGAATAAGAAACCAGCAATCCTACCATCACACAAAACAGTTACAGGTTTCTGTTTCAGTCATCTGGCAGGACGGTAGTACAGTACTTCCCCGGGTGGTTGCTGTCTACCAACCTACTACCTACCGATTGTAATGACACCAAAAAAACGAAATTTGATGGAAAACTGACGGAATTATGCTCTCGCAAAGTTAGCGACCTCGGCGCTGTTTACAAATCTGCGATTTCGCCCACTTTGAGCCCTATTTTCAGCTAATTCCATTAATCCAGTCGCCCAGACTCATAGCTATTTCTTTAGAACTCCATTTTTTCTATCAATTGAGTACACGAAACTGCCCATTTACCGATTTCAGCTACCTAATAATGTTGTCGGAAATTTGCAATTTGGCCAATTTCACGAAAACTAAAAAATATGACAATTTCAAAATAAGGTCCAGAATGAACAATGCAGACATTCCTGGCTCTAAAATAACATTTTCTTTGCTCATCAGTTATGTCTCCAGGCCCCTCTGATATGCTTTCTATTTTGAATTTTTATTCAAACAAAAAATAGAAACTTACTATTATGCAGACTACTGCAATACTGTAATAATTGTATAAATAACATCAACCCATTCATGACTGTATATTAGAATGGCTAGTTGGACATTTATTGGACAATGGCATCATTTGTTTACTTTTGAACATTGGCAAAAATCAAACATTTCCCCAACTTCGAGCTCCATTTCTAGGTTCTTTTTATAGTAAAATCAATCAAAATCACCACTATTTCTATAATATGTTTTCCATTCTATCAAATGAGACCAAGAAAACGAGAATACAACCATAAATACTATACGAAAATAGACTACAAAGTCGGCATTTTAATTAAAAAAAACGGTCGGAGTTTTTTTTTTTTCTCATTATGCACTGCGTGCTCCAGGATTTTTTTATATGGTGCACACTGACTACACAGACCCATTCTCTCACATGTGGGCCTACCAGCTTTCTCCTGCTTGATTTGAAGCTGCTAGAATTTATGAGTATATATACGTCAAACACGGTACCTCGTAAGACGTATATATACGGCCGCGACAGTCAAAGGGTTAATTTGGAGGGTGTGGATAATGGTTAAAATAAAACTGCAGAATAAAAAAAATTCCTAACTTAACCATCTTTAAACAAACAAAAACCCTGACCTTACTGCTTCAGATTAGAAATATTGGTTGAAAGACAATCCCCTGATAATAAAGTTGGCAGTGTTAAAAAGAAAGTGATTTTGTAAATAAAGTTTGCTTTATAATTTCAAGGTTTAGTGCTTCTTTTTTTTATTATAATAATAATAATTCATAATTTCAAGGTGTCAGTTTGACTTAACCGTTTGTCAACTACTTGTTTGTGGGGACATTTTTCGTGTAAATTAGCCAAAGTGTTACTAGAAACTTGACAGCATCATTATTGATGATGTGGGATTAGCATTATTCAAGTACTAAACATAACTAATTCAGGTTGAATGTAGAAGCTGTGAAAGTAATAGGACTAAATATATTTATTAGAATTGAAAATAAAGCATGAGAACTGAACAAATTTAAATCAAAATTGAAATGATAGTATGTGCTTAATCAGCTTATCCTGACATTGGAAATAAGTAACAATGACTTGATTTAATTAGGGTATCCTAGGTTAAATCAATATAGGTGGGCTTTTTGGCTAAATTCCACTATTTGCATGAACTCACACACACTCACACACACTCACACACACACACACACACACACACACACTCACACACTCACACACTCACACACACTCACACACACTCACACACACGCACACTCACACACACTCACACACACACTCACACTCACACACACAAACACACACACACACACACACACACACACACACACACACACACACACACACACACACACACTGTACGTAGAGAAGTTGGTGGTTGCACAACAGGTATTTGTTCCATTGTTTTGTTTTGTTTGAAGGCATGAAAATTTAAGTAGTAAAGTGCACCAGACACAGATGGGTCCCCTGGATAAAAATGTGTCAGACACAATTTAAGGGTTAACAGATTTCTAAAAAAGTAGTCCCTTGCAGTGCTCAGTAAGGAAGAAAATCTTCGTTGGCAGTAGGTACAGCAGTGGTCAGTGCTAAGATGGCAGGAGGCACTTGTTGTATTTAATTTAAAGAGGAGATACAGGTACAGTACAGTGCTTTACCACCTTGCTGCAGACATGGCACCATGAGTTAGCATTTCCATCTATCATTGTGCATGTACAGTACTTGAAAATTTAGTTTACTGTGTGTTAATGTTGTATGATTCAACATATATACATGTACATTATATTATTTTTAAAATAACCTTGGAACATATGTTTTTGTCATATTTTCAGTCTTTTGCATTGTAAGTTTATTCCATTTAATAGGTTAAATTCTGTGAAAAGCTACTGAATGTTTTGAGAATGTAGAACCATTAATTATGGAAATTAGAATGCAGCATTTATTATGCCAATCTTGCAAACCTTGTTTTTTAGTCTATGCATTTTAGTAATTTAACTTTAAAGCAGTGAAGTATTGTCAACACTAAAGGCATTTTAACATTGTATATGACTTCATATAAATATCACAAATGACAGGAGCATAAAAGTAGCTACACCGTTCATCCTGTGATAGGGTATGTACTGCTGTAACTGTAGGTAGTTATACATGACATTCACTAAGATTTCTGGTATGTATTCTCTTATCTAAGTAGCAAATACATGTATCTCGCTCAAGTCATCAGAGAAGTCTTGGTTATTCATATATTTGTGGCTTAATTTTCTTGGTTCATTTGTAATTTATGTTGAAGAGGTTTTGAGTGATAGGCTTGAGCATGCAACAAAGATGTGTAAGCGTTAGATTGAAGCGAGTGGAGAAGAGTGGTTTTCAGAATTTCACTTGGTCTGGGAATGTGAAGGGTAAATAGCATTCAGGGAATGGTTAAGAGTTCTGAAGGCGGGGAATAGTGTCTGCACTCTAATAGATGGGTGGGGACGCTGTGGTTTGGAGGGTGATCTGAATTGTGGAGACTTGTGGCAAGACAGCTTTGAATGAATGTCGTTAAATAGAAGAGTTTTCTTATTAATTTAGCAAATACTATGCAGAAAATATAATGTGTATTTTTTTCTTTTGGCCGCTCTTTCTTGGTGGAAACAGTGAATTAATAAAATATTATACAAGAAATAAATGTTGGTTAACGGTGAATGAAAATTGTCTTAGATTGTGCAAAAATGTAGTTAACTGCTGGTTCTTATTGAATATGGAACTTGCGTATTATAGGTAGACTATTAATTTGACTTTATTGAAGTACATTAAAAAAGATTGAAGACTCTTAAGTCCTTACTAAGGATATCTTCTGAGGACTACTATATAATTTAAGAACTGTCATGTATTATCTAGATGTTTGAGGCAAGGGTAGTAAAGGAGATGAAAGACTCCCACTCTCCAGTCCTTTCAGCCATTGTCAGCATGAAATATGGGAAGAAACATATACCATGTTGAAAAAATGGAATAAATTTACAAGGAAGGTAGAAATGAATGTAAGGAATGGGCTGCATACTGCTTCCTAATTTTTAGTACTATTCCTAATGCAACTACCCATGTTACTCCACTCCTACCAGAGTGGTGTGTACCTGGGATTCTACTTCCACTTACCACAAGATTTACTTCTCACTACTGGGTGCAAGTGGACATGCACCACTGCTGTGACTCTTGCAACTTCCACCGATATTACCACTTTATTATTTATTTAATTTTTATTATTTTTATTAAATGGGCAACATTTTGGTATCTGAAACATTTTGCCTACACAGCAGTGGGCACTTCAGTCGAATACAGAGGTGACTAATATGCTGGAGATAGTTGGAGGCTGAGGTGATCAAACCCTCAGCCTTGATAGAAAGGAGAGGTACTTTTGATAAATGCTGTGGACTGGATAACCTCTCAAGGCTGAGGAACTGAACACGTGGTTCTTCTTCAACTCTCTTCAGTATTGTAGTCACCTGTATTTGACTGAAGAAGCCAGTTGTGCAGGCAAAATGTTTTCGAAGTATTCCAGAGTACTGCAGGCCAATTCATCTTTTTGTTGACGTATACCATTAACTCATGTTAACCTGGGTGGCTCATTGTTAGCTATTTGTCTTGATGTAGTTGCTGAACTAGCATCAGGAATTTATTGATTACAGTTTGATCCCTGCATAGTAACTAGTTAAATACTGCGTTAGTAAAGTTCTCCAACTGGTTCGTGAAGGACTATATTGTCTTCACACAGCTTCAGGCGTTAGCTTGTTCCAGTCTGATATACAGTGGACCCCCGGTTTTCGTAATTAATCCATTCCAGAGAGAGTGACTAAACCCGAGTCTGACGTTTTCCGAATTAATTTTCCCCATAAGAAATAATGTAAAAACAATCGGTTTCAAACACCCAAAGTATTAAAAAATGTGTTCTACATGAAATATTCATTTACCTACACAGAAAACAATGATACATGAAGAATAAAACAATAATAACATCACATATACCTTTATTGAAGACATGGTGATGTATGGAAGACGGGAGGAGGGGAGAGGATGGAGGAGTTTACAATTGTTTGGAAGGTGGATCCCCTTCCATAAAGACGTCAGGTACCAAGTCCTTATCCTGGGTTACTTCCCCCCTTTGTTTTTTAATCCCACTAGGACCAGCTTGAGTCGCTGGACCCGTCGCTCAAAAAAGTGAGCCAGAGAGCTCTGTTTCTGGCGTATGTTAGGAATTGTATTGGGAGACAGGACAAGATAGTCCTTCAATATGACACTAATATCAGCTCTACAGCTTATTTATCTAGCATAATTCATCTAATGTGACATAAAACAATATTAATAACATTGAAACATGATGTACAGTGGACCCTCAGTTAATGATATTAATCCATTCCGGAGAGCTTGTCCTTAATTGATTTTATCATTAACCGAATTAACTTTCCCCATAAGAAATAATGGAAATCCAATTAATCTGTTTCAGACATCCAAAAGTATTAAACAGTATAATTTTTTTACATGAAATATACATTTCCCTATACAGAAAATGATGATACATGAAGAATAAAACAATAATAACATCACACTTACCTTTATTGAAGACATGGTGATCTATGGAAGACGGGAGGAGGGGAGAGGATGGAGGAGTTTACAATTGTTTGGAAGGGGAATCCCACTCCATAAAGACTAAAGGTACCAAGTCCTTATCCTGGGTTACTTCCCTCCTTTGTTTTTTAATGCCACTAGGACCAGCTTGAGAGCCACTGGACCCCTGTCACTCAAAAAAGTTTTCCAGAGAGGTCTGTTTCTGGCGTATGTTAGGAATTGTGTTGGGAGACAGAAGATAGTCCTTCAATATGACACTAATATCAGCTCTACGGCATATTTACCTAGCACAATTCATCTAATATGACATAATAAACAATATAAATAACATAGAAACATGACATATGCACTAGAATGAATAAAATGCGTCAAGTATGTTACGAGTGTTGCTGTGTTGTTGTTTGGGGTATAAGGGCCACCGAGAGCATAAGCCTTACGTAGTGGTGATAGAGGCGGTAGAGACGGCGTTGTTGTCAGTCGCCCTACATAACTCCAAAAACATTAGAGGAGTTAGGTTCGTGCTATCCTTTTTCTATCGATTATTCACTTAACTTACTTGCTACAATTAATGCTACACTATTGCTGGCTGGTGCCTTTATAGACTCCTGCTGCTTTAATATTGTACATATTGCAGAATCACTGAAAAAGGCACATTCTCCCCTCTCTCTCAGCCTTTTACCAAAGGGCTGGCTGGCACTAGAAGCTTTTTGGGCCTATGGTGGCTTATTGGGCAGTTACAAGCACTAAAAACAATGGAATAATACAAAATGTATTGCATGTACACGTGGAATCGTCTGCAGTGGCTTGTAAACAATGGCACACTAGCCGCACTGGAGTGACCGGGCAGCTCAGGCCATGCAGACGCGTTCTGGACGAATGTCCTTAACTGAGTTTATCGTTAGCCAAGCCAATATTTTGACGCAAAAGCGTATCGGTATCCAGTTTTATCGCTATCTGATCGCATTGTTAACTGAGGGTCCACTGTATACTCTAGAGTGAATACCCCTCAAGGGAGGTTTCTTGATGCTGGTGAGGGGCTCTTGATCTAGGGAATTGGATCTGTGCTCCGGTTCCCTGAAATGAGTCTGAATACCTTCCATCCCCCCCCCCCATGTGCTGTATAATTCTACGGGTTTAGCGCTCCCCCATGATTATAATTATTATAATCTAGAATGAATAAGATATGGCATTAAGAATGTCACGAGTGGTGGTGTGCTGTTTGTTGTTGGGTGTATAAAGGCCACTGAAAGATTAGCCTTACATAGTGGCGGTGAAGGTGGCAGCGGAGGTGGCAGTGTTAGTAGCCCTATATACGTACCTCCAACAACAATGGGGGAGTCAGTTTCATGCTGTCCTTTTTCTATCGATTAATCGCTTAACTTACTTGCTACACTTTATTGCTGGCTGGAGCTTATAGCCATTATCAACTGCTTTAGTATCATAAATATTGCAGAATCACTGAAAAGGCATTCTCCCCTCCCTCTCAGCGCTTTACCAAAGGCCTGCCTAGCACTAGGAACTTTCTTTGGGCCCATGGTGGCTTATTTAGCAGTTGCAAGCATAAAAAAGAATGGAATGATATGAAATGTATCGTATGAGAGTGTGGGATCGTTCTCTGGCTGATGAACAATGGCACACTGAGTGTCAGGCCGCTGTTGCCGTGTGGACACGCTCGGGATCAATGACTATTATTGAGTTCATTGATGGTGACTGAGCCAATATTTTCACAAAAACGTTACTTATTCCGAACATTACGAAATCTGACGACGACGTAATCCGGGGGTCCACTGTAATTGTTTTCAAAAAACACTTTACACATGTTCATGTTGCATGTCTTGGCTCGAAGTTTTACCATTATTATTTACTTGTTTAGCACAGTACCAGTTCTGTGTGTTGGAATGTATCAAAACCATTGAATATTGTGGTTTGAGAGTTTTCCATTTCTTAATTAACCCTTAAACAGTCCAAACGTAGATCTATGTTTGCATGCGCAGCACTCCAAATGTAGATCTACGTTCAGTTTTACATTGTTTCTTGTTTAAAAAAAAGTAGATCTGCGTTTGGACAGTTTAAGGGTTAAGAGCGAAAACAATAAGTTCTAATCTTTCTTCATGTGGCTTGTTTCTTAGCCTTAGTATTGGTAGAATACATGGTTTACCTGGAGAGGGTTTTGGGGGTCAATGCCCCCATGGCTTGGTCTGAAACCAGGCCTCATGGTGGATCAGGGTCTGATCAACCAGACTGTTACTGCTAGCCGCATGCAAACTGATGTACGAACCACAGCCCTGTTGGTCAGGTACTGGCTTTAGGTGCCTGTCCAGTGCCTTTTTGAAGACAGCCAGGGGTCTATTGGTAATCCCCCTTATGTATGTTGGGAGGCAGTTGAACAGTCTTGGGCCATGGACACTCATTGTGTTGTCTCTCAGTGTAGTTGTGGCGCCCCTTCTTTTTATCGGGGGAATGTCACATCTGCCGAGTCTTTTGCTTTCGTAGCGATTTTCGTGTGCCAATCCCTCCAGTACCTTCCAAGTGTATATTATCATGTACATGCATCTCTCTTGCCTGGGTTCCAGGGAATACAGATCAAGGAGCTTCAACCGTTACCAGTAATTTAGGTGCCTTATCACTCTATGGTTGTTACTATGACTTAGATACAGCTTTTTATTGCACCTTCAAGAGAGAGAGCAATACAGGGGTATGGCAAATTAGTGGTTAGAATTACCAGTGATGTTGTTTACTGACCACTATTGTTATCTGGTTCCGTTTAAGGTACAGTGGAACCTTGGTTTTCATTTGCCCTGGTTTTTGTCAAATTCGGTTCTCAACGACTCATTTCATTAAAATTTTGTTCCAGTTTTCGTTCATCACCTCAGTTTTCGTCGGTCCGCCATACCAAGTGTGTCCACCTGCCCACGCCCACACAAAGCATCCCACACGTTCTGGGTCAGTCTGGCTTTGTTTCTCGTCAAGTGAGCATTACCCAGCACGTTCATCCGAAACATTTCATATTAATCCATTGTTTTTTGTACAATGGTCTTAGTACTGTGACTGAAGCTACAGTGGTCTTAGTACTGTGACTGAAGCTACAGTGGTCTTAGTACTGTGACTGAAGCTACAGTGGTCTTAGTACTGTGACTGAAGCTACAGTGGTCTTAGTACTGTGACTGAAGCTACAGTGGTCTTAGTACTGTGACTGAAGCTACAGTGGTCTTAGTACTGTGACTGAAGCTACAGTGGTCTTAGTACTGTGACTGAAGCTACAGTGGTCTTAGTACTGTGACTGAAGCTACAGAGGTCTTAGTACTGTGACTGAAGCTACAGTGGTCTTAGTGTTGCTATTGAAGCTACAATGGTGTTAGTACAGTGGAACCTCGGGTTTTTGTATTCCCCAGTCTAT
This sequence comes from Cherax quadricarinatus, assembly GCF_038502225.1. Classification (NCBI taxonomy): domain Eukaryota; kingdom Metazoa; phylum Arthropoda; class Malacostraca; order Decapoda; family Parastacidae; genus Cherax; species Cherax quadricarinatus. The sequence continues at coordinate 8,634,693 of NC_091362.1, read as the reverse complement.
GTAAAAATAGTTATTCTCTATAAAATGCATTTTTGTTAATATTTTCCATAAGAAATAATGTAAATCCAATTAATCCATTCCAGACACCCAAAAATATTAACAAAGTACATTTTATAGAGAATAACAATAGTTTTACATAAAGACTAGGGCATATGAAAACTGAGGTTCCATTGTATCGCTACAAAAGCTACAGTGGCCATCCGTTTTGAATTCATAATCGTAAATATAGACGATTTACTCTATTTTCCAAATAAAATGTAATGAGGAATGATTGGTTATGGTTTATGGTGTCCTAATAATTGAACCAGACTTGTTAAAAATTCACAAAACAGACTTAGAGGGGCTTTACCTGTCCTCATGAAAATCTGCAAAAATCAGATATTTCTGCTAATTTGAACACAATTTAAAAGCTGTTTTCAACCACCATTGTCTCTTATTTCAGTGGTATGTCTTCCATTCTATCAAGTAATACCAAAAAACAGTCAGTGAAGCCATAAAAACTATACTAGAAAACACCTCAGTCTCTATTTTAAACCAAACACATGGTCAGTCTTGTTTTTGCCATAATGCACTGCATGGGGCAGGATTTTTTTTTTTTTTTAATTCTGTGAACACCCACCAAACAGACCCATTCCATAATATCTTTATTTCTATTAGCACAGGTCCGCTATCACAAATCTGGCATCAATGGGACTTGTAGTGTGCCGGATTATTGAGTTTGCCGGATTACAGAGTAGTTAGGTTAGAATGCACTTAATGAAGTTAACCAACTTGACTTGCATAAGAAAGTTCATTGAACATCGGCAAAAATCGAACCTTTCCACTTCGTTGAGCTCAATTTCGAGGTATTTTTCTTCATGAAACCAATCAATCATATCTATTTCTGTAATATATCTTCCATTCTATCAGATAAGACCAAAAAAAAAAAAAAAATAAATAACCATAAAAACCATATAAAAATATACTACTAAGGGACGGCTAATGGCTGAGAAGCGAACTCCGTTATTTATGGCCCAATTTCTTTCATTTTTGGTGTACGTTGCCCAAGTTTCAATAAGATAGGCCAACAAACAACTGAGAGAAAAAAATATTTCCCAAAAATCATATATGGGAAGTCAAAGCCAGGTGCTAGAAATAAGTCACGTCGACTTTTTTTTAGGTTATCCTAGGTTCTCTACACATACGCTGCTATGTATGATAATCTATGTAGAGAAAATAGGGTTTTTGTACACAAATAACCCGCACATAAAAGAGAGAAGCTTATGACGACGTTTCGGTCCGACTTGGACCATTTACAGTCACACTAACCAGAAGTGGAGCAGGGCGGCTATATATAGGCAGGAAGAGGTGGTGGTAGTAGTAGTACAAGAATGGTATGTAATACCGACAAGATGAAATAAAGACACATGCACAACACCCGGGCATCCCTATCGTAGACGTTTGAAGTAGGGAAGACAGTTTTAGCAGAAGACCTGTCAATAGGATGGCTATGATCTGTCTTCCCTACTTCCAACTCGAACAGTCGCCGTCTAGTTGAATCCTCTCTAATACACAACTTTCCTTGTATGAACCTTAGCCCTGGCTTCGTCTCTGTATATGCTTTCCTCTCCCACTACATTGTTAAATGCTCCAAACTTCAGAACACCCGTGACTTAACCTGACTCCTCATTTTTTCTTTTTCTTTTTCTTCTTCTCCCTCTTCCCCTTTCCTCTTTCCTTTTTCTCCTCTGGGTTGTCTTTCTCTCTTCTGTCTCGTGTTTGTTTCTTCCTTCATTTATTTCACCACTTCCCCTTTCACGCACCTCTGTGCGCTTGCTCTCCCTCTGTGGGCACCGAGCTCTCTTGCAGTGGTCCCCTTCCTTTGTATTTGACTGGCTCGTCCTCCTTTTTCCCCACTTCTACCTCTACCATTACTACTACCTCTTCTACTACTACTACTACTACTGATGAAATTAAGACACGTGCGGCGTCTGGTTGTCTTTGTTGTGGATGTTTCGCCATCCATGGCTGGCTGGATGGCGAAACGTATACGATAGGGATGCCCGGGTGTTGCGCATGTCTTAATTTCATTTTGACGGTATTATATACCATTCTTCTTCTTTCTTCTTTCTTCTTCTTTCTTCTTCTTTCTTCTTTCTTCTTCTTCTTTCTTCTTCTTCTTTCTTCTTCTTTCTTCTTCTTTCTTCTTCTTTCTTTCTTCTTCTTTCTTCTTCTTTCTTCTTCTTTCTTCTTCTTCTTTCTTCTTCTTTCTTCTTCTTTCTTCTTTCTTCTTTCTTCTTCTTTCTTCTTCTTTCTTCTTCTTTCTACTTCTTTCTTCTTTCTTCTTCTTCCTTCTTCTTCCTTCTTCTTCCTTCTTCTTTCTTCTTCTTTCTTCTTCTTTCTTCTTCTTTCTTCTTCTTTCTTCTTCTTTCTTCTTCTTTCTTCTTCTTTCTTCTTCTTCTTCTTCTTCTTCTTATTCTTCTTCTTCTTCTTCTTCTTCTTCTTCTTCTTCTTCTTCTTCTTCTTTCTTCTTCTTCTTCTTCTTCTTCTTTCTTCTTCTTCTTCTTCTTCTTCTTCTTCTTCTTCTTCTTCTTCTTCTTACTTCTTCTTCTTCTTTCTTCTTCTTCTTCTTCTTCTTCTTCTTCTTCTTCTTCTTTCTTCTTCTTTCTTCTTCTTTCTTCTTCTTTCTTCTTCTTTCTTCTTCTTTCTTCTTCTTTCTTCTTCTTTCTTCTTCTTTCTTCTTCTTTCTTCTTTCTTCTTCTTTCTTCTTTCTTCTTCTTTCTTCTTCTTTCTTCTTCTTTCTTCTTCTTTCTTCTTCTTTCTTCTTCTTTCTTCTTCTTTCTTCTTCTTTCTTCTTCTTTCTTCTTTCTTCTTCTTTTCTTTTCTTCTTCTTCTTTCTTCTTCTTTTCTTCTTTTCTTCTTCTTTTCTTTTCTTCTTTTCTTCTTTTCTTCTTCTTCTTTTCTTCTCTTCTTCTTTTCTTCTTTTCTTTTCTTCTTCTTTTCTTCTTTTCTTCTTTTCTTCTTTCTTCTTCTTTCTTCTTTCTTCTTCTTTCTTCTTCTTTCTTCTTCTTTTTTCTTTTTTCTTTTTTCTTCCCTATATATAGCCGTCCTCCTCCACTTCTGGTTAGTGTGACTTTGTAAATGGTCCAAGTCGGACCGAAATGTCGTCGTAAGCTTCTCTTATGTGCGGGTTATTTGTGTATCGTTCCAGTCACGGTATTGTGCCTTTTTTTGTTATTTAGGATTTTTGTTTCAGTTTTAGGGTGCATTTCGAGTGGATATCACAATTAGCCCTGTGTTATACTCGGTTTTCTCTAATATAAGCTCCCTAAGACAGGTATAGGAGAATGGTACCTGTATCCCATATCCTCTTCATACCTCTGTCGAACTGCTTGGTATTATGCCAAATATTATTCATTCTGGAGTATTTAACATGTTTTTGTTATTTATACTGCTTATTATGTCATGTTAGATAAATTGTGACAGGCAAATAAGTCGTAGGGTTGATATTAGCGTAATAATAAAGCACATTCCCCTGCATCACGAGACTGAGCTCATGGTAACCTACAGTGGCTTCAAACCACCTTATCTTTTATGGACAGTGTACTGTGTATGTGCGTTACGCAACGAGAAGCATTTCTTTTATTCATTGGAACAATGGCTAGGACTAAAAGTAAGCAGGTTATAACAATACATGGAGAAAAAGAAATTGGAATGACTTGTGCAGCAAGTAGTACCACCAAACAGTACCAGCAGGTCGGTGTGGCAACCCTGTAAATTTGAAATTATGCAAGCCAAAATTAGTGCCGAATAACTGATGGAACCAGATGTCTGATTGCCCGATTTGTGATTGCGGACCTGTACATGTACGAGGTATACAGACCTAACTGACATCAATGACATACTACTATATAGAAAACTGCTTGTTATGCAGAGCATTTTGGGCAAATTAGGTCACTTTTGTCCCAGGATGTGACCCACCCCAGTCAACTAACACTTGGGTAAGTATTTTTTACTAATGGGTGAATATGGACATCCGGTGTAAGGAAACACGCCCAATGTTTCCACCCTCTGCTGGGAATTGAACCCAGACCCCCACTGTGTGAAGCGAGAGTTTTTGCCACCAGGCCAAAATTTACCACTCGGCTTATCTGAGCGAGCTGTGCTCATGATACAGAACTACATGAAGAACCCTGGATTCAGTAATGTAGTTGTACATGATGATGTAGTTCTACATGATGGCCACTAAAAAAGGTGTTAAATGTTAACTGCAAGGACAGATTTGTATACCGAGGGTTATTAACCCTTAAACTGTCCAAACGTAGATCTACGTTCATGTGCGTAGTGCTTCGACCTTGATTTTCCCCATTTGAAAGCATGTAAAAAAAAAAAAAAGTAGATCTGCTTTTGGAGAACCTCCCCCCCCCCCCATGTGGACATAGATATACCCTTTCAGAGTTTCCGATGTACTAGTACGTCTTATGCACCAGGGTTATTGACGTACTAGTAAGGGGAAATTCTAGCACCTTCAAATCTAACGAGAGAAAGCTGATAGGCCTACATATGAAAGAATGGATCTATGTGGTCATTGTGCACAATATAAAAAAATCCTGCAGCACACAGTGCGTAATGAGAAAAAAAAACTTTGACCGTGTTTTTGGTTTAACCCTTTGACTGTTTCAGGGCCCTCTCTGAAACTGTCATTCTATGTCGCCAAATATTCGAAAAAAAAAAAATTATTTTTTCTTATGAAAATGTTAGGAATATTTTTACTAGTGTTTTAAGCCTAAAAAAAAATTTTTGCCATCAGTACTTACCGAGATATAGAGCCGCAAAGTTTGCAGAAATCGACGTGCGTATGGCAACAGCGGCGACTGCCGCCCACCCGGTATTCTTTTATTTACTCTAATTCAAAGGTTTCTTGCATTTTTCAATATTTTTCTTTTCCAGGTAACTTATGTGGCCTGTGAGACCAATGTAAGGTGCATTGTTCAAATATACACTCATTATTTACAACACAATAACAGAACAAACTTTATCACTATTAGTTTGTGTATACACTTTGTTTACACAAACAAACAATACAAAACAATGTTTATTACTATTGTTCCATAATATATATACATATGTACAGTCACTAAGCACGTTCCTAGAACTGCTGCAGCTTGTGGAACTCTTTGAAACCTGGGTATATGCAGAGGGGCACTTCACACTCCTCACACATAAAACGAGTGTCTCTGCGTGTTTGTGGGCGTTTTGTGGTATGCATACATACATAACACCTCTTCTGAGCATTTTTCTTGGCAGTAGTAGGAGGCAGTTGTATGGGGTAGTGATCACCAGGCCTCAAACGAGATGACGTCTGTGGGCGCTGGTCTATTGCAGGAGTTGCTCCTTTGTACTTTGCAATTATTTGTCTGATTACTGACAGGCAAAATTCACCATATTTTGGTGTTTTGTTGGTCTTCAACTTGTATATGTTATAAGCATTTAGCATAGAGATATCAACAAGATGGAAAAAAAGTTTGATATACCACTTATAACTCTTGCGTACACAGTCTGCAAACCCAATCTGCATGTCACATTTGTCCACTAAGCGCATATTGAGGTTGTAGTCCATGACAGCTGCAGGCTTTAGAATGGGTTCATTGGTCTCTCTGTTGTCCCTGCCACTGGGTACCATTTCGTTTGTGTGAACTGATGTCAACAATGTGACATCACGTTTGTCATGCCACCGAAATGCCATGATGTCATTGGCAGCAAAGGCTTGCACCTCACCTCTGCGAGTGCCAGCGTCAAACCTTGGCATATGTTTGCGATTACCACGCACTGTGCCACACACGTCTGTCAAGTTCACTCGCAAGAAATCACTGAGTAAGGGGCTTGTGTACCAGTTATCAGTAAATAACATATGCCCCTTACCAAGATATGGTTCCATCATTGTTCGAACCACATCACCAGAGATACCCAATAACTTCATGGTATCTCTCAAAGTATTACTGCCAGTGTACACAATAATATCTAAAACAAGACCACTTCTGCAATCACACAGTACAAATAGCTTTATACCAAAGCGTTTCCTCTTGCTTGGTATATATTGCTTGAATGAGAGTCTTCCTTTGAATAAAATCAAGGACTCATCAATAACAAGCTTCCTGAAGGGATAAAAATACATGCAGCACTTTTGTTTCAGGTACATAAACACATTTCTTATCTTATATAACCTGTCGCTTCTGTCAGGCCTGGTTTTGTCTGAAAAGTGTAACATACGCAACAGTATCAGGAAACGATTGACACCTATAATGTCACTAAAACCTGGAGTTGAAATCAGGCAATCTGTTGTCCAGTATGTGGTGACAGTGTGCTTATACACATGTGGCATAAGCATTATTGTGGCAAAAAACAGGTACATCTCTGCCACAGTTGTCTCCTTCCACTTGTGTAGCCGTGATTTTGGTGAGAGAATTGTATTTGCCATGGTGTATTCACAGTATGTGTTGGTTTCCCTGACAATGATGTCCATCAGGGGTTCATCGAAGAATAACTCAAAGCAGTCCAGTTCACTGGCATTGTTCCCAAGTGGACAAGATGGCTTTATTCCACTTTGTGTTTCATCAAAGTCATGGGGACTGGGAACAAACTCGTCACCGTCCTGCCAATCCCAGATGCGGTCTGCTGGTGGGGTCTGGATATTGTACCGTGGTTGTGGCTGTGCAGGTTGTGGTGGTGCAGGTTGTGGCAGTGTGGGGTAGGGTGAGGCTGGTTGTTCTGCTGAGTCAGCCGCGTGGCTAGTAGCGTGGCCCGGTGATGGTGCCACATGGGCCGTGCCACCCTCACTATCACCACCACTGCCTCCTCCCTCACTGTCACCATTCATACCCATCGTTACAATATCGTCATCTTCACTATCAGGTCGTGGTGTTGGGCCACGGGATGTGCTCCCAGAGTTTCTCCTTCCCCTTGGAACAACATATGAAACACTACCAGACCGCATGCTACGTCGTACATACTGGCGCTTCACTGGGGAATATTCACTCTCACTGTCACTAGAACTGCTTTCAATGACCTTGAAATCACTATCACTATCACTGCTATCATCAGGGTGTTGTACACGACCAAATAGTTTCCTCTTTCGTCCTGGTACAGGCGAAGGTGAATGTGAACAAGCCGGCACAGCACCAGAGGTCGAAGGTTGTGGGTCATCTGGGTTTTCGTCACTATTTACGTTATCCTGGGCACTTTTTTCGGTAACACTCACTTGAAAACCCTTGAATTCACTGTCACTGACATTTTCATCGCTGTTAGAGCTATCACTTGGGAACAAAAGACCTCCAATCCGCCGAGGAGTGAGGAACTTCTTACCGAGAGGCATGGTGAAAATGGACTGACAACATGGCGTTCCCACAATGCACCGCTAGGTCCCAGATTTTTTTCACAGGGTGCACACCGACCACTGAGACCCATTCTCTCCCGTGTAGGCCTACCAGGCCTTTGGCGCGCGATTTGAAGCCGCTAGAATTTGTGCGTATAAATACGTCAGAAACATTGGCTCGTAAGACGTATTTATACGTCGGAAACAGTCAAAGGGTTAAAACGGCGACTGCACTGTATTTTCGTATGGTATTTATGGTTGTATTCTAGTTTTCCTGGTCTCATTTTATAGAATGGAAGACATATTATAGAAGTTGAGGTGATTTTGATTGATTTCACAATGAAAAGTACCTTGAAATTGAGCTCAAAGTAGCAGAAATGTTTGATTTTTGCCAAAGTTCAAAAGTAAACAAATCATGCCACGTGGCCAACACACATCAACTGGTGAGTCTAATATTCTTTCACAAGTGCGCTGATATTATTTATACCATTTCTACACTAATGCAGTAGTCTGCATAACTAAATCTTCTATTTTTTTTGTGAGAATAAACATTCAAAGTGGAAAGCAAAAAAAATGTAAGAGAGGCCTGGGGACATGACTAATGAACAGAGGAAATGTTATTTTAGTGCCAGGAATGTCTGTCTTGTTTTTTCTGCACCCTATTTGGAAATTGACATCTTTTGAAATTTGTGTGAAATTGGTAAAATTGCCAATTTCTGACCACTTTATTGAATAGTTGAAATTGGTAAATGGGTGGTTTCTTGTACTATTTGATAGGAAAAATGGAGTTCTAGCGAAAGTTAGGATTTTTGTTGACTAGTACACTGCAATTGGCCAAAAATAGGGCTCAAAGTGGGCGAAATCACCGATGCATAAACATCGTTGAGACCGCTTACTTCGCGAGAGCATAATTCTATAAGTTTTCTATCAAATTTCATACTTTTGGTGTCATTATGACCGGGAAAAGATTCTCTATCATTTCATAAGAAAAAATAATTTTTTTTTTCCGAAAAATTTTCGACCCTGAGAGCAAGTTTAAGAGAGGGCCTCTTGACCCTGAAAGGGTTATGGGTTAACCCTTTGACTGTCGCAACCCCCAATCCTGAGGTGTCTCCTGGTGTCACAAAATATTTGAAAAAAGAAAAAAAAATTTCTTAAGAAATGATAGAGAATCTTTTCCTGATGGTAATGACACCAAAAGTACGAAATTTGATGGAAAACTTTGAGAATTACACTCGCGAAGTTGGCGACCTCAGCGATATTTACGAATCGGCGATTTCGCCCACTTTGAGCCCCATTTTCGGCTAATTCCGTTGTTCCAGTAACCAAACCCGGTTATTTGTTTAGAAGTCTTATTTGTTCTGTCGATTGAGTATAAGAAACTGCCCATTTACCGATTTCAGCTACCCAGTGAAGTGGTCAGAAATTTGCAATTTGGCCAATTTCACACAAATTAAAAAATATGCCAATTTCAAAATAGGGTCCAGAATGAACAATGCAGACATTCCTGGCTCTAAAATAACATTTTCTTTGTTCATCAGTCACGTCTCCAGGCCCCTCTGATATTACTCTTGCTTTTTATTTAGAATTTTTATTCTCACAAAAAATAGAAGATTTACTGTTGAGCAGACTACTGCAATATTGTAATAATTGTATAAATAATGTCAACTCAACCCATTCATGACTGCATATTAGAATGGCTAGTTGGACATTTATTGCACAATGATGTCATTTGTTTACTCTTGAACATCTGCAAAAATCAAGCATTTCCCCTACTCTGAGCTCCACTTCAAGGTCCTTTTCATAGTAAAACCAATGAAAATCGTATCTATTTCTGTAATATGTTTTCCATTCTATCAAATGTGACCAAAAAAAACGAGAATACAAGCATAAATACTACATGAAAATACACCTCAAAGTCGGCGCTTTAATCCAAAAACATGGTCGGAGGTTTTTTTTTTTCTCGTGCACTGCATGCTGCAGGATTTTTTTTGTACAGTGTATACTGACCTCACAGACCCATTCTCTCGCATGTGGGCCTACCAGCTTTCTCCTGCTTGATTTGAAGCCACTAGAATTTTTGAGTACATATATATACGTCAAACACATTGGCTTTTAAGACGTATATGTATGACCGAAACAGTCTAAGTGTTAATCTTAATCATCCACACAACTCTTCTCCTTTTGAATGGAGATTAACACACGCCTTTGAAGTGTGACATGTTAAAAAATGTCTGTTACTTTGAATTATTTTGCATAATTTGGACTGCTGTTTCCATATATAATATCAGTTTCTTCATCATAGGTTTCTTTGTGATGATGTAGAATTTTTTTTAACCCTTTGACTGTCGCAACCCCAAATCCTGAAGTGTCTCCTGGTGTTGAAAATTTTTTGGAAAAAAAAAAAAAATTCTTATGAGATGATAGAGAATCTTTTCCTGATGGTAACAACACAAAAAGTACGACATTTGTTCGAAAACTTATGGAATTACGCTCCCGCAAAGTTAGCGATCCCGGCGATATATTGGCATCGGCGATTTCACCGACTTTGAGCCCTATGTTCGGCCAGTTCCATTGTTCCAGTGGATAAAACTCATAGCTGCTGTTTTAAAACTCCTTTTTTTTCTATCAATTAAGTACAAGAAACTGCCCATTTACCTATTTCAACTACCCAATAAAGTGGTCAGAAATTGACAATTTAACCAATTTCACACAAATTAAAAAAGATGCCAATTTCAAAATAGGGTCCACAATAAACAATGCAGACATTATTGGCACTAAAATAACATATCCTCTGTTCATTAGTCACATCTCCAGGCCCCTCTTTTATTACTCTTGCTTTCTATTTTGATTTTTTCACACAAAAATAGAAGATTTACTGTTATGCAGACTACTGCATTATTGTAAAAATGGTATAAATAATATCAGTGCACTAGTGAAAGAATATTAGACTCCCCAGTTGACGTGTATTGGACGTGTGTGTGATTTACTTACTCTTGATCATTGGTAAAATTCGAACATTTCTGCTATTTTGAGCTCAATTTCAAGGCCGTTTTCATCGTGAAACTAGTCAAAATCATTTCTAATTCTGTAATATGTTTACCATTCTGTCAAATGAGACTAAGGACACGAGAATACAACCATAAATACTATAGGAAAATAAACCTCAAAGTTGGCGTTTTAATCCAAAAACACGGTCGGAGTTTTTTTCTCTCATGCACTGTGTACTGCAGGATTTTTTTTATACAGTGCACACTGACCACACAGACCCATTCTCTCACATGTGGGCCTGCCAGCTTTCTCCTGCTTGATTTGAAAACTGTAGAATTATTGAGTGTATATACATCCGAAACACTGGCTCGTAAGACGTATATATACAACAGAAACAGTCAGAGGGTTAAATGTACACATAAAACAGTATTTCATAAAATAAATGAAAATACATGAAAATGGTGTAGTTATTAAAGCGAGACACAGTAACATTAAATTATTTATAAAATATACCACCCATTAGTTTAACTCCTTGTCAGATCTGTCTTATCTTCTCCCATTGATGTATTTTTTAAGATGTGTCTGCAGTATCTAGCAGTAGTCTGTATTGAGTTACCTTAGTACCTTTTCTCCATCTCCTTTACATTCTGGTGAAACCTTTCGCATTGACCGTAGGAAGTGTAGTTTAAAACTCGTACTACATTCTAAGTCCTTAATTTCCGACATCCATTTGTGATTTGTTTGTAGTTTGGGTCCTTGTAGTTCAAGTACCTGAGAATTTTGACATCACTGAAGCCAATCCATGCCTCTTTTTCATCATCAAGAAGAGAATTTAAACTTATATCTGGCCCAAAATCTGGAAAACACTGCCAGAACCACTGGCTTGGCTAGCATTTTTAAAATTCAGTTAGAAAACACATTATCTCCTTAACCTATCCCAACCCATCATAAATACATATGTAAAATCTATACATGCATTTGCTCAATATCTTGAACATAGATAAAACATTGTAATCAGTATATAATTACTCTCAGTATCTGTAATCCTCTCAAATGTTAATACCAATGTGTCCATCTTAGGTTAATAATCAAAACTGTAATTATTAAAACTTTGATCAAATTACTTCATTAACCAAAGTTTTATGGGTAGAGAATGCAAGAGTACATATTTTGGATTAACCATAAGATAAGATAAGATAAGATTTCGTTCGGATTTTTAACCCCGGAGGGTTAGCCACCCAGGATAACCCAAGAAAGTCAGTGCGTCATCGAGGACTGTAACTTATTTCCATTGGGGTCCTTAATCTTGTCCCCCAGGATGCGACCCACACCAGTCGACTAACACCCAGGTACCTATTTGCTGCTAGGTGAACAGGACAACAGGTGTAAGGAAACGTGTCGAAATGTTTCCACCCGCCGGGAATCGAACCCGGGCCCTCCGTGTGTGAAGCGGGAGCTTTAGCCACCAGGCCACCGGGCCACCTTGTTCTACATTCCTTGTACCTGGTGTAAGTCTACTACTTGGCTGTTTGTGGAACCAATGTAGACTAGATCTTTGCAACACTAGAACAAAATAATTTTTTTCATAATTCGTCCACTGCCTTAGTTCATCACAAACAGAATAGACATTATGGAAGCCTATGAGTGGTCATGGTCTCCAACTTTCACTCCAAAGTATGAGTAGTGATTTATTTTATTTTATTTTATTTTACGAGGGATTGACCACAGATAGTATAACAAACTGTCTGGACATTTTACATACCTTTGTGCAGCTATCGTCACAGCAACCACAGTTTACTCTGAAACAAGAAGAATTAACTTAACACCTGTATTAAAAATGCAAATACAATAAACATCTGTATGGTTCAAAGGAATGAGATAAACTGATAGCTTTCAGCCTTCTCAAGTATCCTGTAACCTCTCTTGCAACCTCTGTCGCCCTGTTTACATTGATGTTAAGATGTGCTCTTTGACAAGATAGTGGCAACACTACTTGGGAGGTAGATGAACAAAAACTGTTCATGATACATATATTTAAATATTTATGAAATCATCAAATCAAAATTGATGAATAGGCAAGCAAAGAAATTGTTGTAAAGTTCAGGCACTGTGCTGCTGATCGTCGTAGAGTGTGGGCACTGCCGCTGATCATCAGAGTAAGGGCACTGTGCCGCTGATCATCGCAGAGTAAGGGCACTGTGCCGCTGATCATCAGAGTAAGGGCACTGTGCCGCTGATCATCGCAGAGTGAGGGCACTGTGCCGCTGATTGTCCAGTAGTCTGACTAGGTGGTTGTCTGGTTGTTTCATAAATACATGTACAGCTGGGCTGTGGTTCGTACATTGGACTACGTGTGGCCAGCAGTAAGAGCCTGGTTGATCGGGCCCTGATCCACCAGGCGGCTTGGTGTGGACCGGGCTGCAAGGGTGTTGATCCCTGGAATACCCTCCAGGAAGATCAGAGATTATCCATGACATTTAATGTGATGTTGAGTGTAAGCCATGCAATACATGTACATTATTTTTTTTTTTTTTTATTATCACACTGGCCGATTCCCACCCTGCCTTGGTGGGAATCGGCCAGTGTGATAATAAAAAAAAAAAAAATAATGTACATGTATTGCATGGCTTACACTCAACATCACATTAAATGTCATGGATAATCTCTGATCTTCCTGGAGGGTATTCCAGGGATCAACACCCTTGCAGCCCGGTCCACACCAGGCCGCCTGGTGGATCAGGGCCCGATCAACCAGGCTCTTACTGCTGGCCACACGTAGTCCAATGTACGAACCACAGCCCAGCTGATCCGGCACCAACCAGGTATCAGTCCAACTCCCTCTTGAAGGCAGCCAGGGGCCTATTGGTAATTTCCTCTTATTCATGGTGGGAGGCTGTTGAACAGTCTTGGGCCCTGGACACTTATGGTGTTTTCTCATAGTGTACCAATGCCCCTACTTTTCATTGGGGAGATTTTGCAATGCCTGCCCAGTCTTTTACTTTCATAGGGAGTGAGTTCTGTGTGCAGATTTGGGACCATTCCTTCTAGAATTTTCAAAGTGTAGATTATGATATATCTCGCTCGCCTACATTCCAAGGAGTACAAGTCAAATGCTTGGAACTTATCCCACTGCTGCCACCACTGTTAATGCTGTTATTACTTGCAGGTTACCAGAAGGGGTAGCGTAGATTGCAGATACGGCCGTAGACTAGGCTTGACTTTATTAACCGATACGTAGGTGCAACACGGGCAGAGTGAAGGAATGACCAATAGCCAGTCCGTGGAGGGGAGGTTGTTGAACCCTAGAGGGTAGGCCGTGGAGTAAGAGCGGTTGGGTTCCACATCTCCTGGGCAGGCCTAGAGAGGGCAGCACCGTAGTGCTGCGGGATATGAATCTAGTAGACAGCATAGGCTGGCTACATTTACAGCAGTAGCCTGGAACTTATTCTGCTGTATAAGCAGGGCCTGACTTGATCAATTGGTAGAATGGAAGTACAGTAGCTTGAAATAGGGCTGAAAGTGGTGGATGTAACTGATTTATGGCCATTTGTACCCAAGGAAGGGTAGTGCCTGTCAACCCCTCCCCCCCAATCTATAAATAACAAAAAAAGGCACAATACCGTGACTGGAACGATACAAAAATAACCCGCACATAGAAGAGAGGAGCTTACGACGACGTTTCACTGTGACTTTGTAAATGGTCCAAGTTGGACCAAAATGTCGTCGTAAGCTCCTCTCTTCTATGTGCAGGTTATTTGTGTAACCCCCAATCTGTTTTGTGAGTTTTTTCTAGGTCTGCTTCAATTATTGCAATGGCGTAAACCATGACTAATCATTCCTGGTTATATGTATTTTTATCCAAGAAATAAGGTAAAACGCCAGTTTTGTTTTGTATGATGATGCATTCAGAATGGAGGGCAAGTGTTGTATAGGAGAGGCCAAGGGATTTGATTAATGAACAGAGGAAAGCTTGCTTTAGTACCACAATTAATCGTATAATCAAAATGTACAAAACTACAACAGGCACTGTACTACATTCTACAAGTCTCTCCTATTTGCATTTGTTCCCCTCAAGATTTTCTTTTATTATTACTTTTCTACTCTCTTATCCATATATTTTCATTGAAACAATAAGTCTTTTATTTCCAGTACTGTAATTTCTTTAGCTCCTGCACATATACAGTGTTTTACACTACGACATTCAGTTATAACTGTATGATGTACAATAAATATTTGCTTTACATTTATGCATTTACAATTCAACAACTACACAGCAAGGTTACCTCATTTTTTGTTTTAGGGGGAGGAAGGTTATTATTGGAGGGATAATGAGCCCCATGCTCTTTGTAGAATTGTCACCTACAGTATGCTTGGCTATGGGGAGAAATATTTTTACCCAATTTTTCAGTGGTTTCAGAAAGAAAAAGTTACAGATTTCAAGATACTGGTTAATGGATATTTAGAATAGCAAAGACAGTGCTTGGAAAGTAAGGAGTGCAGGGAGATTTAGCTCTTTCAGGGTCCCCAGGCCCTCTCCCAGACTTGTTCTCAGGTTTGCCCAAATTTCAAAAAAAAAAAAAAAAAAAAAACTATTTTTTTCTTATGAACAGATAGAGAATCTTTTCCCGATCGTAATGACACCAAAAGTATGAAATTTGATGGTAAACTTACGGAATTATGCTCTCGCGAAGTTAGCGGTCTCGATGTTTATGCATCAGCGATTTTGCCCACTTTGAGCATTATTTTCGGCCAATTCCATTGTACTAGCCGACAAAAATCATAACTATTTCGCTAGAACTCCATTTTTTCTATCGAATGAGTACAAGAAACCACCCATTTACCGATTTCAGCTATCCAATACAGTGGTCAGAAATTAGCAATTTTGACAATTTCACATAAATTTCAAAAGATGCCAATTTCCAAATAGGGTCCAGAATAAACAAGAAAGACATTCCTGGCACTAAAATAACATTTCCTCTGTTAATTAGTCATGTCGCCATGCGTTTCTTACATTCTTTTGCTTTCCACTTTGAATTTTGAATTTTTATTCTCACAAAAAAAAAAAGATTTACTGTTATGCAGACTACTGCATTAGTGTACAAATGGTATAAATAATACCGGCGCACTTGTGAAAGAATATTAGACTCGCCAGTTGATGTGTATTGGACACTTGGCATGATTTGTTTACTTTTGAACTTTGGTAAAGATCGAACATTTCTGCTACTTTGAGGTCAATTTCAAGATACTTTTCATTGTAAAACCAGTCAGAATCATCTCAATTTCTGTAATATGTCTTCCATTCTATAAAATAAGACAAGGAAAAAACTAGAATACAACAATAAATACCATACGAAAATACAGTGGAAAGTCGCTGTTTTAATCCAATATCACGGTCAAAGTTTTTTTTTTCTCATTACGCACTGTGTGCTGCAGGATTTTTTTTATACTGCGCACACTGACCACATAGACCCATTCTTTCATATGTGGACCTACCAGCTTTCTCTCACTAGATTTGAGGGCACTAGAATTTGGGTGTACCAGTATGTCAAAAACCCTGGTGCGTAAGCCGTACTAGTACGTCTAAAACCCTGAAAAGGTTAAAGATTAGCCAGATTACTCAGTTCATAAGAGGAAAAACTACCAATTTTTTGAGCACAAAAACAAACTTTTGCTTCAGATTCATCATGTGTATGATGGGAAGAATTTTCAAGATTGGCTAAAAAGTGTTCTGCATTAACAAAAATTAATTACAATTGGGCATGTTCTCTCTATGCAACTTTTTTTTTTATGTAGTACATTATTTATTAGCATAAAATTTAGGCATGGAGTACTCTAAAAAATTAATAGTTATCTCTACTACAGTATGTTACATTAGTTACCTGGGAATTGTGGCTTGGAAATAATGACTACTTACTTCAGGAGTTCTGTGACATACCATTGTCTGACTGCACAACGTGTTTATCAGTCTTATTGATCCATTTTTTCCCAGCATATCCAGCAGTAGATTGTTCCTGGCAGATCTTTCTTTTGGCACTGCACTCACCCGCTGGATTTTGTGTGCTTATATCTAACTAATAAAAACCATTATATAACCTTGTCATTTATTGACATCTAATCATCTTGAAAATATGTATGTGAGGCAAGCACAGAATTCTTAATATCGGATACTGAAATAGTCTCCTTGGAGAATATTATGTGCATTTATACAGTCTGCTTGATGGTGTTGGGAGGGAAGACACCTGGATTAAGGGGCAGACGTTCCTTAAATGTATGACAAGAAAGTAAAGGATCTACTACAGGAAAATAATTCTGGATTTTAAGCTCCAGGCAAAGCGGCAGATTTTTGTTCAAGCAAAAGTACATTAGATATGTGTTTTTTTTTTTTTTTTTTTTGAACTTTTTTAAAGCTAGAAGTGCTACGATGATATGCTGTTCTTATTTAAAGATTCTCTCAAATCGTACTGTACCTCGCATCTTTCCCTGTTTGGAACTTTTCATAAAAATGATTGTGTACAGTGCTCTAAACATTGAAACATGCAGAAAAGTTGATACACTACATTAACATGCTCAAAGAGTATCTCTTAGTCTCAGACTTAAAATATCTGAATTGCTTAATGTCTTCACTAATTTAACCAAGATTAACATAAAAGGTTTCACTTGGAAATAATAATTGGTCTTCAATTACTACACAGTGACACTGAAAGAGATGAATGTACATGTTTTACTTATTGAATAATAAAGGTGCTACAAATAAGAGTGCTGTGTTAGTATCCAAAATCAGACCAGTTATTAGGAAATGCTTGCAAAGAAAAAAAATTGAGGGAATATAGCAAGTTCCTGTTAAAGATACATGATGAATTTGATTGATGTGATCTTGTTGGCTGAGAGGCAGAGAGATTCACTGGATTAGTGAGATTGAGAGGCTACAAGTCAACAATATGGCTGATGAAATGCACCATGGGTCATGCAGGGCTACAAGGACGAGTCTCGTATACTGATCCCTGGCATGTATGTATATTTGCTTGTGGGAGTGTGTTTTGGGGGATGCAAGAATGCTTAATGCAGGAGTCATTTGATCTAAGGACAATATATAAAGGAAATGTGAAATATCTTCATAAATACATTTCAGTAATTATTAAAATTTCAAGTACAAACTATGATTTGAGTGGTTCTTGAAATTTTGAACCATTATACTGTATCAGACTGTTGTAAAAAAAAAAAAAAAAAAAAAGTCAGTATAAGAATATCTCCAAATTAAATGATGTAATGTACTGCTCAATAGTACACTGCTAGGGAGTAATGCTCATGCTGCTGCTGGTGAAGACTGCTAGGAAATATGAAAATGACCTTACATAATTTGATACTGGAGTGTATACTACAAATGCTAATTGCATTGGATTTCAGCAGTGAAGTAATCCTTGTAATGTTCGTACCAGCCTGCTCTTTTAGTACATCACATGTATGATAAATTTGTTAAATACTAGGTGATCTAAATTTAACTAGTATTTGATATACTATAGTAAGTGCTGAACTAGATTTAATGATGGTTTGATGCACTACACATGAACAAACTATTCAGTACACTATAGTTATGATACAGCACATCGTAAGCATTACAATTTTCAGATCATTTACAGGAAGATTTCTACATTGGTAGAGGTTGACATTGATCCTGGAAACTTAAAAGTTAATGTCCCTCTCATATTTTAATGAGTGCCTGTAGTTACCTGTAAATTGATTACTGGATTTAAAAAATAACTTGTTCTACTGTAGTGTATGTATGAAGACTACAGTGAGTACAATACAGTATTGTACTGTACACAGCAGTCAGTTATCTTTGCAAGAATTGTTCTCAAATTCTGTTACCTATACTGTACTTATATTGTGAAGTTTTCTCTTCCCAGTTATTATTAGCACCAGATAGGGTAATTTTACATAATATACCAGAGTATTTATGCATGAGGTCAGAATAATAGCTACCTTAATTCAGACTCATCTTAAATAGTAATTGTACGTAATATAGTATTTATGCTTGATCCCAGGACAATGGCCATCTTTAATATAGCACTGGGTATAGTATAATTTTGAAAAAAAAAAAAAATTACAAAAAATATATAAATGTTTTGAACTGCACATCATAATTTTTGCACAGTATGTGTGTACTCTTATTATAGAATGCTAAGGTTGTACCGTTATGTTATAAACTTAGTAACAAAGCTATATAATTCAGTGATTTAGTGTGTGTGTATAATAATGCTACTTCAGTGAATTGTAAAATGCAATATTAACAAGTATATAGTTATGGTAGGCATCCTTACCAGTAATTAATGGTAACCACCTTGACATTTAGTCTTGTTTATAAAATGCGAGTCAATATCAGTGAGCTTTGTAATGAATAAATAGTGAATTGTGAAGTGAAGTCAAATGCTGTTTTTTTAAATTGTATTCTTTGCAAACTCAGATTTTTTTTAGTATATAAAAGGGAATAGCACAGTACAGGTATACCCCGCTAATACAGGGCTTTTCAATTATATTCGTGTTTATTCTTTTTGGTGGTAACCCGCACATCAGCTGATGGTGCCATTTTCTTATGTTTACCTATGCATCATTTTTTTTTTTTTAAGGCCTAGTGCTGTTGCACACCTGATAAATGATAGTGTAAACATGTTTTTAGGCTTTTTATATGCACTGTCAGATGAATAAAAGGCTGTGATTTTCTTTAAGGCGATATTTGCTTTACAGTAGTGGTTCTCAACCTAATCTGCCTTATTAGTGAGGTATTCCTGTACAGTACTGTATGTTGAACAAAAATTTTGAATAATACCAGAAACAAAAGGTTAAAATCTGTATTGTATTGCATATAGTAATCAGTGCTGTTAGTCATTCACCATAACTTTGAATTTATGTGCTAAGAGTTGAGCAGTTGTCTTTCCTCGGGTTATTTCAAAATCCAGCCCAATCAATGCTATATATACCACCCCTAGAGTGTGACCCACAAGTGCTAACACCCAGGTACCTACTTCAGGAACAACAGGTGTAAGAAAACATGCCCAGCATTTCCACTCTTACCGCCAGGACTGAACCCTGGTCCCTCAGTTCCGAGCTGAACATGCAGCGTTTTTAGCCACAAATCACCATCCACTTGCTGTACTTTAATGACCAACCAGACATCCACCACGTCAAGGATTCTCATTATGCCTATAGATAATACAGGTACAATTCAGAATTTAAAAAAACTTGAATTGCTATTTAAAACACAGTAACAATTGATTGACACTGATTGTATTCATGAGGTGTGTTGAATATAGTCATAACTCTGGATCATTAATCTGATGTATTATGACTAACATTTAAGAAACACTAAAAATATTTTATAAATCAGTGTGGGATTCTGATCCTTTGCAAAAGCATTGATAAGTTACCATACTTAAACTTACTGAATAATATCCACTCAAGGGAGGTGGTGCCTTTAGGTACTCTTGGTCCAAAGAACTGGACTTGTACTCCCCTTCCTTGGATCAAACCTGAAAACATTTCATACTCCATTCCCTGGCACCATGCGACTTCTATGGCTTTTAGCAGCGCCCCCCCCCCCCCTTAAAATAAAAATGCAATAACATTACTTCGAAGGTTTGTCACTGATAGAAAGGCTGGTGATACTCTTGTTCCAAGGAAGTTGGCCTATCCTCCCCTTGGCATAAATCCCATATGCTGTATGACCCCAACAGGTTTAGCACTTTTCCTTGAGTATAAAGAAAAATAGCAAGTTTGCAGTATTGTATTTAACACATCAATTCATTTTATTAAAAGGTCTTTGATGAATAATTTGGAATGTTTGAATTTTTTGCCTCTTCAAGGGGGGCTCCTTGGCGTGGTGAAGAGGCTCTTGGTCTGAGGAATTAGACCTGTCGGTCTACTTCCTCAGACCGAACCTAATTACCCCCCCTCCCCCCGTTCCCTATCCCATCCTCCCCACCCCTCCCTTTTGCCCTTCCTTTTTTTTCCCCCACAGACACGCTAGTTCCTAGGTAGGGGAAAGGGTACCGGGGTCCATCCCATTCTGTTGAGGTTCTTGGCAGTGGCGTAGTTTGCCGTGGAATCTGGATTGCCTGGGGATGTCCTGATCCCTCTCCGGTATCCCGGAGGGTGGCTTTGGGTGTCTCTCGGGTGACGAGTGTATCTCTGGAAGCCACCTTTCGGATTCCGGGGGTGGTGGCCGAAGGAGGTATGCTTTGTGGTGGATTTCCGGCCGCCCTCTCTTTTGTCCACCGAGGTAGCTCGGCAGATGTGAGGTTGCTATCCCGGATTGCCAGTTTACTGGCATGATGGGTAGGGTATGGCACGGGTTCCATGCTGCATCTGCGCTACTTGCGGTGCTGAGGTCCTCTTGGGCGCGGAGGGAGATTTCTGGCCCTTTCATTCCTCCTAGGAACTATCCCTCCCCGGTCCCCCCCCTTTTTTATTCTTTTTTTTATTTTTCTTTTCTTTCTTTTTTTTCTTAAAAACAAAAAGAAAGTAACCTAACCATGGCAGCCCTAGTCCATGAACCTGCTACCCCCGGGCCCCTTCTTGATACCGCACCCCATTCTGACCCCGCCCCGTCTTTGGACCACTCTTCGGACACTCCTCATGCCTCTGTACCTCTTGCCGGTGCTGTTTCCTCACCCGCTTCAGGTACTGAGGCCTCGACTGACTCCTTCGATTTATCTGACCTTCGCTCTCCTCTGACTATGCTTCCGGCCTCTCCCTCTACGGTGCGGCAATTTTCGAATCGCCGGCCCGTTCCACGTCGGACCAACTCTGGTCCCACGCCTAAACGACAACGACAATTACCTGCTGATGATACTTCTCCACCTTCTCGTTCTTCTCAGAAAAGATTGACACGTCCTTCAGTACCTTTCCACGCTCAGTTTCAGACTGCACAATGGACTAAATTCTTCACTTTACGACCGACTTCCTCTACTGCCTATCTTTCTGACCACAGTATTGGCAAGGCACTCCTACGCCATGTTGGTAAAGATATTTCTTTTCATGCTCTTGAGAGCGGTACGCGCATCGTCACCGTACAGAATGCTACCCAGGCTCATGAGCTTTCTCGTCTTTCCCATATCAATACTGTTCCTGTAACTATTGAAAAGCATCATTCCCTCAATTCTTGTAGTGGTACCATCATTCTGCCCCATACCATAGTTCAACAAAATTTCCAGACATGTGGCACTGACATTCTTGAACAGCTGGAACTCCAAGATCTCCCAATCCTCAAGGTAGACACTTACATTCTTCCTGCCCGCGGGCGGAGACGATACCCTAGCAATGTGGCTCGTTTAACTTTTGACAGCCGTGAACTCCCATCCTCAGTTTATGTAGCAGGACATCGGTTACAAGTTCGAAAGGTGATCCCTACACCGCAACAGTGTAGAAATTGCTGGCGATTTGGCCATCCAGCGAAATATTGCAGATCTATCGCCGAATGCCCAGTCTGTGGTGCCAATGACCATTCTAATACGTCTTGCAATTGACCTCCCTCTTGCCTTAATTGTCATGAGGCTCACCCTTCGTACTCTCGCCGTTGTCAAGTCTACTTAAATGAGCGGGAAATCCGTTACCTCAAAGAGGCAGAAGGTCTCCCTTATGCCATGGCAGTTTCTCATCTCCGCCTCCAAGGGAGACTACCTCGTGTTTCTTATTCCCGTGTTTCAAAACGTCCCCCCACTTCTGGTATCCCATCTTCTGCACCCACCTCTGTGGTTACCTCTCCCATAGTCACTCCTGTAGCTAATTCTTTTGCTGTCCTCTGCTCAGACGTCCCTACTTCAACGTCTCAGTCTGATCTTGCTTCTTCGTGTTCTCTCTCACAAGCCTCAGTAGTGACGAGATCTCGTATGACACCTCCTCCCAATTGTCCCTCTACTTCTCAAAAGTCAAAAAAAGGGTCCGTTAACACCTCCTACCCATCTTCCACCTCCTCATTTTCCCTTCCCTGTACCTGGTTCTCCCCCTCTCACTGGCTCTGTTACAAGTTTAGAGGTTCACCCTCCTCCTCGTACTATACCTTCCTCCCCTGTTCCCTCCCAAGTTTCTTCCTCTTCGGCCACCTCCCAGGTTTCTGCCTCTTCTGTCCCCTTCCACGCTTCTCCAGTTCCCTCCACCCTTCCGCCCCCTCTACCTTGGTACAGTCCATTACAGTTCCAATCTTTACTCATCCTCCCCCTACCATTTCCAATATTGTCTCCCATACGACGTCTCTGAATTCTGAAACACTTGAAGCAATCTCTGAATATATTGCAGAGACCAAACCATCAATGGACACTGATCCACCCTCCGCTCCTTCTCTCTCCTCTACTCCATCTGCGCAACTCCTTTCTTCACAGCACACCGTTCCTTCGCTGCTTGAACGTTTTCCACTGCCTCCGCATGTGGACTTTTCTAACCCCTCTAGTCCGTAGGAACCCTTACCTGCGGATTTCAGGTATCTTTATCATTGCCAATCATGGCCTATTTACAGTGGAATATACGCGGCCTCAGGGGTAATCGAGGTGAGCTTCAGATGTTACTCTCCCAGTTTTCCCCTGTTGGTGTTTGCTTACAGGAACCAGAATTACACTCTGCTGTTATCTCTCCCATCCCAGGCTATAATTTATTGTATTCTTCAGATCCTTTTCCTGATGGGACCTTTAATGAAAGTGCCCTTCTTCTACGCACTGATATTCCGTACCATCAGCTATTTGTTCGTACTTCGCTGCATTACACAGCAGCCCATATCCACTTGCATAGGTGGTATACGCTCTGTTCTTTATATCTCTCTCCTTCTCGGGCATTATCTATTTCGGATATTGCCTTTCTTGTTTCGTCATTACCACCACCGATTCTGTTACTTGGCGATTTTAATGCCCACCATTTCCTCTGGGGGGGGTCTCACTGTGATTCCCGTGGCATTCAGTTAGAGGCTTTTCTTGCCACCCACCCCCTCCATGTTTTAAATACAGGTACTCACACCCATTTTGATCCTCGGACTCTCACTCTCTCTTGCATCGATCTCTCAGTCTGCTCTTCCTCCGCCGCATTAGACTTCACTTGGTCTGTTCTTCCGGACTTACATGACAGCGATCATTTCCCAATCATTCTTACTTCCCCTTCATATTCACCACCTCTTCGCATCCCATGCTGGCAATTTGATCAGGCAAATTGGAACCTTTACTCACGCCTAACTGTTTTTAGAGAGGTTCCTTCTTCGTCCTCCATCGATGAGCTTTTACACCTCTTCTCGTCCTCCGTTTTAACCGCAGCTTCTCATTCTATACCCCAAACTTCGGGCAGGCATTCTCAGAAATGCGTGCCTTGGTGGTCTCCTGCTTGTGCTCGTGCAGTACGTTTGAAACGCACTGCATGGGGCAGGTACCGGTACAATAGAACCACAGAGAGACTTCTTGAATTTAAGCAGAAGCGTGCGATCGCTCGCCGTGTCATCCGTGATGCTAAACGCACTTGCTGGCGAGATTATGTCTCCACCATCACCTCTGCTTCCTCTATGAGTGCAGCCTGGAAAAAAGTATGAAAACTGAGTGGTAAATATTCTCCTGACCCGGCTCCTGTTCTGCGGGTTGCCGGTGTTGATATAGCAAACCCACTAGATGTTGCCAATGAAATTGGCAATCATCTGGTCCATATTCCTCAGGGACTCCATCTATGCCCCTCATTTCTTTCCTCAAAGTCTGCCAGAGAGTTAGCACCCTTGGACGTTTCTTCTCTCAGAGAAGAACAGTATAATGTGCCTTTTACACTTAAAGAACTGGAGGCAACACTCTCAGCTTGCCGATCATCGGCAGCTGGGCCCGACGACATTCATATTCGTATGCTACAACATTTACATCAGTCAGGCCTTGCAGTCCTATTACGCCTTTACAATCTTATTTGGTTACAAGGAGTTCTTCCACAGCTGTGGAAATCCGCCATTGTTCTCCCTTTCTGCAAACCAGGCACTACGGGACATGAAACCTCCCACTATCGTCCCATTGCTCTTACCAGTGCAGTTTGCAAAGTGATGGAACGCCTAGTAAATAGACATTTAGTGTGGTATTTAGAGACACACAACAGTCTCTCCACTCGTCAATATGGCTTTCGTAAGGGACGTTCTCCCATAGACCCCTTACTACGGTTGGATACGTATGTTCGTAATGCCTTTGCGAATAACCACTCAGTTATTGCCATATTTTTTGACCTTGAGAAGGCATATGACACAACTTGGAGGTATAATATTTTAGCCCAAGCCCACTCCTTAGGCCTTCGAGGCAATCTACCATCCTTCCTTAAGAACTTTTTAACTGACAGGCATTTCCGTCTTCGGGTTAATAATGTGCTCTCCCCGGACTTCATCCAAGCTGAAGGTGTCCCCCAGGGATGTGTTCTGAGCACAACACTTTTTCTCCTTGCTATTAATGATTTGGCCTCTAGTCTTCCATCAAATATTTGGTCATCACTCTATGTTGATGACTTCGCTATTGCCTGTGCAGGCGCTGACTGTCACCTTATTACAGTTTCTCTCCAGCATGCAGTCGACCGTGTTTCCAATTGGGCCACCACACGTGGGTTTAAATTTTCCAGCACTAAAACTCGCCAAATTACTTTCACTAGACGCTCTGTCATCTCCGATCATCCTTTGTACCTCTATGGCTCCCGTATCCCCGAACGTGATAGTCAAGTTTCTGGGCCTCCTCTTTGATCGTAGGTTATCCTGGAAACCTCACATTACCTCTCCGAAGGCAACTTGCCACAGCCAGCTGAACCTCCTTAAAACCCTTGCTCATCTTTCATGGGGAGCTGATCGTCGAACCCTCCTTCGCCTACATTCCACCCTTATCTTATCGAAACTTGATTATGGTGACCAGATCTATTCAGCGGCATCTCCTGCTACTCTCTCTAGCCTTAACCCCATTCATCACCAAGGATTACGTTTATGCCTTGGTGCTTTTCGCTCTTCCCCTGTCGAGAGCCTCTATGCAGAAGCGAACGTTCCATCCTTATCCGATTGCTGTGATGCCCATTGCCTTCGCTACTATGTACGCTCTCATGATCTCCACAATCCTTCCATTTATAGAATGATCACTGATATTAGTAGACATTCTTTATTTGTTCGCCGCCCCTGTTTACTCCGTCCCTTCTCTCTTCGCCTTCATTCGCTCTTGTCTTCTCTTCAATTACCACCTTTCTATGTACATGTAGCATCTCACTTTTCCCTACCCCCCTGGGAAGTTCCAGCTGTTCGAGTCTGTTCTTTCTCTCTCCCTTGCTCGAAAGCCCAACTGTCTACGGTCGCTTCCCGCTCTCATTTTCTTGACCACTTTCACTCTCATTCTCATGCCATTGCTGTGTACACAGATGGCTCTAAGTCTTCTGACGGCGTAGGATTCGCAGCAGTGTTTCCGGACAGTGTCGTGCGGGGGCATTTACTATCTTCAGCTAGCATTTTTACTGCTGAACTGTATGCCATTCTTGCAGCGCTTATTCGTATCGCATCTATGCCTGTGTCATCATTTGTAGTAGTCTCAGACTCCCTTAGTGCTCTACAGGCTATACGAAAATTTGATACATCTCATCCCCTAGTTCTCCGTATCCAACTTTGGCTACGCCGTATCTCTACCAAACAAAGATATTGTTTTTTGTTGGGTCCCTGGTCATGTCGACGTACAGGGCAATGAACAGGCAGACACTGCTGCGCGGTCAGCAGTACATGACCTACCGATTTCCTATCGAGGTGTTCCATTTCTGGACTATTTTGCTGCAATAGCTACCCACCTTCGCACCCGTTGGCAAGAACGTTGGTCAACTCTGCTCGGTAACAAACTTCATTCTATTAAACCGAGCATAGGTTACTGGCCGTCTTCTTGTCATCAGTGCCGAGGTTGGGAGACCACTCCCTCCCGCCTTCGCATTGGCCACACTAGTCTTACTCATGGGTATCTCATGGAGAGGCACCCTGTTCCTCTCTGTGAGCAGTGTCAAGTTCCAGTATCGATTAGCCACATTGTTAGACTGCCCTCTCTATCAACGAGCACGCAGAATTTACCTCCAACGTCGTCTTCGTTCTACTACTCTCTCTTTACCTTCCCTTCTTGCTGATGGACCCTCCTTTAATCCTGACTCTCTCATTGACTTCTTGACAACGACTGATTTACTCCACAAACTCTGATGATACTTTTCGCACTCCCCTCAGCCCTTTCTAGTTCAGTCTCTTGCTGCCCTTTACCCTTTCACCATCCACTACCCCGCTGTTATCCGTAACCTATTACTCATCCATCTCCCTTTTGCCACCTGATACCCTCGCTTCCTTCCTGCCCTGCAGCGCTGTATAGTCCTTGTGGCTTAGCGCTTCTTTTTTATTATAATAATAATCCGCAATCCTTCCATTTATAGAATGGTCACTGATATTAGTAGACATTCTTTATTTGTTCGCCGCCCCTGTTTACTCCGTCCCTTCTCTCTTCGCCTTCATTCGCTCTTGTCTTCTCTTCAATTACCACCTTTCTATGTACATGTAGCATCTCACTTTTCCCTACCCCCCTGGGAAGTTCCAGTTGTTCGAGTCTGTTCTTTCTCTCTCCCTTGCTCGAAAGCCCAGCTGTCTACGGTCGCTTCCCGCTCTCATTTTCTTGACCACTTTCACTCTCATTCTCATGCCATTGCTGTGTACACAGATGGCTCTAAGTCTTCTGATGGCGTAGGATTCGCAGCAGTGTTTCCGGACAGCGTCATACAAGGGCATTTACTATCTTCGGCTAGTATTTTTACTGCTGAATTGTATGCCGTCCTTACAGCACTTATCCGTATTGCATCTATGCCTGTGTCATCATTTGTGGTTGTCTCAGACTCCCTTAGTGCTTTACAGGCTATACAGAAATTTGATACACCTCGCCCCTTAGTCCTCCGTATCCAACTTTGGCTACGCCGCATCTTTACCAAGCATAAAGATATTGTTTTTTGTTGGGTCCCTGGTCATGTTGACGTACAGGGCAATGAACAGGCAGACACTGCTGCGCGGTCAGCAGTACATGACCTACCAGTTTCATGTAGAGGTATTCCATTTACGGACTATTTTGCTGCAATATCTTCCCAACTTCACACCCGTTGGCAACAACGTTGGTCTACTATGCTCGGCAACAAACTTCAATCTATTGAACCGAGTATAGGTTACTGGCCGTCTTCTTATCACCAGTGTCGAGGTTGGGAGACTACTCTCTCCCGTCTTCGCATTGGCCATACTCGTCTTACTCATGGATATCTCATGGAGAGGCGCCCTGCTCCTCTCTGTGAGAATTGCCAAGTTCCATTATCAGTCAGCCACATTCTGTTGGACTGCCCACTTTATCAATGAGCACGCAGAATTTACCTCCGTCGTCGTCTTCGCTCTGCTGCTCTCTCTTTACCTTCCCTTCTCGCTGATGGACCCACCTTTCATCCAGACTCTCTCATTGACTTTTTGACAACAACTGACTTACTTCACAAATTCTGATACCTTCAGCCCTTTCTACTTCAATCTCTTGCTACCCCCTACCCCCGTACTATCCTCTGCCCCGCTGTTTTCTGTAACCTACTGATCATCCCTCCTCCCTTCTGCCATCCAATACCCTTGCTTCCTTCCCTACCCTGCAGCGCTGTATAGCCCTTGTGGCTTAGCGCTTCTTTTTGATTATAATAATAATAATTTGATTTAAATTATGGTTCCTAAATTGAAAATAAGTAATTAGATTTTGTTATAAAGGTGCACACAGGATTTTCAAACTTGACTCTCCCTACATTTTTGAAGATTACTTTGACTGACATTACTGATAATATAGAGCAATATGCCTCTATAAAGATACAGCATCAAACATTGTAACTGAAATCTGAAATAAAAATTGATTATATGGAGCGAACTTCATAGTATGTACTTGCCATTTCTTTTCCTTCAAGGAGGGTGCCTAGATGATGATGAAATGCACTTTGTTCAAGGAATGGGAGCTACCTTTCCTTGGATCAAACCCATCTACCTCCCATTCCCCAGGCACTTTGGCATGTGTGTGGTTTAGCTCTTCATGAATATAGCAATGTGGATTTTAGATCTGCTGGGAACTAGACAAAACTTGTGCATATTTGGAATGTTTTGAAAAATATATGATAATATTGGAGGACATGTACTGTATAGTGTAAGTATATAAGAAATCTGAAAAGGATGGCATCTTTAAAGAAATGCATGAAGCAGACACTGCACAAAACCCCCAAGGAAAAGTAGGGTGACCTTAGTACACTAATTGATAACTATTAAGTGTGATGGGACCAAGACTTCAACACACTCCTTTTCTACACAAAGGTAATTTACAAAGGATCCCTGACTTCAAGAGGAAACTGGATATGTAACTGATCAGCCAAGCTGTGATGCATGAATTGGGCTGTGCAACTAGTACAAACACTGATTGATAAGGTGACCTACTGGGAAGCCTGGTTTGGGACTGGGCTATGACCCTTGTGGGTTTAGTGCTTATTTATGATTATTATAATGGGACAAAACTATGGGGTATAAATCCAAAGAAGACACTCCAGGTAGAATCCTGGTAAAAGTTGAAGTAGATGTGGGGAGCACACATGTTGCTAAAATGTTGCCACAAATATTGGATTTGGCATAACACATATGCTAAAATATTTTATAGGCAAGTGTACATTACTGTAATAACTTAAAAAAAAAAAAATACTTGTATTCACTTGCAAGTGCACCCTGCTGTTCACAATCATATGTACACACGTACTTGGAGTTAGGTGCCATGAAATTGATTATTTTTATTATTAATGCAAAGGAGAGAATTATCCATCTTCCAAAAGTATATGATAAACCTGCAGTATTTCTTGTATAAATTACCCTTTAACTGGGGGTAATGATGCTTACGAAGGGCTTTTGATTGAGAAAATTGGAGCTACCTTTTTCCTCTGATCACAGCAGATTATTTGCCACTCCCCAGGTGCTGTGTCAACCCTACAAGTACAGCTCTTCTCCAAGAATATAATAATCTTGGATACTTAGTGAGTTGTGGTTACTTAAATAAAATTTGTCTCCCTTGAGTTGCTGTCTTGCAACTCTGTCAAAAAATAAGCAAGTGACATAAGTTACTGTTTTAGTTGGTATTGTATATTTGTAATTTTATTTATATCTCCTGTATATGACCCTTATGGGTTTAGCACTTAGTTATAATATCTATCCGTCGAAAATAAAAATCAAGAGTTCCGCCTCGCCTTGTGAACTGAACTACAGAAATCATCCCTCCCATTTTAATGCAACACACTTTTGTTTTACAGAATTATTTATTTATAATTTTCATTTAGCCCTTACTATTTATTATGTAGATCTTCAGATGAGTAGAAAATGGTTTACCTCGTCAATCTATGAACTGTAAAAAAAAAAAAAAAAAAAAAAAACCTTATCAAAAACTTGACCTTGGGGAGAGTGGCAAGATGCTGCTAGTCAACATTTTAGTTTAATATTCTTGCCTCCACAGGAACACTGTTGTAGTATCTTACAACTTTCAGCTTTTTATGGAGCTTCATTCGTATTTTTTGCATTAGCATAATTTAGGAATTAATTTATGTAGTGCAATACAATGAAATCTTATTTACAATACTACTACTTTGTTAGTTTAAATTGAGTGAAGTTTGTAATTAATTTTATATCAAAATAAGAAAAAACATTGAAAATACTGTGAATGAAATTTGTATTTTGGTGGTCTAGCTTTGTTTTCCAACAAAAAGTGAACATTTGTTTATACATACAGCCTCTCCTCGCTTAATGATAGAGTTCTATTTCTAAGACCATGTTGTTAACCCTTAAACTGTTCAAATGTAGATCTACGTTCACATGTGTAGCGCTCCAAATGTAGATTTACTTTTTTTTTTTTTTTTTTTTTTTTTTACATGCTTTCAAATGGAGAAAATAAATGTCAGAGCACTACGCACGTGAACGTAGATCTACGTTTGGACAGTTTAAGGGTTAAACAAATTCGTCGCTAACTGAGGCGCATACTACATGTACGTATAATGATAGTGCGTTTGTGTCAGCCATCTTTGATATTAACAGAAAAAAAATACCGTGACTGGAACAATACACAAATAACCCACACATAGAAGATGACGTCTTTGCTCTCTGGCCTTATGACTCTAGTCTCTTCCAGCCATTTCTTGATGCTCTTAGTAATATTGCCCCTTCCATTAAGTTAAAAGCTGAATGGGAATCTAATTCCTTGCTTCCTTTCCTTGATGTTCATGTCCACATCTCAAATACAGGTTTTGTCTTTTCCGTATTCCTCAAGCCTATGCACAGTGGCGTGTGCACTCGCTACTTTTCTTATCATACTTCCTCTGTCAAGAAAAGTGTTCTCATCTCCCTCTTTCTCCGTGCTCTCTGCAATTGTGATCGTCAGTTCCTTGCATCAGTAATTCTCAATCTTCATAATTCATTTTCCCGTCTTGGCTACCCTTCCCATTTCATAGACTTTGCCTTTTCACATGCTAAATGGACTTAATTTTTTCCCAAACACTCTACTCCTGGAAACTCTCCTGTCTTCTGCCATCCCTACATTTCCGGTTTTTCTAATCTCAACAACTCTCTCCGTTCCTTAGGTGTCAAACTTTTCGCCAGATTAACACTTCACACTAATCTAGTTCAAACCTCTCTTCCCTCTATAGATGCTGCTGGTGTCTACTCTATTTCTTTTTCCTCCTGTCCTCTTCAGTACTTTAGAGAAACTGGCCAGTTTCATTCTGATAGACTTAGGGAACACAAAAGCAGTGTTAGGCTTGCCAACACCAACAATGCTCTTTTCTGTCATGTCAGAGATCACAGTCATCCTATCGACTGTTCTTCTGCTAAAACTGTCTACCTTACTTCCAGCTTTCACAGTCGCCGTCTGGTTGAATCCTCCATTAATACACAACTTGTATGAATCTTAGTCCTGGCTTTGTCTCTGTAGATGCCTTTCTTTCCCATTACGTTGTAAAATTTCTGCAAATTTTAGAACACCCATGACTTAACCTGATTTTTTTTTCCTCTTCCCCTTTCCTCTTTCTCCTTTGGGTTTTCTTTCTTCTGCCTTGGGTATTTGTCCTTTATTATTCCCCCCCCCCTCTGTATTCTTGCTCCTACCCTCTGTGGGCCCTTAGCTCCCTTGCAGTGCTCCTCTTTCTTAGTATTTGACTTGACTCCACTACAACTGCTGCCTCCACCACTACCTCTCTGCCTCCTTTCCTACTACCTCTCTGCCTCCTTTCCTACTACCTCTCTTGTTCTTGTCTCTGTCTGCTGGCCTATATATATTTTCCCTTCTCTTTGTTAGTGTGACTTTATAAATGGTCCAAGTTAGACTGAAATGTCGTAAGCTCTTCTCTTCTATGTGCAGGTTATTTGTGCATCTTAGATATTGTTTTAGTTTTACCTTTGCACCATTTATAACATTTCTGGTATATTTTTAAATGTTTATACAGTAGTGTACTGTATATTAAATAAACAGAATAAAGGAAATTAGCTGTAATATGCATCATTGAGGTATGAGTACTGGTCAGAGAGCCCATTGCAAGTCCAAGGGGTTGGAAATGAGTACGTCGCTAAGTGTGGAGAGGCTGTGTGTCTGTGTCTGTGTCTGTGTCTGTGTGTGTGTGTGTGTGTGTGTGTGTGTGTGTGTGTGTGTGTGTGTGTGTGTGTGTGTGTGTGTGTGTGTGTGTGTCTGTGCTCACCTAGTTGTGGTTGCAGGAGTCGAGTCTCAGCCCCTGGCCCTGCCTCTTCACTGACCACTACTCAGTCACTACCCACTCCGTGAGCTTTATCGTACCTCTCCTTAAAGCTATGTATAGATCCTGCCTCAACTACATCACTTCCCAGACTATTCCACTTCCTGACAACTCTGTGACTGAAGAAGTACTTCCTAACTTCCCTGTGGTTCATCTGAGTCTTCAACTTTCAACTGTGACCCCTTGTTGCTGTGTCCCATCTCTGGAACATCCTATCTCTGTCTACCTTGTCTATTCCTCTCAATATTTTATATGTTGTTATCATATCCCCCTATCTCTCCTGTCTTCCAGTGTCATCAGGTTGATTTCTCTTAACCTCTCCTTGTAGGACATACCCCTTAGCTCCAGGACTAGTCTTGTTGCAAACCTATGCACTTTCTCTAGTTTCCTTACATGCTTGGCTAGATGAGGGTTCCAAACTGGCACTGCATACTCCAGTATAGGCCTAATGTACACAGTGTACACGGTCCTGAATGACTCCTTATTAAGATGTCAGAATGCTGTTCTCAGGTTTGCCAGTCGCCCGTATGCTGCCGCAGTGATATGGTTGATGTGCACCTCGGATGTGCCTGGTGTTATACTCACCCCAAGATCCTTTTCCTTGAGTGAGGTTTGTGGCCTGGCCCCCTAGACTGTAGTCTGTCTGTGGTCATCTTTGCCCTTTCCCAA
This sequence comes from Cherax quadricarinatus, assembly GCF_038502225.1. NCBI lineage: Eukaryota > Metazoa > Arthropoda > Malacostraca > Decapoda > Parastacidae > Cherax > Cherax quadricarinatus. The sequence goes on along the minus strand of NC_091362.1, from coordinate 8,601,881 downwards.
TCTTCATGACTTTGCACTTGGTGGGGTAGAACTCCAGGAGCCAGTTGCTGGACAAGTCCTGCAGCCTCTGTGTGTGTGTGTGTGTGTGTGTGTGTCTGTGTGTGTCTGTGTGTGTCTGTCTGTCTGTCTGTCTGTCTGTCTTGCTGAATAGGTAAAGCTTTCGATTTTGGCTTAAAATAAGAATGCTCTTGTTGCCAAATAAGGCAAGCGAAAATTTGTGTATGCAATAATTTTGCAACAATCATTCTGAACCTAATGAAAGAAATATATTTCACTGCATTTGTTTATTATTAAATTATTGTAAACTTGTATAAAATAGTTGGATCAGATTAAATTAACCCTTTGAGGGTCCGTCCCATGGATCTATGGCTTTGAAGCCAGGGCGCAAGCCGTAGGTCTACATCATGAGCTTAGCTCACTCAGATAAGCAGTGAGTGGTAAATTTGGGCCAAGATATGAGAGAATACATCTATGTGGTAAGTGTGCACCGCATAAAACAATTCCTGCAGCACACAGTGCATAATGAGAGAGAAAAAAGTGATCGTAATTTTTTATTAAAACAGCAAATTAGCAGTATTTTTTCCTATGTTTTTTACAGTTGTATTTGCAATTTCTTGGTCTCATTTGATAGAATGGAAGATATATTACAGAAATAGAGATGATTTTGATTGGTTTTAGCACTGAAAATGGGTTGAAACTGAGCCCAAAATAGTGGAAATGTTCAATTTTTGCAGATGTTCAAGAGTAAACAGCAGCGCTGTATAGCCCTTGTGGTTTAGCGCTTCTTATTGATTCTAATAATTATCGAGTAAATAAATGACATCATGTGTCCAATACACGCCAACAAATGTGTGTTCATGAATGTGCTGATACTATTTACGCAATTATTACAACATTGACTTAGAGTAAATTTTCCATTTTTTGGTGTGAATAAAAATTCATTATGTGAATAAAAAATCAAAATGGAATTCATTTGTAAAGCTTGAAAACATAACAAATGAACAGAGGAAATGTTAGCTTAGTGCCAGGAATGCCTGCATTGTTTATTCTGGACCCTGACCTACCAGTTTCATATAGAGATGTTCCATTTACGGACTATTTTGCTGCAATAGCTACCCACCTTCACACCCGTTGGCAACAACGTTGGTCTACTCTTCTCAGTAACAAACTTCAATCTATTTAACCGAGTATAGGTTACTGGCCGTCTTCTTGTCACCAGTGCTGAGGTTGGGAGACTACTCTCTCCCGTCTTCGCATTGGCCATACTCGTCTTACTCATGGATATCTCATGGAGAGGTGCCCTGCTCCTCTCTCTGAGAATTGTCAGATTCCATTATCGGTCAGCCACATTCTGTTAGACTGCCCACTTCATCAACGAGCACGCAGAATTTACCTCTCAACGTAGTCTTCGCTCCGCTGCTCTCTCTTTACCTTCCCTTCTCGCTGATGGACCCACCTTTCATCCGGACTCTCTCATTGACTTTTTGACAACAACTGATTTCACAAACTCTGATGATACCTTCAGCCCTTTCTACCTCAATCTCTTGGTACCCTCTACCCCTGCACTATCCCCTGCCCCGCTGTTTTCTGTAACCTAGTGATCGCCCCTTCCCCCCTTCTGCCGCCCAATACCCTTGCTTCCTTCCGTACCCTGCAGCAATGTATAGCCCTTGTGGCTTAGCGCTTCTTTTTGATTATAATAATAATAATAATATTCTGGACCCTATTTTGAAATTCAAATATTTTGAACTTCGTGTTAAATTGGCCAAATTGCCAATTTCCGATTACTTTATTGGATAGTTGAAATAGTTGACTGGGCGATTTCTTGTGCTCGGTCAATAAAATACAAGTAATACTAGCAAAATAGCTAAGAATTTGGTTGACTGGAATAATGTAATTGGCTTAAAATGGGAGTCAAAGTTGGTAAAATCGCTGATGCGTAAATGTCACTGATGCATCAAAATTCACGAGAGCATAATTTTAGCAGTTTTCCATCAAATTTCTTACCATTTCATAAGAAAAAATAAAAAATTTGATTGAAAATTCTTGGACCCTGGCTGTCACTCTAGAGATTTTGCCTCTGGACCCTCAAAGGGTTAATTAAATTGCACTTGTTATAATAAGGTTATGTAAGTTCTCTAAGGTTCTTTTGGTACAAAATTATTAAATTTTCCATTAACATAAGCGAAAAAATATAAGAGAAAATTTTAGAAAAGACTTAAAAATTTTAAACCAGTTCTTGCTAATTGACCAGTTTTACCTATTCAGCAACACACGTGCATACGCATGAAAATATATCATTAAATGTATAAGAGAAAATTTTAGAAAAGACTTAAAAATTTTTAACCAGTTCTTGCTAATTGACCAGTTTTACCTATTCAGCAACACACGTGCATACGTATTTACAGTATATACAGTATTATATTAACACAGCTGTTTCCCACCAAGGCAGGGTGACCCAAAAAGTAAGAAAAAAAAAAAAAACTCGTCATTCAACACTTTCATCATTCATACATAATGACCTCTTTATGCAAAGGCACACAGATATGACAGTTTAGATGTCACTCCAAACACCCAATATCCCAAACCCCTCCTTTAAGGTGCAGGCATTGTACTACCCACCTCTACTACTCAAGTTCGGCTAACCGGTTTCCCTGAATTTCTTCACAAAATATTACCCTGATCATACTCCAACAGCTTGTCAGGTCCCAAAAACCATTCGTTTTCATTCACTCCTGCCTAACATGCTCGTACATGCCTTCTGCATTTCCAGGCCCCTTGCACGCAAAACCTCTTTAAACCCTCCCATCCTTCATCCTTTCCTAGGACGACTCCTACCGTTCCACTACAGATTTATTCACTCTCCAAGTCATTCTGTTTTCCTCCTTCCTCTCTAAATGACCAAACCACTTCAATAACTCCTCTTCAGCCCTCTGAATAATACGTTTAGTAACTCCACACCACCACCTAATTTCCACACCCAGTATTTACACCACACATCACAAAGGGGATAAAAAAAGAGTGCAAGAATTATAGGGGAATAAGCCTATTGAGTATACCTGGTAAAGTGTATGGTAGAGTTCTTATTGAAAGAATTAAGAGTAAGACGAGTAGGATAGTAGATGAACAAGGAGGCTTTAGGAAAGGTAGGGGGTGTGTAAACCAAGTGTTTATAGTGAAACATATTGGATGAACAGTATTTAGATAAGGGTAAAGGGGTTTTTGTGGCATTTATGGATTTGGAAAAGGCATATGACAGAGTGGATAGGGGGGCAATGTGGCAGATGTTGCAGGTGTATGTTATAGGAGGTAGGTTACTGAAAGCAGTGAAGAGTTTTTATGACAATAGTGAGGCTCAGGTTAGAGTATGTAGGAGAGAGGGAGATTATTTCCTGGTAAAAGTAGGCCTTAGACAAGGATGTGTGATGTCACCATGGTTGTTCAATATATTTATAGATGGGGGTTGTAAGAGAAGTGAATGCGAGGGTCTTGGCAAGAGGTGTGGAGTTAAAAGATGAAGAATCAAACACAAAGTGGGAGTTGTCACAGTTGCTCTTTGCTGATGACATGGTGCTTTTGGAAGATTCTGAAGAGAAGTTGCAGAGGTTGGTGGATGAATTTGGTAGGGTATGTAAAAGAAGAAACTTAATAGTGAATATAGGAAAGTAAGGTTATGAAAATAACAAAAAGATTAGGTGACAAAAGATTGGATATCAGATTGGAGGGAGAGAGTATGGAGGAGGTGAATGTATTCAGATATTTAGGAGCGGATGGGTCTACGAAGGATGAGGTGAATCACAGAATTGATGAGGGGAAAAGGGCGAGTGGTGCATGTAGGGGTCTGTGAAGACAAAGAACTTTGTCCGTTGAAGCAAAAAGGGAAATGTACAAGAGTATAGTTTTACCAACGCTCTTATGTGAGTGTGAAGCATGAGTTATGAATGTTGCAACGTGGAGAAGGCTGGAGGCAGTGGAGATGTCATGTCTGAGGGCAATGTGTGGTGTGAATATAATGCAGAGAATTGGTAGTTTGGAAATTAGGAGGTGTGGGATTACCAAAACTATTATCCAGAGGGCTGAGGAGGGGTTGTTGAGGTGGTTCGTACATATAGAGAGAATGGAACAAAACAGAATGACTTCAAGAGTGTATAAATCTGTAGTGGAGGGAAGGCCGGGTAGGGGTCGGCCTAGGAAGGGTTGGAGGGAGGGGGGTAAAGGAGGGTTTGTGTGCGAGAGCCTTGGACTTCCAACAAGCATGCACGAGCGTATTTGATAGGAGTGAATGGAGACGAATGGTTTTTAATACTTGACGTGCTGTTGGAGTGTGAGCAAAGTAACATTTATAAAGGGATTTAGGGAAACTGCCAGGCTGGACTTGGAGTCCTGGAGATGGGAAGTACAATGTCTACACTCTGAAGGAGGGGTGTTAATGTTGCAGTTTTATAACTGTAGTGTATAGCACCCTTCTGGCAAGACAGTGATGGAGTGAATGATGAAAGTTTTTCTCTTTCTGGCCACCCTGCCTTGGTGGGAATTGGCCGATGTGTTAATAAATAATAAAAATGGTCCTTAGATACAACATCACACTACAGTGGACCCCCGCTTAACGATCACCTCCCAATGCGACCAATTATGTAAGTGTATTTATGTAAGTGCGTTTGTACGTGTATGTTTGGGGGTCTGAAATGGACTAATCTACTTCACAATATTCCTTATGGGAACAAATATGGTCAGTACTGGCACCTGAACATACATCTGGAATGAAAAAATATCGTTAACCGGGGGTCCACTGTATCTCCAGCCGCCTCCTCACTGCAGCATTCACAAGCCATGCTTCACACCCATATAAGAGTGTTGGTACCACTTTTCTCTCATACATTCCCTTCTTTCCCTTTATGGATAACATTTTTTGTCTCGACAGATAACTCAGTGCACCACTCACCTTTTTTCCTTCATCAGTTCTGTGGTTAACCTTGTCCTTCATAAATCCATCTAGTGACAAAGCTGCTCCCAAATACAGTGGAACCTCTACTTTTGAGTTTAATCCATTCCATGACCTTGCTCGCAACTGGATTTGCTCGTTTTCAGAATCAATTTTCCTCATTTAAATTAACTGAAATACAATTAATCCGTTTCAGTGGAATTCTGTACTTCAATAATTTTGCTAATATCAACTCTACGGCTTATTTATCTATCTCACTTCATCTAATATGACATAATAAACAATATAAATAACATAGAAGCCTGATATATATTCTAAAATGAATAAAATGTGTCATTGAAGATTGAGACACTTACGCAGCATATGGGAATCTTTATTCAGGAAACGTTTCGCCACACAGTGGCTTCATCAGTCCGATACAAAGAGGAAGGCGTAAGGAGAGGAGGAGAATGAGGTAATCAGTCCCTCAACCTGGAGTCGATGTGTTCAGTCCATCAATCTTGTAGAATGTACAGCATAGGGCCGTAGACGTGGCTTATATACTGTAGTGAGGTGACGTGAAGCAGATGGAGGCGGGGTCATAGTGGTACCATCCACTAGTCGAAGTAGGTCTTCATCCAAAGGTTGAACAAGTGTTGAAGAATTCTTTGTAACATTCATCACAACTGTCAGACACGGCAGCATCATGGGGTCTTGTTACAAAGAATTCTTCAACACTTGTTCAACCTTTGGACGAAGACCTACTTCGACTAGTGGATGGTACCACTATGACCCCGCCTCCATCTGCTTCACGTCACCTCACTACAGTATATAAGCCACGTCTACGGCCCTATGCTGTACATTCTACAAGATTGATGGACTGAACACATCGACTCCAGGTTGAGGGACTGATTACCTCATTCTCCTCCTCTCCTTACGCCTTCCTCTTTGTATCGGACTGATGAAGCCACTGTGTGGCGAAACGTTTCCTGAATAAAGATTCCCATATGCTGCATAAGTGTCTCAATCTTCAACTTGTCGGTTTTTCAAACCATTCATCACAAAATGTGTCATTCATGTAGTGGTATGGGCAGCGTCTATTATTATAATTATTATATGTAGTACATTTATATTTATATACTATATTTATATATTTATGAAGGATGAGGTTAATCATAGAATTGATGAGGGAAAAAAGGTGAGTGGTGCGTTGAGGTATATGTGGAGTCTAAAAACGTTATCTATGGAGGCAAAGAAGGGAATGTATGAAAGTATAGTAGTACCAACACGGGGTGTGAAGCTTGGGTGGTAAATGCAGCAGCGAGGAGACGGTTGGAGGCAGTGGAGATGTCCTGTTTAAGGGCAATGTGTGGTGTAAATATTATGCAGAAAATTCGGAGTGTGGAAATTAGGAAAAGGTGTGGAGTTAATAAAAGTATTAGAGGGCAGAAGAGGGGTTGTTGAGGTGGTTTGGTCATTTAGAGAGAATGGATCAAAGTAGAATGACATGGAAAGCATATAAATGTATAGGGGAAGGAATGCGGGGTAGGGGTCGTCCTCGAAAGGGTTGGAGAGTGGTGGTAAAGGAGGTTTTGTGGGCAAGGGGCTTGGACTTCAAGCAAGCGTGCGTGAGCGTGTTAGATAGGAGTGAA